>NC_072427.2:142901333-143206000 GCF_028878055.3 Symphalangus syndactylus
AAACAAGCGGCATGAATATTGTTTTTGCAAATACTCCCGAGGAGAATAACCTCTCTCTCTTATTTCCGCTTGTCCTCCTTTGTGTCCAGGGGAGGGGTGGATCTGGGCAACATCTGCAAAGACTGAGGCCAGACCTGGGCTGTGAAGTTGGGGCCCAGCCCACTCCCCCAGACTGCAGCTGGTCAAGGGATCGGGCGATGTTCCCTGGGCAAGGACGGAAGCGTGAGTTGCCTTCTGCTTTTGACAAAGGAGTGTTCTGGCTGCCAGAATGTCTTTAAGGGAGAGGTTGCCAAGATAATAACTAGGGGTTTGGGAAGAAAACCTAGGTGTGGCCCGGCCCCAGCGGCGCTTGGGTGGGACCAACAGTAGATGGCGGCAACATGCTTCAACCAGCAAAGCTGCAGCCTCCTGGAAGGCGGCAATCTGGGAGGGGAGGCCCCTCACCTAGAGACACCCCAGACCCATTAGGTGGGCTCAGGGCTTCATTTCAATTCGTTCCTTAGAGGTTGAGAGGCACTGAGGTCATTCAGTCCAATCCCTTGATAAGAAGGAAATGCACGTCCCCAAAGGAGAAACGGAATCGAATCAGAACTGAAGCCATTTCACACCTTCCAGGCAGGGCTCTTCCACCTGGCATGATTTTCTCTCCTGTCTCTTGGCTTAGGGTTTGGTGGAAGTTCTAGAACTTCTACCAGATCTACTGTTCTCTCTTTTCCTCCTACCCTCTCTGAGTTAATCAGAAAGTCAGCATATACCCCTTAAAACTGTGCCAATTATAAAAACACAAGGTCTTCAGAGGCCACTGCTTCTCCCTGTCGTTTTGCTGAGAAGGCCCACCCAGCAGAGCCAGCCTGCCTGGCCACCACAGGCCTGAACCAGACCCCCCTGCAAACTCCGAGCAACCTTCTAACCCTCAGCACAGAAGTCCCCACCCCACCCAGACATGGAGTCTATCTTTCAGTAAAGGGAAGCTCCAGGTCTCAGCTTCAGAACTTTCTCTGAGATCAATGTGAACACACTGGCTTGGCCCAGACTAGTTGTTTCAGGGTTGCAAACCTCTCTCCAACTCCCCTTCTCCAGCGTCCTGGGGAAGTGTCTTTGATTCTTTGAAACGAGAAGTCTAAGGATCAAGGACCCCGTTTTGCTCTCAGCTCTGATCTGACCTGGAAGAGGAGAAACATTGAAGAGGTTCCAGCCTGGTGGGCACACGTAATGGAAACTAAAGTGATACCAAAGAGGTGTCAACTATCCTGAAAAAACAAGAGGTAGCCAGTGCGACTGAAGATTCTTCACAGGGGACAAAGGATCGAATTTTGACCGAAGGAGTGTCCTGAAACATCGAGGGTGGGTGGGCCCCAAATAAGAGCGGAAGGATGGGAGGGGAAACATCCTCATCACTTCTCCCTTGCTCTTTTGCTCCCTTTCTGTCTTTCTCTATCCACTTAGCTTTTTCTCCCACTTCTAGGTCTTTCTGCCTGCCTCCTCCCTCAACACACAGGCCTGGGAAACAGCGTACCACTTGCTCTCCCTCCCTCCTTCCTGTCCTAGTTGCACCTTCCTCTTCCTCCTCTCAAATTGTTCCTCATTGGCTCCTGTCCACACCTGTACACCACACCCTCATGCTGCAGGGTCTCCCTCCTCGAGAAGAGGGTGGAGTTTCTTTCCCAGGGCCAGCTCAGTTTCTCCCTGAGCCTGATTCTGTTCCTGGCGAATGCTTTGCTGTTGTCAATGTCTTCGCAGACTCAGCCTGCCCACCTCATCTGAGCTGCCACCCTTTACGTTTAATTACTCAAACCTCTTTCTTTTATTCCTAGTGCCTAGTGAATGCTCATGGCTGAGAGTAAGTCCGGGGACACCATGCCTAAAGAATCTGTGAGTGGATGGGGCAGAGGAGGCTCCGTGGGTCCTCAAGGCACCTAGGAGACGAGAATCCGCTGCAAAATGCCCATTTCAATGCCACGCGTTGCCCTGTTTCACTTTTCTATCAATTTTTACGGATTAAACTAGCTGCTAGCGTCAGCCCAAGGGATTTCTCAAAATAGAAATGGTAGGATCTTAATTTTTTTGTTTTTTGTTTTTATTTTTGGTGTTTTTGTTTGTTTTGTTTTTGTTTTTTTGAGACAGGGTCTTGTTTCCTCATCCTGGCTGGAGTGCAATGGCACAATCATAGCTGACCACAGCCTCAAAGTCCTGGGCTGAATCAATCCTCCTGCCTGAGCTTCCCAAGTAGCTGGGACTACAGGCATGCACCACCACGCCCTGCTTTTTAAAATTCTTCTTTTAGAAACAGGGTCTCACTATGTTGCCCAGACTGGTCTCAAACTCCTGGGTTCAAGTGATCCTCCCACCTCAGTCTCCCAAGTAGCTAGGATTACCATGCCTGGCTGAATCTTAGAATCTCAGAGCCATAAGGGGTCTGAAAGAACCACCAAGTTCAACTTCCGAAAGCAAGAAGACAAGTGCCTCTCCTGTGGTTACATGGCAGAGTCAAGATAACACCACTGCCCCTCTGTCTTCCTAGTCAGCTGTCTTACGTCTGCTCCAGGATTCTTGCCACAGTTTCAACCTGTGCTGAAAGGGTTCTCTAGTTTAACTGCCCAGTTTGAAGAAACAATTCATGAAACAGGCTCACCAAATAGAAAAACTGTCACAGCCACATAAGACCAAGGGCACCAACAGCAGAGGAGTCCATTGCAGTTCCAGGGAAACACCATCTCCACAACACAAAAGAAAACCTTGACCCAAACATTTTGTTAAAAAGGAAGAGACAGAAGCAGCAATCAGGTGTTTGCACTTTCATCTTTCTGCTTCAGTATCGGTGAATCTCCCAGGTAAATTGAAGGAAATGGTTTTACCCAGGCAGGACACCAGGGACTGAAGTGTTGCAAAGAGTAGTCTCAGGACGTGTGTATGTCGGGGCTGGGTGCTGAAGATTCAAGTAAACCCCTAACTGGAACCATATTTGGGCTTCCTTGATTACTGAATAGCAAGTGAGTCCAGAAATTCAAGATCACCTGGGCAGATCTGGGAAGAGTATTAGAAAAGGGAAGCTTATGGTGAGAAAATTCCCATTCTACACTGGTTAGGCGTTAAGAGCTCTTTTCAAGGGGTTGATACCCAGATTGCTGGCCAGCAATTAGAAGGAGGCTACATTTGATGGGCAGCCTGTTCCCATAATTACTATGATGGGTGGTGACAATGTATAGGTGTGGGCTACGTGAACTATGGACCAAGTTATGGGACAATCCCCAAAAGGCCTAGCTAGAAGCCTGTGTCCTGGTATTGGATTGATCTAACCATGACCTAGTAGGTAGCAACACTGGATGTGTCCCTCCGAGTGTGTACATCTGAGAGTCCCAAATAGGCCTGAGCTTTTGTGTTAGGCAGCTATGTACATACATGTGGGAGGTTAAAGAAGGAACCATATTCATGCATTTAGAAAATTAAATACCTCCAAATCAAAAACCCCGTGAGTATGATTGACTATGTGCATAATTCCAAACTTCAGAAATGCTCCCTGCCCTTCTGAGCCTTAGGCAAAAAAAAGAAAAAAAAAAGAAGAAGAAAAAAAGATAATGCAATGTAGATCCATCAAGTTGTATTCATTAAATTTTAAATAGGCGTTAAGTGTTTAGAGGATAAGAATCATTGGGTGGAGCAACAACAAAACCAGAATAGATATTTTCTGAGTTGTTTCAGGCCAGCAGAATCAGGAAGTTATAAGGAAGCTGATTTTGCTTGATTTAAGGAACTTTAATAAAATTAGAGCTGGCCTGCTAAGGGGATTGAATGTGGAGGTACACACTGAGGTTCTGAGCTCCCTGCATCTGGAAATTTTAAGATCTGTAGGATGGCCATCTGTTCAAGATGGTGTAAAAATTAGATTTCTGCATACAGTAGGAGAATGAATGAGATCCAAGATCCCTCCCAAATTTAGAATTCTGTGACCGAAATGAAGGATGAAATGGAACTGACTTGCCTCCTGCCCTTTCCTGTGTCCGCGTTTCAGTTATGTGCCCCACCAGGCTCCATAGAGTCTACAGAAAAGCAGTCTTGCCTCATCCACAAGTTTTCCCCGGTCTTCAACGTGTCTTTCTCCAGTAGTCCCTGTGGGTCTGGCACTACCTGAAATCCCTAGAGCCTCCCAGAGCAAGCCAAGAGGGTCTGCATTCCCGGGCGGGGGTCTCCATGAAACCCACTGACAAGGCTGGGAACTTGATGGGCCTAATCTGGTCTCTGGAGGAAGCAGGAAGGGCTGAGGAAGGCGCAGTAAGTCCTTTCCACAATCCACAGAAGGGATGTCTTTCCTTTCCCCAGCGGTCTGCCCAGCAGTCCTGGGAGATAGCCAGATTCTAAGGATGTGATCTGCTCTGAGTTGGTTCTTGATGGCCTTTTGCCAATTCCCAAGACAGTTTAGTACCCACAAACAATGTAAATGTGGGGGGCCCTCTGACCAGGGCGCCAGACAGGATGTCCTGCAGCCCCCGCCCCCGCCCCATTCTTCGGAGTCTGGGTGGAATTGGATCTGCCCCTGAGGGTGGGAGGTGGCGGTGGGGGCAGGGCGGGTAAATAACCCTCACATTTCGGTATTGTCAAAGCTGAAATCCAGAAAAACTCTCATAGCTAAGGGACTCTTTCACTACTTCTTGGAGGAAGAGCAGAGAGCAGGAATCAGAACGGCATTTTTCTAAACTGTCTTCAAACTCCAGGTAGTAACATGTAGCATATTTTCTCCTATATAAAGCTACAGTATCATGTGAAACGTTGCCACAAATAATGTAATTCATGATGGTTTACACTCCCAACATTGTCAGGGCTTTCCGTGTGCTGACTGGTTATTTTAACCTGCACAGAACTAAAAGATTTGTATAATTTTCACAGGATATTAACACTATTGATTTAATAATGGCTTCTCTAATCCACATCCATGTAATGTGGAAATAATAAACATTTGAAGCAAATGTAGGAGTTCCCTTCATGTTGAAAAGTTGCCCTGATGCCTACTCAATCATCCCCCTTCAGGCAGTTTTACAAGGAGCATTGCCTGCTCGACACAGGGTTGATTACATCGAAATCTTCTCTCCCAGCGTACTGCCTTTCTAAAGGAAAAGCCTAACTTTGTCAGACAAGCTGAATCCTGTCATTCTCATCTTGTTTACTTGGGGAAAAAATATACCAGTGTCTATGTTGAAATGGGCCACGCCTCGGTAGACACTCACCCAAAATGCTAACCGAAAAAAAAAAAAAAGAAAAAAAAGAAAAAGCACCCTTCTTCATTCCTCCAGATTTCATGATTAGCATGAGTGTTTGCATTTATACAATCACATTTCGGGAACGAGGGAAAAGATAAGCATTTCAAAACAATCACTGCCTTCCATGCAGAGACATTCCACATCCACTTTCTTTTAAAAGTTCTTTTATCGTTTCTGGTATGCCATCTTTTCCCTCGGCACTGAAAGGCAGCTCTTTCTGGGGTGAAAGCACAAAGCCACTCAACAATTTTTAACAGGCACAGATGAAGTTCTCCTGCCCCACCCTCTTCTCCAAACCCAGCTTCCCTTTTGCCTCCCCCGCCCTCCACATCTGGCCAAGAGAAGGCATCTGGAATCCTCATCAGCTCCTGCTTCGACCAAATGAACCCCTCCCACGTTTCATTTGAAACACCATTTGCCTCCCTCTCTTTCTCTCTCTAACAGTTTTCCTTTTTCTTTCTTTCTTTTTTTTTTTTTTTTTTTTTGAGACGGAGTCTCACTCAGCTGCCCAGGCTGGAGTGCACTGACGCAATCTCGGCTCACTGCAACTACCATCTCCCGGATTCAAGCAATTCTCCCGTCTCAGCCTACCAAGTAGCTGGAATTATAGGCACCTGCCATCATGCCTGGCTAATTTTTGTATTTTAGTAGAGACAGGGTTTCACCATGTTGGCCAGGCTTGTCTTGAACTCCTGACCTCAGGTGATCCGCCCGCCTCAGCCTCCCAAAGTGCTAGGATTACAGGCATGAGCCACCATGCCCAGCCAACAGTTTTCTTTAAACAAACCAATACCCCTCTTCCCATCCTGTGAGGAGGAAAACAATACTTAAATTTAAACAGAAGTGAATAGAGAAGCAAACAGGCAGGAAAAGCAATGTCAAAAATAAACTGAAAACCAGTTATCTATCCACCACCACCCAAAAAATCCCAACCAACAACCAGCGAGCAGAGAAACAATTGAAGTCCTGAAGCAATGGGAATCGAAACGGAGGAGGTGACAAACATCTGGCCAGTTCCCGATGTCACTCCAAGGTGTGTGGTGTTACCTCCATAAACAGCATCCTATCCCAGTTTGTTTCAAAGTCCCTGCTCCCTCCACATCCTAGAACGAGAACCCGGTCACTGCCAGGCACGATTTTAGCTCCATCCCACTGATTTCCCCAGACTCCGTCCTCAAAATATGCTTTTCTGAACTTTCTGGAAAAAGTTGTCTCTGTATCCACTTTGAGCCAAAAGTTTCAAGGACTTGGTTCTTAGAGGATCGTACGAAAATAGCGAAGGAAAAAAGAAAAAGCAAAGCTTAGATGAGGTCAGAAGAAGCAGAGCCGTGGAAAGGAAGGAGAAGTTTTGCTGAGAGTCCCCACAGCGTTGGGAGCTGTCCTACCTGAAGGGTCCCAGCGACAGAGGCGCTCTGAGTGGCAGGTGCTGGCAGCAGCCCTGGTCCGCTCTTCTGGAAGTATGCGACCGCACTGAGGGGAAGGACCTGCCTCCCGAGGTTATAAGTTTCCTCTGCTGGTGTCCTGGGGTGTGTAATGGGCGGTTTCTTTTCACCGTGTTTTAAAGGAGTTTCTATGAATCAGTCTGGCTTTAAAAAAAAAAAAAAAGATTTGTTGGTAAGCTACGCCCTGCTAAGCTGGCAGTCAGTCAAGAGTGGCTGGGAGTGAGCCATCAATTCAAAGAACCCTGTTGTAGGCTCTCTCTGACTCAGACACACAGACCACAGTGGAAAAAAGGAGGGACATTGCTTCAAATGAGTAATAGGATCACACAAATAGATCTGTTTACTGAAGCCCATTCCTCCTCACCAAAAAGGAGACTTGGTTACCATGGACATAAGGCAAAACACAAGGTTTCAGCCTGGGAGGGGGAGGAAAGGGGCCAGTGTCCTGCTGACTGAAGTCCTAGGTCATCATCAAGCGAGATTCCCAGTCTTCCTCCCCCATTAAATGCATCAGCTGCTGCTCACTGTCAGGAATTATCAGATTCCTTTTTTTATTTACTTCCCTGCCTGACCCTGGTGCACTGTCCTGTGGGTGGCCGTACAGGGAGGCCCTGAAGGCGAAGGGGACACACCAGGAGCCCTTGCAGCCCTGCCTCTGAGTGATGGAGCACCGAATGAACAGCAGAGAATTCCTGGTCTTTCATTATGCTCTGCTAGTGCCCGTGTGGACTCTCCACATTCCAGGAGGAAGTCCTCTAGTTAAGAACTTTGCTCTCTGTAATAATCAGCTGGACCTTGTTCCACAATTGACTTTCTTGAACTTGGCCAGTAGCATAATCATCCCGACAACCTCCCTGTACCACTCCTCTCTCTCTCTCAGCACTGGAGCTGGGAGAGGCCTGTGAAGTCATCTCATCCCACAGCCCAGGTATTCCACTGGAGAGAGTAAAAGCCCAGATGCCTGAGTTCAAACCCAGCTCTCCACAAATTTGCTGCGTGACTTTAGGCAAACCACTTAACTTCTCTATGCCTATTTTCTCATGCATAAAATGGAGATGGCAGGTACATAACTCAGAGAGCTATGATGAGAAATACACATATAGGGCTTATGGCAGTGTACATAGTGAGTGCTCAACAAATCTTAGCTACAAGGATTATTTTACTGAAGAAGCAGCTCAGGCCCAGAGAGGTGAAGTGACTTATTCAAGGAGATACAGTACGTTACCAGTAGTAGCTTGGATCTAAGTCAACACATCCAAGCAATTCTATTTCTGTTATTCTCTGCTGCACCCTGACAACCTATTTCAATTCAAAATATGCGTGTGTAGTATTTATTTATTCATTCCGCCAATACAGGCTGCACGTCAATCTTCACTGGGACTGATTCAGAGCACTGAGTCACAGAAGTGAACGACATCCCTGCCTCTTGGAACTTATATTCCCTAAAAAGATAGAAAACAGACTGGTGGTGGCTATTCACCAAAATGTTGATCAAATTTGGTGATAAAATTATGGGGGCAGTTTAGTTTGTTCTGGTCACAATTCTGTATTTTCCAAATCCTCTGCAGTGAACCTATATTACTTTCTTTAGGATGTTGGCATGTGGATGGATGGATTTTAGGAAAAAATATTTTAACATGGGAATGTAGAGAATATTTTCTAAGGTGGATGATAAGGAAAACATACACACACACACACACACACACACATACACACACACACACACACACAATGATTTGATGATGCTGCGTCTTCACAAGTCCCTGAGAACTGAATTCTATCTCTGTAAAAGTAAGAAGGTCTGGATTTTCTCACTGAAAACTGATGATGTGATAAAAGACTGCATGTTTCTCATAGAGTTCCTCACCTCTCCCCTCTCTCATTGCTCATTTGATAATAAAAATGCCTGTCTGAGAGGGGCCACTCCCAGCAGCGGGTTGAGAGTCCCTGTGACCTCTGAGCATCCCAACCCTCAGGGAGGGGAGGGTGTCTGCAGGTGAGGCCCAGGAATTCCCAGGCATGTGCTGGCACTCCAGATGGGCCAGTCTCCCCTGCTGGAATCGGCCTCTCTCCCTGGCTTTTTGCTACTCTCAGGGTTGCCTTTCACCCCTGATGCCCTCTGCCAGTTTTAAAGTCTTTCTTCCCTCAGCTGCCTGGAAAGGAGAACTGGACTCCAGAGGAAGTGTTCTCAGATGCTGAGGAGTATGTGGTCTGATTGCATTTCTTAAAGAGAAACCTGGAGCCCAGGAATAGCAGAGGGGAGGCATTCTCCCTCCCACCTCCTTCTCGGGCTTAACAAGGGGAAAAATCAGGAACTTTTCTTAAAGTACTTGAGTAGAGGAATCCTTCAGTCTATCTGGATTTCCATGGATTTCAAAAAGAGAGATGCTGGACTCAGGGAGGGGCTTTCAAAACAGGACTCAGAAAGCAGGAGGCCTGGTTTCCACTCCTACTACCTGGCAGTGGCTGTGAGCGAGGCATCTGCCTGCCTCCATTTCACCTTAAAGTGAGTAGAAAGCATCACCTTCCAAATGGGTCTGATAAATCTCACCTTCCTGTGTGCTTTTGGAGATGTCTAGGTTTGGAGAGAAAATATTAAATGCATTGAGCTGTGAAAACACACACATGCACACATGCAAAAACACATGCATGCACACACACATGCACGTATGCACACACACAGAGTGGTGCCATAGAAAGCCAAATTGTGTCAATATTTTTAAAAGACAAATGCAAGTCCAGGATTTCTAAAGACTTATAATTAACCCTTGAAATATCACTGAGCTTATTTTATAAAACAAAGTTATCCAGTCTGGGAAGGAAATTGGATCTGTTCTGGCTGAAGTTCTAGCTTATTGTGCCTCTGGATGTGATTAACTTGTTAAGCCTGAGTGTTCCTGTGGCCGTGAGCAGACAATTTTTAGACTACAGACAGTAAACGGTTCAGGGCCTAAAACCACATGGGGCTGGAGATACAGCTCCCCTGGCGTTTATATGGTCTTTCCAAACAATGTCAAGTAATCTGCCTTTCTCCTCCCATTTGCCCCATTTGGAAGGTAAATTAGACACATTCATTTTCCGCATGGGCAAAGAACCAGGCAAAGTTTCATTTGACCTCACTCAATAAAGCCATATATTCTTGGGGGAATGTCCCTCTCACCCAGTGCAAATGTTACTCCAGCAAAGGGATATTTTCCCCTTTTTCTGAAGCAACAAGAATCAACTTCTGGCACGTTGCCATTTGGGGCAGATTTTCAAGTTTGAACCGGTGTAAACATTTTAATGAATGCATGAAACGAAGGCTTTTAATGACTGATACAAGAAGTCTCCTAAGGCAGGTCTGGCCCCTACAGCCCACAGAAAAGAAAACTAATAATAGCTTGAACTTGTTTTTGTTCAAACTCAGTTAACCAAAAAGAATCCTAAACTATGCAATATGTTCCCCAAAGCTATTATATGAACAGGGATGTCAATATTAATATTAGCACACACTGCTCGGAAGGTAAATAGAATGGGGGAAAAAGTTAAAAAGTTACACAGTATCTTCCCAAGTCAAAGGACTGTTTGTTCCTCACCACTCCTCTTTGAAATTTGAGAATTTACCAGAAACGTTGTATTCCTTCCCTTTCTTTTCTTTCTTTCTCCAACACTCCTCTCTTTATTTCTCTCTCAGTCTTTCTTCTGGCTTTCTTTACGGTTTTTGGGGGGTTTTTTTGTTGTTGTTTTTTGGGTTTTTTGTTTGTTTGTTTTTGTTTGTTTTTTTGAGACAGGGTCTCACTTTGTCACCCAGGCTGGAGTGCAGTGGCGTGAGCTCGACTCCCTGCAATCTCTGCCTCCTGGACTCAAGCGGTCCTCCCACCTCAGCCTCCTGAGTAGCTAGCACTACAGGCATGTGCCACCACACCTGGCTAATTTTTTGTTTTGCTTTGTTTTTGAGACAGAGTCTCACTCTGTCTCCCAGGCTGGTATGCAGTGGCACAATCTTGGCTCACTGAAGCCTCTGCCTCCCGGGTTCCAGCAATTCTCCCACCTCAACCACCAGAGTAGCTGGGCTCAGATAACCCACCCAACTCAGTCTCCCAAAGTGCTGGGATTACAGGTGTGAGCCACCACACCCAGCCCATTTTCTTCTGGCTGTTACTGCTTTCTTTCTTTTTCTTTTTCTTTTTCTTTTTCTTTTTTTTTTTTATGATGGAGTTTCGCTCTTGTTGCCCAGGCTGGAGTGCAATGGTGCGATCTCAGCTCACCACAACCTCTGCCTCCCAGGTTCAAGCGATTCTCCTGCCTCAACCTCCCGAGTAGCTGGGATTACAGGCATGCACCACCATGCCTGGCTAATTTTGTATTTTTAGTAGAGATGGCATTTCTCCATGTTGGTCAGGCTGGTCTCAAACTCCCAACCTCAGGTGATCCGCCCGCCTTGGCCTCCCAAAGTGCTGGGATTACAGGCGTGTATTGCTTACTTTCTTAAATTCCTCTCAGTAAGAGGTAATTTTAATATAGTTTCACAAAATGAGAAGTCTCTAAAATCCTCCTAGTCCCCCACTTTCTGGTCTCTTAGCTAGCTGGTCCTTAAACTGCTTAGGAAAGAGAACACTGATGAAATACCAAGAGCCTTTCTAGAATATGGGCCATGGACTGACACTTTTGGTGGAACAGAGAGGAAAGTGGCATGTGGCTAGAGAGGAGAAGTGGTGATGTCAACAATGACATCTAAACTGGTAGGAGAAATGAGCCACCCTTGCCACATTAGACAGTTACCAGATTGATACTAATTGCTGAACCCAGTTTTTTCAGGCAGTTGGGGTATGAATGACTGATCCAAATGGCTGACAAAGGCAGCTGAGCCATTTCCAGTGTGGATACAGCTTTATGGCGAGAGAAGAATAACAAGAAAACAAGTAAGAAGCAATTGTAGCCAAAATGAAAAATGAAGAGATCCTTTCTCCAACCAATGCCAACTGTAATACTAGAAGACAGATATTAAAGGTATACTGAATAAATGTTTTTCTTTTGTACCTTAGCTCTCATGTTACTGAGTGCATTGTTCTTACTGCTTAATGGACCATTTCTGGTAAACAACTGAATATTCATAAGAACTAAAGAGTGACTAGCCCTTCCTTTGCATACAGTGAGCAGCAGGTCCAGTAAGTAGATGCTGGCTACATAGTAGGCATTCAATTAAAATGTAGTACATTTAATCAATGAAGTGTCAAATAACCAAGTAATAGGATCTCAGTTCCTCAAACTCAGATGCTGCATGGTCAGAGCACCCATCTAGCTAAGCCACCACAGCTGTGGGGAAAGTAGTTAGTACACGTTTTTAATTTGCCTGAGAAACACTGCCATGCAAGGGGCACAAAGCCAAGTGGTCCAGCCCAAGTATCCTAAAGCACATTCTGAAGGGCGACAGGCTAGTCAGAGACGACACCAGTGGCAGCCAAGAGATCTTTATTGGAGGTATCGAGCAGAGAAGGAAGAGAAGAGAGAGAAGAGAGAGAGCTGCTTGTGTGCTGGGTTTTATATCCCTTGGGCCTGCGTGGGGCGGGCCCAAGGGAAGGCGGGAGATGCTTCTTTCTGATTGGCCCTCCTTTGGCGGGTTCAGACAGTGCCCAGTCAAGGAGGGGAGAAGAACCCAGAGCCGGCGCCATTAAGGTACCCCTGTTACCTAACACATTCCCCATGAGACTATGTGGTCCACAAAACACACGAGACCCAGAGACATGCCAGAGTAATCTTTGAGACCAAGTTAGCACTTTCGAAGACACAAATTGGTTCTTGGTGAAAACAAACAAATAAACAAGTACTAAGTAGAGTGACTTGATTATTCAGCCTCACTGGAAAATGGAATATGCATCCTGGTTAAATTTTAGGATAACTGGTCAATTTTTAAAAAAATATTACAGGATGAAACAAGACCTCTTTCCACCCTTTGAGACATGCACATGCACACAAGTTGGCCTTTGCCATTCCAAACACAGATGCCAGGTCCAGCCTCTTGTAGGATGATGTTTAGGGAGGAACTTCAATGCTCTTAACCTGGCAGAGTCCATGGTCACAGGATTTACAGCTATTCTTCCTTGCACCAAGCTAGATAAACTCTGACGAACACACAAAGCTCTCTTTTCTGGACATGTTGCTGATCAGCCCTCTTTGGTTAACACACTATGTCCTCAGCCAAATTACAGCACTAACCAATGCAATTGATTCAGTCTCACTTTTCTAGCTATAATTCCACTCTACTCATGCTTGCCTGTGACTATACCCAGTCATCTTAATTAGAGGTGGGGGGTTCCTAAGTCTCTCCTGCCACCCATTTGTGACTATTTTAAAGGTAGTCACCTCCACAGAAGCTCAAAGCAACCATTCCATTCATTCTAACTTTTACTCTTCAAAAGAGACTTTATCTTGAAGTTCTGGGGACATCTTAATCTACTTCCTGCACCAGCAACTTCCATTGGAAGATCCAAGGCGCCATGCTCTCTGAATGGCCATCCCCTGGATTGTATGCTGGGCAGTACTTGCCTATTATTGAAGAAAGCAACTATAAACCAACTGGGTGTGGAAATTCACTCCCACCATCCTGGGAAGCTCTGAAACTGGACACGGAGTTCCATGACCAAAAAAAAGAGGAAGTCCTTTTACTGTTTGATTTCTGATTATAAAAATAATATATGATCTTCAGACAAAATTCCAACAATGCATGGAAATGTAAATAAAAAAGTTAAAATTATCCAAAACCTCACATCTTGGGTAATTATTATAAACATTCTTTCATATACATGTATTCATATATGCATATGAAATTTTACCCAAAACAATGTGCATGCTGCATTGACATCCATTGTTATTACATACCAAAATTTATGTGTCCCTCTAGCTAAGCCCCTCAGCACCCTATGTCAATAAATGTAGATCAACATCATTATTCGTAATGACTATGTAGTATTCCACTGAGTGCATATACCATTTAAGCAATTCTTTATTAGTGGATAATAGATATTTATGCTGCTTCAATTTTTTGCTACGATAAACAATACCATGGTGGAACTCCTGTACATAACATATCTGTACATGTAATGACATATTTGCCACCTCATTAACTATTCTGTTTCCCACCCATTGGACTGCTGTACAGCACCGACCATATCACTCAATGGTGTGCAATCTTAGAAAGCTTACTTAAGCACTCCAGGTCTCAGTTTCTTCCATGGGGTCATTTCTCATGATCTTGAGGGTCCCCTCTAGGATTAACATTATGTGGTCACTTTCCCAAATCTAAAAACTTATGCGAAGCCTGTGTAAATGGATGCCAACCAGCTCTCTCTGGCCTCTTTCCTTCTCTTTTTATGTCATGAGCAATGATTGACAGTTCATATTGTTGGCCTTCTGATCTTTCATCTGAGAACATGAAGCCAAAGGAGTCTACCTAACCTTAAAGACATAGGGCTGAGTTGTTGCCAGGAATCTGATATTTTAAAGATCGCTTAGTTCTGGCTAAATCTCCCCAGACTACTCCATTAGCATTTCCAGTTCCAGCACATTCATTTCCCAAAATTTCAGACTCCTGGCATCATTTGAACCTCACTTTATGCCTCAGTTCCCACAGCTCAGCATGTGACCCTAGTCAGTTCCACAGGCTGCAGCCCACACAGAGTTCTGCAGGGCAGCAGGAGCTATGCTAGTGAATTGTCCCCTAACGAGCCTATAGTTCCCTATATCCTGGTATGGTGGGGTTCCTTCAGCACCCTGGGTGCAGTGAAACAGGCAAGTCTATGCTGGTGGAGCCCCTGCCAAGGAAATTCCAGCCTTGCTGCAGAAGCAAGAAAATGCAAGGTCCCTCCTAGCTGGTGGCAAGGCCACAGCTGCACAGATTCCTCAGCCCAGTGCTGGCTGATTGATGGGCAGGACAGGGGCTGGCTCATGGGGTAATGGTTGTTGGACTGTCCCTGGCCACAGAGGGACAGCCCTTGGAGCAGACCTGAAGATCCAGGTCCAGATTAATGTAGGCTTTAGGAGGGAAGCTTGCTAAAAGTAAAAATAATAATCACAACAACAGTAAAAAACAACTTCTACTTGCATAACATCTTATGCACACACACTGCTCCTATTCCAACCTTTTAAAAAAATCCTACTGGGCAGGTAAAATCAAGGCTCAGGGAAGCCTACTTGCTTGATGGAAGCCACAGATCTATTAAAGAACAGCATCTAAGTTTCTTAGAGTTTTTAACTCTTTATTTGCTGTTAACTTTTCTCTTTCCTTTACAATGCTTGCCTTTTCATGGCTCCTGGAAGCTATGAAGTGTCTGCCATAGATCAAGGATGGTACAAATAGGTGAAGAAATTGCAGATGAGGACTGGTTTTTTTTTTTAAACTACTGCTGTTGGTAGCAATCCAAGCCAGAGCTTCCTAGACCTTCACAGAACAGCTTATGACTCCGAGAGGTCTCTGTACCCCTGTTGTTTGAGCAGGGCACCCACCCAGCCCAAATGACCCCTGCAATGTCCTCTTGGTTCCTCATCCCCAGGTTATCTTTGCATCCCAGGTGACCTGGTGAAAACCAACCTCCCTAGAAAAGTTTTCTTGAGTATCTTGCTCTGCCAAATCCACACCAGTGCACCAGCTCAAGCCTGAGTTCCAGGCCCCTTTTGGGTTTATCTGGACACTTTCCCATAGGAAGGACTTTTAGCTGAGGATAGAAAACAAAAGACCACAAAGGCTTTATGACAGAAGGTGTGCATCTGGTGAGTAGATCCATGGGAAGGATAAAGGGTCTGGTTTAAGGATACAGTTAAATTATCTTATCAAAAGAGAACATAAATTGTTTTCAGAGTATATAGAGGAACAGTGATTTTTAGAACTTGGGCAAAGTATTTAAGGTTCTGTTTGGGACAGTGGAGATTCAACAGCCAAGGTAAGGAGCTGCCATGCTGTGGAAAATCCATATAAGGGGAACAGAATGGAGAGCCTCAGATGATGGGGAACACAGCCTCATTTGAGAGGGGACAGGTGGGAACATTCTCCTGGCTGGGAGGGGGTCACACATCTGTGCACATCCCAAAAGAGAAACACAGAAATAAACATGAACAAATCATTTAGGCTGCAGGAAAGCAAGGCTGCATGAGGGTGGGAGCCTTTCTTTGTTCACGAATGCAATCCAAACACCTAGAACAGTGCCTGGCACATGGTTGGTGCCCAACAAACGTGTGTTCAATGAATGAAGCAAAACCTTGCCCAGGTTTGAATAAAGAATGTGTGGCACTCTCAGATAGGAGGTGGAGTGATGAACTGCACAGGATGTCTTCCTCCTAATTAATCCACCATACAATAATCATGATACCTGGAAGAAAGCAGATCATTCTCCACAACAGCAATGAGTAATCTAAACAAACAAGCCCAGGTTCACCTTGCAAATATTGCAACACCTAAGATGGATGACAAGTGGGCAGGGACCCAGGAAAGACATGGACGTTGACAGTAACACCAGCATCTGCTACACTCTCAGCCGTGCACACATGTATGCCAAGTATCTTAAAAGAGGATACAGGGAACGCATGACCGCAAGAAAGGAATGTGTCATATGGGTGAGCAAGCTGTCTGGACTCTAACGTGTCACAAAACTAAAAGCATCACAGAGCAGTGGTATCAGATCACAGAACAACCTGGGCTGTAGCTAAGACCCAACTCAACAAATCCAAAATCCAATGTGTGTCCCTCTCTCTCACACCTGCACTTCTCCTGCATCAGCAGAGCCTTCCCTAACACCCTGCTGCTTAAGACTAGGGTGGGTGCTCTTCCTACATGCCCCCAGATCTCTCAATAGACCTTATCTTTCAACAGACCTTCTCAGTAGATTCAGAGCTTCTTCACAGCAAGGTATCGTGTCTTATTCCTTGTGGTAGCTGTGCACCTCAGGCCACATCTTGGATATAGTAGGTACTCAATAAATAATTGTCCAAAAATTAAATGAATGAATGGCTCCATCGTCTACTAGGTCAACCTTTACTCCTCCCTCTCCCACTCTCCACATTCAAAGTCAACTAACACTATTTAATCTACTTAAAACCTATCTCAGGCCTGACCCCCCCACTTCCTCCCTATGCTGTGGCCTGTGCTCCAGTCTTCTTCCTCTGTCTAGACTTTTACAGTGGGCTCCTGACACTGAGCCCCTTGCCTCTGAGCTCTCCCTATTCCAATCCATCCTCCATGTCAGCAGTAGCAAACTTGCAGCTCACACACATAGTTTGGTCCTGAAAGTGTTCTAAAAAACGAATCTGAATTACTCTCCTATATTTTAAAATCAGGACATTTCAAATAAAATTTGGTTTGCCAAACATCCTCTCCTTCTCGCTTGGCCTGCTTGCCTCATTTGCCTTATGGGCCTGGCCCCCTGTAGGCACTGAGTTTGTGGCACCAGAGTATCTAGATGAAACACAGACCAAATCAGATCGGATCACATGACTGCTATCTAACTTTGCTGGGAAGATAAACTCACGCAAGGCCCATGGCACACTGGCCCCATCCCCCTTTCAGGCCTATGCCCTCCTCCCTCCTTGCATCCACCCTGCACCTTGAGTGAGCTAGGCACCTTTACACCTCTGAGGCATTGCTCAAGCTCTGTTCTGTAGCTTGAGTGCTTGCCCTGTGCTGCGGTGGTCGAGAGAATGAGCTGGAATCGGACTGCCTAGGTGCAAATCCTCCCTAAGCCTTCATTTCCTCATCTATAAAATGGGCCTAATACCAGTTGATGCCTTATAGGGTTATTGAAAGTAACAAATGAATAATATCTCTGAAGTTCTTAACACAGGGCCTGGCACATAGCAAGGACTTAACCAGTGATCCTGTTGATGTTGTTGTCTCTGCCCTTCTTTCCCTAAAGAAATGCTGTTCTACCTCCACAGCCAGTCTCAATGTCACCTCCTCTGTGGGGCCATCTCTTCCTTCCACCTCGCCCTAGGCAGAATGAGTAATCCCACCCCAGGAGCTGGCTCGTTCTGGCCACACCTCTGGGATGCCACTTACCACCTTGTCACACCTTCAGCTCCCCTGTGTCCATCCTTCTGTGCACCACCTGCTCCCTAAGGGCTGAGCTGGGCATCTTTGAACACCCAGTATCTGGACATCTTAGGTACTCAGTGTTTCTTGAATGAGTTGCATTGGATGCCAAGGCAGAAACATTCGGAGAGTTAAATGGCATTTTCCCCCCAGTTTTATGCACCAAAGAATGTTCATGTGATACCATTTGCCACCTGAGTGTAGTCAGTGAGAGACAAAAGGCAAAGGATAAATTCATAGCACGAAGGACAAGCTGTGCCATTTAATCATATGACGTCTGCTTCTCTGCCTCAGTTTCCTCGCCAATCATCTGGAGATAACAATGTCTTTCCAAGCTCAGTGGAACATAGGAGGACCCAGCAAGGGCAACATAGATGAAAACATTTTACAAATTACAAACCTCCATTTCAGCGCCTGGTGCAATCTTTGACCTTTATTTAATTACGAAAATTTGAAGGTATAAAAATGAATTTCTTAAAGGACCTGGATTGCTAACATACAGCTAAAAAGTGTGGATGTGGGTGAAAAAGGGAGGAATTCACCCCCTTCAAAACAAATACAAAAACCCACCGTGGGACTTCACTGAGAATGCTATGCTTGGTTGGAATCCCAGCTTTGTCACTTTGAAGGACTCTGGGCAAATTCTTTTCTATTTGTATTTTTTGTAGATTTAGGGAGCACAAATGCAGTTTATTACATGGATGTATTTCACAGCAGTGAAGCTGGGCATTTAGTGAGACCATCACCCAAACAGTGCATATTGTGCCCATTGAGTAATTCCTCGTCCCTCACTGCCTTCCCACCCTCTGCCTTCTGAGTCTCCATTGTCTATTATTCCACCCTCCATGTCCAACTCTGGCCATATTCTTAACCTTTCTGAGCCTCAACTTCTTTATCTGTAAAGTGAAGATAATGAAATCTATCCCAGAAAGTTGATAGGAAGATGAAATGACACGACATATGTAAAGACCTTGAAGAATACCTGCCACTGAGGCTCCCAATACTGTTGTTTGTAGACTGTTTGTTATAACCAATAGGCATTAGATGTAAACAAATAGAGATACTAATTTGAACTAAATATGACAATGCTATGAGAGCAAACGCAGTCTACATATTTTCTGATTTGAGATGGAGGGCAATTGAGTTTCGAGAGCTGTCTCCCCCAGTCAAGCCCTCTGCAGCCTGCTTCTAGCTCACTGTCCTGGATCCTCTCATTGCCTCCTAGCCTGTCTCCCCCTCCAGCTGCCCTGTCCTGGTTGATCTCCCCTGCTCTCAGAGTGGTTTTCTAAAACTACTAAGTCTTTACTCCATAGAAAGCTATTCAAAGGCACCCCGTTGCTTCTAGGATATGGACCCACTATTTGGCCAGCACACAAGGCCTTCCCTGGTCTGACTGTCCCTGTCTCTCAGGCCCACCAGCCTGTCACCCTCTTCTCCCTGCCTTATGTCCCAGCCATACTGAACTCTCTCTGTGCCTGAGCCTGAAACCTCCAAGGCTTCCATGTCCTGCCTGATGAAATGCCCTTCCCCCTGGCCTGCTCTCCCTTGCCTGGCCTAGTCTACAAGACTCAGCCTGGCCATCAGCATCCCCAGGAAGACACCCACAGCCCTAGTGTGAATCTGATGCCCCTCCTGGGAGCTCCCACAGCCTCTAAGTACACCTGAGTTTACCAATATTCACTTTTCTGTCTCCCTGTTTCCAACAGACAGCAAGATCCTGAAGGCAGGAATGATCTTTTGTCTCTGAACCCTCACCAATGGCCAGCCATGCTTAAACATAGTGGGTGCTTTATTATTTTTATTGAACAAAATCGATTTATAAGTGAATGAAAGATTGTGAAAATGGATTGGTTGTAACATTAGCACACTATAAATATGTCTATCTCTTTATCCCACTTGCCCCAAAAGATCACACATCAACCTATCCTTGGTAACCTACTTTTATAGACATAAACAAGTCAAAAATTAAACACTGGTGGATGCTGAGGTAGTACTGCACTGTGTTCAAGCTCACAGCCATTGGTATGAGCCAGTCTCAATGTCATCTCCTCTGTGGGGCCATCTCATCCTTCCACCTCGCCCTAGGCAGAATGAGTAACCCCACCCCAGGAGTCCTCCTTCTTACTAACTGTGAGGCTGAGACATATCACATAACCTCTCTGAGGCTTCATTTCCTTCCCTGCAAAACAAATATGAGTATACGTATCATAAAGTTTTTATGAGAATAAGATGAGATAACGTGTGTAAAGCACAGTGCCTAGCATGTAATGAGTGTTTAATAAACCTTAAAAATAGATTGTTAAAAAGTCCTAGTTACTGCCTTGTTGATCAATGAATCAGCAAGTATTTGAATGCCTGCCCATTCAACCTATGGGAAGTCAAGAGAAACCTTCATCAGCAATGGACACAGAATTGTGCATGTGAGGAGCCTGGCTTGTCCCTTGTGCTGAAAGGGAGACCAGAGCTCAGTGATGAGCATGACATTGCAAAGTGACTTAAACACTCAAGAAGCCACATGTAAAATTTGCAGCAGGACCTGGTCTTCCTGCCACCCAGAGTGTGAGCCTCTAGCACATGCCATGGACTTTTCATTTGCTCTGAAACACTCAGCTCTCTGCAGCCCCATGCTTCTTTTCTCAATCTTCCAAGGGCCTTCTATCCTTCTTAACTCGCTGACCACAGGATTCCCCCAGGCCTTATCCAGACCAGTTTTAAATGCCTGAAACTTCTTACAGCTTCACCATCAGGTTGATCAGGTGTTTTATCATCAGCTTTTGAGCACTCACTTGGTGAACTGTCAAGATCAATAAGAGAGAAAGAGATAGTGCATGGGGAAGTGGAAGTCCCAGTGCCAGCTCTCCCCAGGTCCCCTCCTGAGTGACACTCCCCAGGGAAGGATGGATGGACAATCCATGATGCTGGTGAGCTAGCACCTTCTGGTAGGAAGGTTCACAGGAGTTCATGGCCCAGAGGCTGATGCCAGATTCAGACCTACATCTTGGTCAGCCCCACCTGCCTCCTCCCCACCTCTTCTCCACTCCTCTTCCCCAGGACTTGCCCCAAACCCTCAAAGTGCTCCACCTTGGCGCCCCAGATCAGAGCATGCATCCAACCACACCTCCAAGTGTGGTGGACAGGGGTGCATCACTTAGCCTCGCTTTGTTCCTGGTTTAGTCATTGACCCGCGGCTGGCAGTTCTACAGTGAAAAGTCTACAAGTTTGACTGATGTTAGCACCCTTCAGACTTATGACAGATTTCACAATTGTCGGCTCGTCATTTTATTTCACATAGTTATGTGGTACCATGATAACAGTAATCATGGGTATGACTTGCTGAGCTCTTAATGTGTGCCTAATAACAACCCTGTAAAAAGTAATAATAATAAGATAATATTCTCAACTTACAGATGAGAAAATTAGCACACCAGGTCACAAGGTTAGAAAGCGGCTGAGCCACTCTCAACCCCATGTCCCTCTGGGTGAGGGCAGAGCCACTGCCCTCCCACCCAGGCTACCTCCCCGGTGGACATTGCTAAGCAATCCTCGTGCTGCCTCCCAGTCCCCAGTGCTGTGATGGGGACTGCCGGACATCCCTGGGAAAAGTCCAAGTGCTGATGTATCCACCCAAAGGGTGTAAGTAGGCAATAGAATTGTTTTTCTTGAAAGTGTGTAACATATAAGACACAGAGCAGAGAAAACATTTATTGGATTATACAAATTTCAAGGTAATGATATCAATTCTGTCCCTCTTATCCCTTCTTCTTACTAGATAAAGCCTTTCCGACTTTCAAGGGTGTGGATGTAGCCTCAGCCTCTGCATGAATGTCATCGGCTTATTTCCCAATTTACCCCTCTACGAATGTCCTTTTCCAGCCTGAACCATGCAGTTTCAGTACTTGTATCTTTCGTGTTTTGACTCAAATGTCACCGTCTCAGGAAGAACTTTTCTGGTCACCTATTCTAAAATTGCAACCCTTCCCCAGCACTTCCTATCTTCCTTTGCCACTTTATTTTTCTGCTTAGCGTTATCCATTATCCAGCATTACCCAGCATATGGCATATACCCCACTTATTATTCCACCTGCTCCCCCTACTAGAGCATGAGCTCCTGAGAGCAGGCATTTCTTTATGCTATTTCACAGCTGCCCTCCCCGCAGCAGTGTCTGCTACGCACTCAGTACTTCCTGGCTGAATGCTTGGCATGTCTTGTCTCCAGTTTGCTTCAGCTGAGTTCGTTCTCTCTCCTTAACTATAAAGTCCTCAAAGATGGCAAACAGCTCTTATATCTCTTCTGTATCCCCACAACACTTCAGGAGGTGCCAGGCACACAGAACTTATTTTTAAAACTCTTGCCCAGTGAGTGGCAAGGCTGGGTGCAGTGGCTCATGCCTGTAATTCCAGCACTTTGGGAGGCTTACTTGAGGCCAGGAGTTAAACACCAGCCTCGGCAACATAGCAAGACCCTATCTCTAGAAAAAAAAATTTAATAGCTGGGTGTGGTGACTCATGCCTGTAGTCCCAGCTACTTGGGAGGCTGAGGTGGAAGGATCACTTAAGCCCAAGAGTCCGAGGCTGTAGTGAGCCATGATTACATCACTGCACTCAAGCCTGGATGACAGGGTGAGAACCTGTCTCAAAAAAAAAAAAAAAAAGCAAATTAAAAATTAAGGATCATAAACCTAATTTGAGGGATGTGGATCTTTTCATCATTGTGAATTTACCTCTGCTTTGGAGGATTTTAATCTGCAAGGCAGGGGTGGAGCAAGGTTCTTCATTGTAAAAACTGATTTCTCTTTTATTCAACATGATTAACTGTTGGAGACCCTCAAGTACTCTTGTGGGAAGTCTGGGACCCCAAACGGAGGGACCGGCTGAAGCCATGGCAGAAAAACGTGGATTGTGAAGATTTCAGGGACATTTATTAGTTCCCCAAATTAATACTTTTGTAATTTCTTATGCCTGTCTTTACTGCAATCTCTAAACATAAATTGTAAAGATTTCATGGACACTTATCACTTCCCCAATCAATACCCTTGTGATTTCCTATGCCTGTCTTTACTTTAATCTCTTAATCCTGTCAGCTGAGGAGGATGTATATCGCCTTAGGACCCTGTAATAATTGCATTAACTGCACAAATTGTACAGCATGTGTGTTTGAGCAATATGAAATGTGGGCATCTTGAAAAAAGAACAGGATAAGAGGAATTGTTCAGGGAATAAGAGAGATAACCTTAAATTCTGACCTCCGGTGAGCCGGGCAGAACAGAGCCATATTTCTCTTCTTTCAAAAGCAAATGGGAGAAATATCGCTGAATTCTTTTTCTCAGCATGGAGCATCCCTGAGAAAGAGAATACGCGCCTGGAGGTATAGGCTTATAAACAGCTCCCCCAGGTGCACCTGTCTCTTATGGTCGAGACTGCAGAGGTGAAATAGACTCCAGTCTCCCATAGTGCTCCCAGGCTTATTAGGAAGAGGAAATTCCTGCCTAATAAATTTTGGTCAGACTGGTGGATCTCAAAACCCTGTCTCCTGATAAGATGTTATCAATGACAATGGTGCCCGAAACTTCATTAGCAATTTTAATTTTGCCCCGGTCCTGTGGTCCTGTGATCTCACCCTGCCTACACTTGCCTTGTGATATTCTATTACCTTGTAAAGTACTTGATGTCTGTGACCCACACCTATTCGCACACTCCCTCCCCTTTTGAAGATCCCTAATAAAAACTTGCTGGTTCTTGTGGCTTGTGGGGCATCACGGAACCTACAGACATGTGACATCTCCCAGACGCCCGGCTTTAAAATTTCTCTCTTTTGTACTCTGTCCCTTTATTTCTCAAGCTGGCCGACACTTAGGGAAAATAGAAAAGAACCTACGTGAATATCAGGGCAGGTTCCCCAATAAAGTACCTTCTCAAACTATCTTTGTCTTCACATAGCCTTAGAAGCCCACTGGGTCCCTTCTGTACCTGTCACTGTGACAGCTCCCTATGCTGAGTGGAACTGAGCATATTCTACAAATTCTTATGCCTGCCAGGGCCAGCTGAGGATGCACACTACCTAGACCACTGCAGGAGTGACTAGCTCAGATAGCAGAGAGGCTCTGCCCCCAGCCTTGCCTTCCCAAGCCAGGGCGGGTGTTTGCCACCTGCACTGCTCACAGGCTGGGCCACAGAGAGATCTTGCATTTCCACCACATGTCTCACCCACAGTGTGCACGAGTGTGGTAAGCTGGCTGTGCCTAACATGCCACCCTCCTAAGCTGGGCTGGCTCCTCAGGGACACCCCGTGTTGAAATCCTGGGGGAGGGACCAGCTTGACCCTAAGAGAATTCCCAAGGCGCCAACTCAGAGGATTAGCTCCCTCTCTGCCACCACCCAAATCAGGCCACAAGTTGCAGCGGTTAGACAATGAAATAATCTTTTCTTCTGGTTTTGGTGGTTACTATTTTTAACTGTATTGAATGCCCAGGAAGAAGCTGAGGAGAAGGTACCCAGAGCAGCAAAGACCCATTTCCTGGCTCAGAAGCCCATGGCCCTGGGATTGTCTCCTGTTTGCCAGAGGAGAGCTGCGTTTGTGTGTTGTGGGGAAAGCTGTTATTCCCTTACAGTTTTAAGGTTTTGCAACAGTTTAAGGAAAAAAAAAAAAGATATCTTCAGGCTCAGCCCTCATAGCAATTATCTTTTCTGCTGGGGTGAGGGGGGTTAGTGAGCAGGAGAGAGCAAAAGGAGGAAGAACAGAATGGAAAAGAAGCAAGTGTTAGTGGAACAGGATGTACTTAAAATTCCCCCTGTCTGTTATCCATCCCAAAACTGGCCTCTCCATGGGTGTAGGAGGCCACTGCGACTTCATACATATTTATAGCATTTGGCAGCTCTGTGGAGCACATCGCTTTAACAATGTATTTTAAATGAAGCTAAATGAAACGCGTTCCCAGTTCCTGGGAAAGGATCTTTTTTTTTTGGATAAACTGTGCTGTGGAGATGCTGCTGGCTGAAGTGTCATGGATAATCACAGTGTGGAAGCTGATGTGAGTCTGGGTAGAAGCCAGATGACCCAGACCAGAATGGGACATCCTGGGAAAGATCCAGTCTAGCCTGACCGCTCCCAGATCTCAGAGCCCCAGGGAGCAGGGTGTAGCTCTGAGATCCTGCCAGTCTTCTGCCCCACCATGTTTTCCAATGGCTTTTGGAGAACCTGATCCTCTCCACCCATAGTAGATCCAATGCAAAGTAACTGATTACCTCCCAAAGGTCTCCAGGGATCAAGGGTTAGAGCTTATCAGGGGTCAAGTTTTCTGGAATCAGAATGCAAAAGTCAAAAGCCTAAAACCAGTGCTCTGCTTGACACACCATATTAGTTAATTAAGCTTCTGTGTCTGAAACCTAAAACATATTTATGTTATTTTCCAAATAAAATACAGACCTAATTGAATTTCATTGGCCCACGCGTAAGTCTATAGATACAACTTCTTCACTGGCCTCTCTATGCTTTGGTTTTCCCATTTGTAAAATAATGATATTAGACTAAGGGCTCTTCCAGCTCAAAAATTCCAAGAGGCAAAAAACACATGTAATATCTCTCCTCCAATTCCATCACCATTTCTTTGCTGAGCCCTGGCTAATTGTTCCTCTGCCCTACGTCCTGTCTTAGGGTCTTTTTCTCCATTCCAAGTGTCTCAACACAGGTTCAGTTTTTATGTTTCTCAGTACTAGATTATTAGAGCTGTCC
The DNA here is from genome assembly GCF_028878055.3 of Symphalangus syndactylus. Taxonomy (NCBI): domain Eukaryota; kingdom Metazoa; phylum Chordata; class Mammalia; order Primates; family Hylobatidae; genus Symphalangus; species Symphalangus syndactylus. Next base: position 142,926,813 of record NC_072427.2, read on the forward strand.
TCTTGCAGATTTCTTTGGTTTCAATTGTTTTTTATGCTAATCGATACCACATGCAGCTGCTCAGACCAACTAGGTTCAAAGCCCATTTCATATCTGGCTCAGAACCTGTGCATAGCTCCTGATATCTCCACCCGCACCCTCCCTCACCTCGTCAGCACCTGCTGTGGCACAATACGGCCCTGTGGCTCCAATCATGTTCATTCTTTATCCAGTCATTAATGCACCTGAAGACTCTTGCCCTTTGCCTACACAATAATGTTACCACGTGGCTTCCCCTTCTCTCTGAACCAGGCTTTGTTCATGCCTCCTTCCAACCTCAGCCTGGCTACACTGCCAGGACACTGACACCCTTTTCCTTTAGCATTCCCTTCACATTGCTTTCTTTGCCATTTTGATGACCGTCCATGTCCTTCTTTGGTGGGTTAGTGCCTGATTCTTCTTCCATCCTAGTGAAATGCTGAAATGTCACAACCCCACCTCCTCTTCCAGGTGACAAGTGCACTACTTGGCATATTGATGTCCAAAGGATGATCATTAATAATTAAGAAACTTAACTGACCTCAAATTTTCAAAGAATTAAAGAGCCACTGGACTTGCTCCACCCCACACCTGTTTTCAGCACTAACTACATGTACCCATTGCAGTAAATATGCATATTGAGGGCTGGGAAAGAAGGCCAGGCTGGTGCGCTGAACCCATCACCTGGCTCCAAGCCAGACTGAAGGAGGCTGAGCTCATCAGCTTCTGCTGATGACTTATGCTTCAACTAGTGACCTCTCTTGATTTTTATTCTCACCTGCAAATTAGAGGGAAGGTGATTTGACCAAGAAATCCTATGATAAAATATTCTGCAGAGATGTCATTCTATTTTGGTAAATACGATAGTCTCCGTAGAGTTCACCAGTAAGGCAGCTAATACATAATGATAAAGATTCCAAAATGTTTGCTCATATTTCCTGAGTAAGCATTACATACAACCTAAAGAGCAAGAGGTTTTGGTCTCCCTTTCCTAGTAATACTCCCATCATAGGCAAAAAATAAATGAATAAATAAATAAATAAAAATAAAAAAAAATCCAAGAGAAAGATCCTGGGAAGGGTGTCGTCTTATCTTCTTTATTTGTACTAAACAAAGGTTGGAAGACACTTTTCTAAAAATCTGTTTTGAGGGTTTAGAATTTAAACTCTTCCTCTGCAGTCTTTGCAAATCCAGTAACCTTTTTGATGCCAAATGAAAAGTTTCCTGTGCATCCTCCAGAAACGCCATTTCTTGTGACAACTCTTCAGAGCTATACGCATGACTTCCAGCATTGGGGTCCATCAGAGGACCCGCTGGATCCCTTAGGACTGTCTGCAGAGTTTCAGGAACACAGCAAAGATATCCATGGTCACTGTTGGAAGAAATGGCAGCATGGCTGGTGATCATGCTATTGTCTGAACTGCCTCAAATGCTTTATAAACGGATGTGGAATGAGGGTGCAAACATGCACTCAGCCATGCATCTACTCTATGCCTACACAGGCTTGTCCTCTGGTGGTCAAGAGAGGCTGTTCTTCCAAGGTGTCAGGAAGAGGGGGTATGCACAAGAAAACAAACTTGAGGGGAAATGGTCCATGTTTGCTGTTTGCTCTCTTGTTACAAGTTCTAGAAGGAAGATCAACACTCAATTGTCTGATAAAATGAGGAACAAGTCTAGAACCCTCTTGTATCTCACTCTAATTCCTCCAGCTCTTCATTCTGTAACTCAGAGCCTTCCGGTTCAAGATCCTGCATCTCCAAGAGCGGGGTCATGAACCAGGAAGGAATCTCCTCAGTCAGGTTCAGATACAGGGTTAAATCAATCCACCAAATTAAAAGGGTGGTGGCAGGTTCACATACCGACGGCAAAAGTCGTTCTGAGGGAAATGTGTCATTTGGAACCTGAAATCTTCCCTTCAGCATGGAGGGGGTGATTTCCCACCTTTCCAGCTATAACACTCTCTTCTGCTTCCTTTCATTTCATTACACCATCTATGAGACAGACAGGAATTATTATCTTTATTAATAAAGTGAATTAAAATAGATTGGTTTGGACATTTGAGAAATTCTTGAAGTCACAGGGCTCTACTGGGGTAACATGAACCAGAGCTGGAATTCCATGAAGCACAAACTTTGGAGTCAAACAGATGAGGTTTAATCTGATTTCTAGCTGCAGGGCCTTGGGCAAGGCATTCAGACTCTCTGAGCCTCAGTTTTCTCATCTAAAAAATGGGGACAACACTATATTGGGTTGTTAGTAACAACAAATGTGATACGTGTAAGTTACTTGGCACATAGGCATTCGAGAAATGGTAGATCTAAACTAATATTAGAGGTATAGGTGCCACAGCACACAGAAAAACACCTAATCAATAAAAAGTTTATTCCTGAGGCATTTTCTTTACTTTAGATCACCAAAGGATTAGAATTAACACGTGCAGGAGGGTAGAGCTAAGCATAACAGACAGGTGAAAAGAAAGATAGGGAACAAGTCAACTGAAAGCAACATTCCAAAAGAAATTACACCCTTGGCAGCCAAAGACAAGGGTTGGGTTTTCAGCATTAGTCACTGCTGAGGATTAATGAGCTGGAGAACACATGGCTGAGATGCCCTCGTAGGCAAGAATTATTCCAGCAGGGTCCTGAGTTGCAGAAGGAGAAATGCCATTTCCCTTCAGTCTGGACAGCCCTGTTCACTCTAGGGAAGCACATGAACCAAAACACCATTTACTCTGACTCTGGGCTGCGAGCTGTGGGGAAAGCCTAGAAACAGATAATTTTTATGATCCCAATGCTTGGTCAAAATGCAATGGTGCAGCATTTAGGGTCAAGGTGGGCTAACCATAACACCAGGCTTTCTGGCATCTTTTTAAAATAATGATGAATGCAACTGACAAGAACAAAATAATACACCATTGCCACAATACAGGCCAAACACAGAAATCTGTCCAATTCAGAGGCAAGAAATATACCACAGTTTTAGTTGGAAGCCAGAATAAAGTGTACACATTTTCTAAACCACATACTGAACTAAACCTAACTTATTTTCCTAAGCCTTAAATCAATTTGAACTGGGTTTAAGTATAAAAATATGTAAAGATGTTTTTGATGCAGGGTGTGTAATTTTATATATATATAAACTGAATTGGGCACTAATTGGAATATCAAAATATGCTTAGAATCAAAACAAACAGCAGCTTGAGAATTCAATTCTAAATTGATTAAAAACAAAAGGAAATGGGCTGGGTGCGGTGGCTCATGCCTGTAATTCCAGCACTTTGGGAGGCTGAGGCGGGCAGATCACTTGAGGTCAGGAGTTGGAGTTCAAGACCAGCCTGGGCAATGTGGTGAAACCCTGTCTGTACTAAAAATATAAAAAATTAGCCTGCCATGGTGGCGCACGCCTGTAGTCCCAGCTACTCGGGAGGCTGACGCAGGAGAATTGCTTGAACCCAGGAGGCAGAGGTTGCAGTGAATCAACATCACGCCACTGCACTCCAGCCTGGGTGACAGACTGAGACCCCATCTCAAAAACAATAAAATTAAAACTAAAAAATAAAATAAAAACAAAAGGAAATAAACTCACAATTAGTCATTGATTGATGATGATGATGACACTATACTTCCTGATACTTGATTCTCAGTGTAATGACATATGTCCTCCCAGGGTGGACTGGTCCTGGGTTTACCCCTGCAATGCTCTCGATACCTTCCAACTGGAAAATCTACCTTCTGACTGGTATGGCCTTTGAGAAATGTGCTGGGCCCGAGTTCACAGGGAGGATTAGGCCCCACATACGAAAACAGAAGACACCTAATTAACTTTTTCAACTTAGTAATCATCAATTTTATTATTAGCCTATTAACCAGGGATAATGCCAGTGTGGGTGCGTGTGTGTGTGTGTGTGTGTGTGTGTGTAATCAGTATGTAGACATTATTACATGTGCAAATGTAATAATGTTTTAATAATGTAAATAATTAGCAACTTAAATTAACCTGTTTTGTCAGAATGCATTGTTTAGATCCTGGGAACTCTTAGGGGAAAATAAAAATATGGATCCTCACCAGTTGAACCATACAGAGTGAGTTAATTGTGTTGCTTAAAAATAGAGAAGGTAGGGGGAATAAAGATCACTTTCACACTTCCAGAGTGACATGGAAATCGGGACTCAGGGACAGCCTCCAAATGGAAAAGAAGGCAAGTTTGGGAAAGTGGGGAGGTGGGTGGACCTGCACCTGGCACAGTCCTTTGGCAGATCTTCCTGGAGAAGGTGAAGATGCTGGCAGAGGGAAATAAAGGGTTTAATTCCCTGCAGCCAGGAGTTTGACAATGGCTCAGATTTTCAGAGATGTGACAAACCAAGAGGATTTGGCCACAAGGCCTCAGTTTTCTGTGGTTTCAAATTTACTCATCTGAGAAACATGGGACCTTCTAACCATTGTAAAGAAACAAATCCAGCGATCCCCGAGAGAACGAGTTGCTGATTCAGAAGCTGAAGAAAGGGCTGTGTGACTCCTGGCTCCTTCCGCTTCCACATTCTGGGCTCTGTTCTCAGCTCCCCTGAGTAAGCCTCGCCGTCTGTCCTGCTTGATCTGTCTGTAGTCTCGACAGTTCTCAGTGAGGCTCCTCTAAGGGGCTGAATCAGATTTATGCAGGTCTGAGAAGAGTGAGTTCCTGCAGACACAATACCTTCTGAGTTTCTGCTCAGCAGCACAGTTTGAGGTGTGGCCTCTACACATACTGCATATGTAAAATATCGGCCCACGTGGGAATGATTTCTTCGAGTTAGTCTGGCCCCACCTTGAAGAGTTTAACTTGGATTCCATTTGTCTTCCCCTGTCCTACTTTCCCCTGTGGCTGAGAGAGGATTTTCCATTTCATGTTGCAGACATGTGAGGCATCTCAGTCCCGCTCCATTCGTCCACACATCTGGAAGAGCAATGCTCACATCTGGAGCCCATTCTCAGCTGGAAGATGTCTTTCGACATTCTTTTCTTTGAAACCCAATCCATGTAACCTCTTGTTCAAAAGGGCCTCTGAACTACTGGAATCATTTGCAGAGGCTCAGGAAAAAGTCCTTAATTTCATCCCTACGTGGTGGAATTTATGACTCAAACCAAACCCAACATTCTGTTTCTGAATGCTTTTTTTCAATAATGACTCTTTGGAGCTACGTGTTTAAAAGGACAGAAGTTCTAGCTTACGACACATACCAAAGGAAGGCGAAAGCAAGCTGTTCAGTAATCACCAGGGCGAGTCCACTGAAGCTCTGTAAGCTTCAACAACCTAGGTCATTTCTTCATCAATAAAATTGGGATTCGTTGTTTAAAAATAGACACAGAAGTGTGTGAGGATAAGGGAGGTAACATATCTGGACATGCCTTGTCTCACACCTGTGTAGGATAAGGATAGATAGAGAAAGGGGAAGGGGTTTGTGTCAGGCTGAGACAGTCTCTGCATTTGCTCACTCATCTCTCCATAAACCCATGAAAGACCCCAACATAGGACTCCATGATGCCCCACTGAGCAGGAGAAAGGAAGAAGTCTCAAGAACACAAGACTGAATCGACAGTATTTGATCAGCATGCATGCAAATTACCCAGCCATTCTGAAAAACTACAGCTTCTGGTTTGGCGGTCTGGGATGGGACTGAGGTCTGCATTTCTTTTTTTTTTTTTTTTTTTTTTGAGACGGAGTCTCGCTCTGTCGCCCAGGCTGGAGTGCAGTGGCGCAATCTCGGCTCACTGCAAGCTCCGCCTCCCGGGTTCACGCCATTCTCCTGCCTCAGCCTCTCCGAGTAGCTGGGACTACAGGCGCCCGCCACCACGCCCGGCTAATTTTTTGTATTTTTTTTAGTAGAGACGGAGTTTCACCGTGGTCTCGATCTCCTGACCTCGTGATCCGCCCGCCTCGGCCTCCCAAAGTGCTGGGATTACAAGCGTGAGCCACCACGCCCGGCCTGAGGTCTGCATTTCTAACAAGCTCCCAGAGGCTGCCCATGCTGCGAGTCCCCAGATCATGTTTGGTACTAGAGAAATGGGCCCCAACTCAAAAAATTCAACCTCTGCTAACAAGTGAATTTGTCATTTTGCAGGGTCGACTCTAATCCTCAAGCCCAGCCACTAGACAGAGCGGTGTGGAAGGAAATGAAATTCATATTTCTGAAATGCAGAAAGGCCAATTCATCTCCACCTTTACCCTCTTCTGCCAGAAGGTAGGAGCCACGCCAGCCTCTTGGGTGTGAAGGGAAAACTAACTGCCTTACTTTACCCCATTCCCTACCTTCAAATATTTCCCTGATTGCGTCAGGTTTATACCTAGTGGAGGGAATGACACAACTATGGATGGCTGCCTTTGACCTTCAGCAATTGCCCAACTCCCAGCCAAGCTGCTGGGACAGGAAGACAGGCAGCCACTATTTCCACGGGGCTCTGCCTGCCAGCTCCTCCTGCCCCTGAGCTGTGTGGCCTGGCAACCAGAGGGTGGGAGAAAGGGAAGAATGGAAGTAGGTGAGGAGGTAAGGGAGAAATGATGATGACAGGAGACAACGGCCAAGGGCTCCTAGTCACACAGACACATGCCCAGCAGTGTGGAATGTTAATGAGCCTCAGAGGGAGGGCGCCAGTGGGTGTGAACCTCGAAAGCAAGAGGCCAGAAGTGCAAAAACATTCATTTTTTCCATTTTGTTATTTTTTAAATACCAATAATAAAAAAGGAGAAAAAAAATCCTACTTCTTAGATGATCTGGCAGGCAGGAGGAAAAAACTGGAAAACTACTTATAAAAACCAAGGGAATCATTAAAGGGTGTGGAGGGGGCTGAGGAGAGATTGGTAAAAATCCTGTGCCAAAAACTAAGACATGTCTTGATATGTGGCCAAAAAATTGTTTGTAGTAAGATTCTAAAGAGCTGAAGTGAGACTTGGACCAGGCAGGAGGTTCTAGTGGCCCCTGAATGAGGAGGGGTGGGCAGTTCCCTGTGGCCCACCCACCACCACCCTACTGCCCCATCAGTGTCTTCCTGGGCAGAGGACACCCCAGTCCACAGGAGGGTGAGGAAAGTGGTGGAAGAGTTTTGATTCAAGTTGCAATTATGGAACTTCAGTTTTCTACATAGGTTGAAAGCCTTAATTCGGACCCTAAAGAGTCCCTTAAGCTTGTAACCATCTCTGATCTGGCCTTCCCGCTTCCTGCCGTTCCCACACTCCAAATCCTACCACATTTTGCCATAAGGATGATTCCTCTGAAACACAGATGGAATCACGTTGCTCAAAACTTTTTTTCATAGTTCCCCATGGTCAACAGAGGAAATTCCAAACTTCTTAGCATGGCATTCAATGCTTTCCACAGCCTTGCCTTAGCCCACTTTTCCAGAGTCACCTCCAGCCGCTCCCCCTCTTCCCCCTATCCACCCACTGCCAAAACAACCTCCCTAGAGTCCAGCCACTAGATCACACCATTCCCCATCAGGCCATGAACTTCCAACTCATCTCACCCTTTGAACATTACTATCATTCCCCTTTCGGCTTATCTTCCAAACAAGCCCTATTTACCCTTTTAAAAGATACACAAATTTACAGTTTTTCAAAGTAATTCATGCACATAATTTAATTGTTTTAAGGTGCAGGGGATTTAAAATGCAAAACAACAGTCTCTTCCCTTCCTCTTCCCTCTCCGCTTCCCCTTGCCCACTCCCTCTACCTAATCACCTTGCATTCTCTTTGAGTTTTCTCTCCTGGTGATTACTTTTATTTCTCTAAAAACTGTTTCTTGATTTCTATAAAGCTATTTCTTAATTTGGCAATTTTACATAGCATTTTTTTGCATTCTGACTATAATAAATGAGGGTTTAGCAAACGTGGAACGTATCACTATTTTCATTTTCCTAATGGAAACCGTTAATAACATTAAGGCAGGTTACCAGGAGAAGCACTGTATAGTAAGAGGTAAGAGCTCAGGCTCCAAAGCCTGACAGGCTGAGTCCGGATCGCTAACTTACTACTTACCACTGAGCAATCTTGGCCAACTGATTTAATGTCTCTGTGCTTACATGTCATCAAAAAACATTTGAAGACACAAATTAGTGTTTCCTGAAAGGTTGTAAAATCTATACTGGTCACTGGTCTCTCCAGACATGCAGCAAAACTGTCATTGTGTGTTACTCTTCACTATGATTCCAGGTTGAATACACTGCTTCTGGAATTTTGTGTCTTCCTCTGGCTTGTTCTACTTTCTCATTTTGCAGGAGTGTGTTGACTTCCAAAACAAGGTGTGTAAAGTTAAGCGTTCTGACTTCTTATCTGTCTCAAAATGTCTTTTCCTCTGCCTTCAAGTTTCACAGATATTCTTGAGGAGTATATAATTCTAGTTGATACATAAGCATATTCATCTAATAATAAGAAGAAAAAATAAAATAAAGAATTCTAGTTGAAAACCATTTTCCTTCATAATTTAAAGCAGTTAAAAACTGTTTTCTAGCAAACCGTGCTGCTGTTAGAAATCTTTGGTGCTCATTTATTTGTAGGTTGGCATTATTTTTTCTCCATTTCTCTCTCTCAGAAAACATTTAAGAACTCTCTTTTCAGTATTAGTGTCCTGAATTTTATGCTGTTTCATTTGCCAACTCTTCTTTATCGTAGTGAGCACAAGGTGAATATGTCTTTCTTAAATTTTGTGTCCTTCAGCTCTGGGGAATTGTCTTGTGATGTTTTTCTGTAATTCCTTCCCTCATCTGTTTGTCTTCTCTTTTTGGAGCCTCTATCAGTTAGATGTTGGTTCCCTGGATTAGTCTATGTGTTACCTTTTTTGTCCTTTTCTTTTTTTTTTTTAATCTCTGTCTTTTTATTTTACTTTTCCTCTATTTTATCCTCCAACTTTTTAATTATTGTTTTTATAGCATTCTCTTCTTTTAATTGATGTGATATCTTCATAAATGTCTCTGAATATACAAATTCGAGTTTCTTTCAAGTTCCTTATGTATCCTGAATTAACTCTTGTTTTCCTGTGGAGTCATTTCTCTTTTTCTTAATTGTGTTTCAGAGTTTCTTTCAAATGCCTACTAGTTGGTGATGCAAGCAAAACTGGCTAAACTCAGAGTATGCCGGAGGTCATGCAGACTACCTGGCTCCACTACAGGGTCAGTGGGAATGGAGCCTGGATGTGGCATCAGCTCCCACACCAAGAGCAGGTTGTTCAGTTTCTTCACAGAGGAGCAATCCTTCCCCCATGATAGGGTAGAGAAGTGGGGAGTTTCAGCCCGCATCTCACTCTTGCTCACCATCAAATCTAGAGTTTTTGAGTCCTCTAAATTTAGAATTGTGTACCCTTCCACCGTTCTGCAGGAAAAATCAGCCCTTGCCAGCCACCCCCTGCCCGCACATCTCCTTCCCTGTGCCTTGCCCTGCCCACCCCACCCCATTAGCTCTTGGTCCTTTTGCCACTTCTGCAATCCACACAGCACACCATCACTTAGCCTCCAAAGATCCTCTCCACATTCTCTTGATTTCCAGAGAGAAGATTCAGATCCCCTGGGACAGGGCGGGGGGTGTTGGGGGACAACCAGGAATCCTTACTATCAACATTGGATGTGGGGTAATAGAATAATTTTTTCAGTGTTGAAAGACAAACCTTCAACCTAGAATTTTAACTCCAATTAAACTGTCTTTAAATTTGGGGATAAATTAATGTTATCTCAGGCACATGTAAAACCTCTTTCAATATTCTCTTAGAAGAAGTACTCCAGGAAGAAGTGAAATACATACAAGGAAATATTATGAGACTTATTTTTATAAAGAGTAAATAAATACCATATAATTTTAATGTCTTTCTAAAAAAGAAGCAAAAGTGGAAGTTAGATTTAGAGAAGTAAAAGAATCACTAACCATACAACAGATGCTCTCCAAAAAGACCAAAAAAAAAGAAAATGAAAGGGGAAAATACTTAAGGAAATAAATATGATTTCTTAGAATTAAAGAAAATGAGAGACTTCAATTGGAAAGACTTATGGAACGTTGTACAACACAGATGGGGAGAATGGTCCACACCTAGACACATTATAGTGAATTTATAAAGTACCAACATTGGCAGAAGAAGAAATCGAAGGTTTGCATAGATAACCATTATAGAAATTAAAAGAGTAATTAGTTGACAAGGCTAGTAAGTATAATCTCGCTTCCAAAACTGGATAAGAACAATACCCAAAAAATTATAGTATCTACATATATAGATAATTATATATCTAATATATGCAAAACCTCCTGCAAATCAACATGAAAAAGACTGGAAACCCCAAAGAACAATGGGCAAAACATGTAATACACAAATTAGAGAATAGATAACAAGTAAGAGGTGAGACATGTAACCCTCCTAGAAATCAGAAAAATACAAATTTAAAAACAATGATATACTATTTTACACACACCCAGTATACAAAGATTAGAAAGCCAGGTAATAGCAAGTTCTGGAGAAGATTCCAGGAGACAGGCTCATTCATTCACTGCTGGAGTGCAGCCATTCTGGAGAGCAACCAGGCAGTATTTAGTGAAATGAAGTACTCCTATGCCTTATGGCCCAACGATCCCACAGGCTGGTATATACCCAGAGAAGCTCTTGCCAAAGCCATAGGGGCACATGCACGAGGTTCTTGTTCTGTCATTAGAATGCCATGAGTGAGTTAGGGGTACAGGTAGAGTGTGGAATAGGGAAGGGAGGTACAGAAGGGAAATGGAAGTGAAGATAAGGGATGAAAGGAAAAAAGCAAATGACCAAAATAAAACCAGAATGTGACCTTACACAGCCTACTAACAACAGTGTGGCTGAGGAATGTGTTTAGCTTGGCTGTCTGCATCTGAGGGTCCACAAAACAAAAATCACCACCTGCAAGCATTGATTTACCACCTGACATCCTATCCTGGGTCAGGGAACTGGGTCAGGGAACTGGTGGTAGAAAAATAAATGAGCAGCTTCTGCCAGGCTTTGACTGAAGAGATGAGCTGGGGAATAGATGGGCCTCCCAACAGGCTTCTTTCCTCACCTCTCCATTCATCTGGCCTAGTGGGAAAAAGAGAAGGCCTCACCCTCTATAAATAAACCCCTCCCTGGCCCTCAGTAATCTCTCCAGGTTTAGTTCATCCCAAGGCTGCAAGCCCGTTTGCCACCCAGACATCATTTCCTTCCGCAGAGCCTTTGTGGAGTGGGTTCCTCAACCTGTGAGTCATCCCTGCCCATTTCACCCTGGAGTCAAACTGGATCAGTGTTGGGATTTGTCACCTGCACTCACTAGAGCATGCCCACAGCCATCTCCAAGCCTCCAAGCCTTCCTCCACCCGTGTGTGCAGGAAGGGGAAAGGAACCAGGCAGAGGTGAAAGCCTACGTTTCCCAGGGAAAAGAAATTACTTTAGCATCAATAACATCTATCTCTCCTAGGTAATCAAACTGAGCACCTGGACAAAGAAACCCCACCTCCCACGGTCCCAATAAGGACCGGAAATTGGATTGTTGAAGTGACGCAGGAAAATGGAGCCGGCAGTGCAAAGGTGAACTCTAAGAGCTGGTGAAGTTACAAGGAACAGATTTTAGTAGAAGTATTGCTGGCCCCTTTTTCTCTGGCACATGCCTACACCAGACATCTCTTTTAGGACCAAATCCTCTGTTTCCCCTAGATTCCTATTTCATGGATCCTGCCTCTCATCTGGTTCCCTGGCTCAGAGACACACACTGAGCCATCTCCTGTGACCTACCTGGAATGGGGACCCGCATCCTGGACTTCTCAAGACTTCACCCAGACCATAAAGTGGCCCTAAGCCCTTTCCAGCTTGCTTGTTCTTAGGTATCAAATAGATAGTCAGTTTGTGGCACTCATTAAGCTTATGCTGTGGGCAGAGCAGTGCAGTGAGGCCTTATGGAGAAAAACAATAGAAATAGAAGTTTTGGTCCCTCAGAGTATACCAGTGAGTGTCAATGGGCCACCTGTTAAATGCAAGCCATTATCCTCAGCACTTTCATATATATTCCTTCATTTATCTTCACAGTGACTCCAGGAGTTAGAGCCCCATTTTCTGATTTCCAGAGGAATAATCTGAACCTCTCCAAGATTGAGGAACCTGCCTCAAGTAATGGCTGGTAAGTGACATATCCAGGATTCCTGACTCCAAGGCCACAGCGCTTTTCACAACACCACAGTTGCATTAAAGAGAATCCATCCCACCTGCAAATACAGAGCACTGTGCCCTGAAATAGACTCAAAAGCGGTTTCAAAATAGCACATCAATAAGAACAAACACATTAGAAAATAAACTCTGAGCCTGTGTGTTCTGGTCTCTTCTGTAGAAAGGAGGGGTTCAACAGTGAAAGATTCCTAAAAGAGGTAAATTTGAAACCTAGTTTGAAAGAACAGAGGCTACAGATAGGCAGAGAAGAGAAAATAAAGTTGGAATTAGCATCTTCTCTTAAGGTTACGTAGACATTCCTGCCATTGTGGAACAAATTTTCCACTCTGTCTACCAAAGTAAGAGGAATTATGCTTAAACGTGGCAGGGTGGATTCAGGTTAGCATAAAAGACATTTCTGGTGATGAGGTGGTTAAATATCAAACTATTTCATTAAAGGAAGTGGTGAAATGTAGATTGTTTTTTCCCCTCAGATGACTTTGGCTTACTCCTGGAGACAGGAGATGAACACAGCAACTCTGCAGACATCAACTGAAAACGGCAATTCTGGGGCTATAAGATAACTTTATTATGCTCATATAAAAAGGGTTCAGGGCAACCTATATAATAACAAACTATTGCTCAACCCTAGACCCTCCCAAAGAGCCACTGCAAAGTGGTTTCTCACCTTTCCCATACACTGACAAGCAGGAACCAGAAAGGGCTGAGTCACCAGGTCACGTGACTGAAAGTGCAGCTGGGGCCTCTCTCTGCACTTGGCATGGCCGCATGAAACCAAAATTGCCTGTGCCCTGCAAGCTGAGGAGCACCAAGCAGTTACAGGTTATGTCAGGAAACCCAGGGCTGCCATCCAACTGCTGGAGCCGTCCCTGTTTGCAACAGAAGAAAAGGGAATTTGCAATTGCCCCTTCCCCACACTGTGGCTGCCGTTCAGGTGTTAGTTTTAGTTAGTTAGCTAGTTAGCTAGCTAGCTGGTTGGTTAGGTAGTTAATTGACTAGTTGGTTAGTTAGCTGGTTGGTTAGTTAGTTAGCTAGTTTTGCAAATAGTATAAGGGCACGCTCCATCCCTAAGAAAATGTTGCTTTTTCACAGACCTATTAATGATTTAACTGCCCCTTCAGCAAGGCAGGCCTTGAACCAGAAGTCCCCAAGAAGAAACTCTTCCCTTCCTGCTCTAATGATTTCCATTTTCCTAAGAATCCTGGACTCAGAGACTATTCGAGTTACTAAGACCTTAGGCTTTATTGCAGCCTCGTTGTTTTCCAGGAAAGGAAGCTCAAGCCTAAAGCGATGAAGTGACTTGCCCAAGGTCACACATCTGGTCAGTGCCCTTCACCTGGGGTGAACCTTCACACATCCAAGGTGAAGATGAAGGAAGTCAGTCGTTTTCCTCTTGTGTTTCAAGCAATGAAGTTTGCTTAAGATTGGTGAATGTAGCCTTAGACATTTCTCCTTCCTCTTCATGCCCCACATACCAACGCCACCAAACACATAACAATTGCCTGCTCTGCTTCTCTTTTCATGAGAAGATTTTTAACCTACAGGCACCATCAGTTCCTTCTAGCAGAAATGGAAATGGCTTCCTGACCCACGGACGGAGGTGGCTACCTTTGGCAACTCAGGCGGGATGGCTAATACAGGTGTTTTTTGTCATTCTCATCTCCCAAACCCCAGAGCCCACCTTCTCACCACCAAAGGGGATCAGTCAGATGCAGACCATGTGAGATGGCTGGAAGAGCCCGGGTTTTCAAATCAGCAGCCCTAGATACTATTAACTGCATGGCCTCTCTAGAGGTGCTTAGTGATCGGCATCTCTAAATTGGAGATGAAAGTGCCGCGGTGCCATGAGAATGGAATGAGATCATATTTGGGGAAAGCCCTTTGGAAATGGTTATGAGAGGAAATGCCAGGGATTTTCATTACTGGCTTCAGGCTGCCCTAGGCTTGACTATGCAGTCGAGTTCACAGCCCAAAGGAAGGGTGTCTGCAGCTGGGCTGGGCCAGAGGTGGGGCTGGAGATTGGAAATGTGGGTTCCTCCACCTGTGTACACAAGAAAGCACCTCTTCCAACAGCCCTCAGAGAAGGGCATGGACAGGGCCAGCCGTAGCCCAATTCCCAGAACGCAGCTGCCGTGTGTCAGCCCTGAAGCTACCATTTTTTCTCTTCTTTTTTTTTTTTTTTTTTTTTTTTGGTTCTCATAGGTCTGGAGCATTTGAAAGGGGCTGTGTCACTACTGGCCTAGCAGACAGGCAGCTTGCTCCAGGGCAACAACTCATGCTTTTCCCCAGTGTGAGCTTGTGCAAGTGGAGAATGCTGGGAATGTGAAGCCTATTCCCTATTACTCCACTTCCTTCGCGCACTCAGTTTCCCCTCCCTCCTCAATTTCTTCCACAGTCTTGATGAGAAATGACAGTCTCAGAGAGAGAGCAAGCTCTTTTACTCAAGTTAGCCACACCACCTATTTCATCTCTTCTGGAAAACTCCTCCCACAATAAGCACAGCTGGCCCTGTATACTCCCTTTTCCCATCCAACTGCACCTTCAATTTCTCCTGTCCACGGACTTCCTCTGTGTTTATAAGCATGTACAGGCTTCTAATAACTCGAGAAATGTTCCTTGATGTCTCCTCCACCATTCACTCTACTTACAATCCTATTTGTATGTGCTTGCCATTGCCACACTTCTTCAATCAGTGGTCTGTACAAGCAATCTCTTCTTTTCCGAAAATCAGTATCTTGTCCCACTTCGTGTTCTATAGAAACTCTGCTCCCAGAGGTCACTGAGGAATTGTCTAAAGGTCAATGCCTAATTTTTGGTCTTCATTCTTCCTCTGCAATGTTGATGTTCCACTCAGTGGGATTCACTTCTCCTCTGGCTTCTGTGACAGTACTCAACCCTCATGTCATCCCGTCTGCTGCTCTGTCCCCTTAATCAACTCCTCTTTACTGCCTCCTTCAATAGACATGTGTCAATATGCAGTTCCCAGGGCCTCTGCTATTCTGTTTATTCTGTTTCTCTTGTTAATTCCACTTTCTTAAATGGATGGCTTTTCATTTTGAAAGCGTGTCCCAAATCTGTATCTCCGTATATGACTACTCCGACCTGCAAACGCCTATTGGATATGTTCCTCAGGGTCTTCGTAGTTATTTGATATATATAAAATTAAATTCATCATCTTTCTGGATTCCCTTTTTCTGTTAATAATACTTCTCTCTCAATTAATCATTTGGAAGCTAAGCTTGAAAACCATTCCTAATTCCTTCACCTGTTTCATCCCCATGTTCAGTCAATCACCAAGTAAGTCAGCTCTTATTTCTAACAAGTAAAAAGGAGAGTTCTAAAGCAATCTCCTTTCCTCCTTACTCATTTTATTTCTACTGACTTCACCCTCCATAGTTCAGATAAATTGTTCTTTTATTCATTCATTTAAAAACTATGCATGTGTATCAAGTGTCTACTCTGAGCCAGGCTTTGTGCTAGGAATTAGGTAAGCAAAAACAGACTCAGACTTTCCCTATTCCAGCAACAGAATTTATAACCTGAAAGAAGAGACAAGCATCACTCAGGAAAACTCTAATGAAAATAGAGCTATAAATTGAAATTAGTACTCCTGAAAGAGAAGAACACAATTAAGGATTGAGACATCAAGGATGAGTAGAAATTGACTAGACAAATGGAGGTGTCCTTCTCAGAAGAGGAAGAAAGTTGCTTACTGATGGAACAATTTATTCTAAGAGTATTTGGTTAAAAGGAATATAGGAGGTTCAGGAAACAGAGAGGCCAATGAGGCTGGAACTGAGAGGGCAAGGGGTAAGAAGAGACTGGAGAAGAAAGAAAGGGACAGACTCTGTCAGGTCTGGTCAACCAAGGTAAGGTATTTGGTTGGACTCCATCCTAAGATCAATGAGGAGCAAATGAAGAGTTGTTACTATTGCTCACTTTGACAGTAGCCACAGCCTCCTGCTGAGATTCTGGCTTTCCTTACTCCAGTCTGTGTTGCATGTCATCACAAGAGTTTTCATGGGACAATCTGCTAATCTATCTCTCTACATTTACTTCCCAACATCATCTTACACAATATATACATCATAGCTAACTGGTCTACCCTTTGGTCCCTGGGCTATCTTGTGCTTTCCCGACCCTGAGATTTTGCTCACCTCCCATAGGCTCCTCTGCTTCAACTGCTGTCTACCACTCCCCTCTATCTCATGCCTGCCCCCTCACTGAAGGAATCATTTAAATCCAATATTTTCTGGAGATCATAAACCTAACTTAAACATGACTCTCCGTGCTTTCAACAACCATGATACTTATATTGCAAGAGCCTGGTCTTTAGGGCCACAGAGTCTTGGTTTGAGTGCTGATTTTGAGCAAATCACTTATTTCTGGAAGCCTCAGATATCTAATATATAAAATGGATAAAATTATTGTACTTATCATATAGAGTTGTTGGGAGAATTAAATCGGAACACATTTCTGAAGCTTCTAAAAGAATACCTGGCACATAGCAAACACTGAATACATGTTACTCACGGGCCCCCTTCTCATTATCTTACTTTTCAAAAGAAATGATAGGCTTTCTGAAGAAAGGGACTATGTGTTATTTATCTTTATTTCTACACCTGACATAATAGATATCCAACCCATAACATTGAAGGATTGAAGATGTTGAATGAATGCTGAAAAATGTTAGAGAATTGTTTAATGATGTGGAATGCGATATTAGAAAATCTTTTCATTAACACACCACATTATTAGATTAAAGGGAGAAATCTGATCATCTCATAGATGGAAAATAGCCAAAATTTAACTTTGTCATGAAAAACATCTTATCAACAGTAAAACATTTATGCCTATCCAACGAAGAAAAAAGAAAAAAACATAACAGTCTTAATCTCAAAAGTGTATTCACTAAAATACTATAGGTAACATTATATTCGATGGTAAAATCTTAAAAGCAATTGCATTAAACTCAGGAGTAAGACAATAATGCTTATATCAACATTTCCATTCAGTCCTAGACAGTAAAATAAAACACGGATTAGAAAAAGAAATGCACAAAGTAAAAAAAGAATTTACAAAACTGCCCCTACTGGCAGAGGAGAGGAGTATCTATAGAAAATCTACATTAAAAATGAATATCGGGGCCGGGCGCGGTGGCTCACGCTTGTAATCCCAGCACTTTGGGAGGCCGAGGCGGGCGGATCACGAGGTCAGGAGATCGAGACCACGGTGAAACCCCGTCTCTACTAAAAATACAAAAAATTAGCTGGGCGCGGTGGCGGGCGCCTGTAGTCCCAGCTACTCGGAGAGGCTGAGGCAGGAGAATGGCGTGAACCCGGGAGGCGGAGCTTGCAGTGAGCCGAGATCGCGCCACTGCACTCTAGCCTGGGCGACAGAGCGAGACTCCGTCTCAAAAAAAAAAAAAAAAAAAAAAAAAAAAAAAAAAAGGAATATCGGCCAGGCACGGTGGCTCACGCCTGTAATCCCAGCACTTTGGGAGGCCAAGTCGGACAGCTCACTTGAGGCCAGGAGTTTGAAACCAGCTGGCCGACATGGCGAAACCCCATCTCTACTAAAAATACAAAAATTAGCCAGGTGTGGTGGCGGACGCCTGTACTCCCAGCTACTCTAGAGGCTGAGGCATGAGACTCACTTGAACCTGAGAGGTGGAGGTTGCAGTGAGCAGAAACCACGCCACTGTGCTCTAGCCTGGCTGACAGAACAAGACTCTGTCCCCCCCCCCAAAAAAAAGAGTATCAGTAAAATTAATAAAAGCTTTCAGCAATGTTATTAGAAACAAAATCAATGGGTAAAAATCAACAGTATATATCTGTATCTATATCCATATTCATAGTGCTGAATAACGGAATATTATTCAGTCTTAGAAAGGAGGTACCAATACAGCTACAACATGAAAAGCACCTTAAAAGATTGTGCTAAATGAAAGAAGCCAGTCACAAACGACTACATCATATTTAATTTTATTCATATGAAGGCCCAGAAGAGAGAGACATACAAAGATAGAAAGGAGATCAGTGGGCCGGGCACGGTGGCTCATGCCTGTAATCCCAGCACTTTGGGAGGCTGAGGCAGGTGGATCACGAGGTCAGGAGTTCGAGACCAGCCTAGCCAACATAGTGAAACCCCATCTGTACTAAAAATATGAAAATTAGCCGGACATGGTGGCACGCCCTTATAGTCCCAGCTACTTGGGAGCCTGAGGCAGGAGAATCGCTTGAACCTGGGAGGCAGAGGTTGCAGTGAGCCAAGATCGCACCACTGCACTCCAGCCTGGGCGACAGAGCAAGACTCCATCTTATAAAAAAGAAAGTAGATCAGTGGTTGCCTAGGACTGGAGGAGGTAAGGAGGGACAGGAGAAGGCGGGTAAATGAAGGATACTGGGCTTCTTGCTGTGATGAAAATGTTCTAAACTTGATTGTAGAGATGGTTGCACAAATTTTTGAATATAGTAAGCTAATAACCATTGAATTGTACATTTTAAATGGGTGAATTGTATGCTGTGTGAACAATAAAGCTATTAAAACTCAATAGATGCCTATAAATAAGTAATACACTGTTAGAAAACTTAGTGGGAAAAAAATACCATTCATAAAATCAACAAAAACTGTACAATGTCTACAAATCTAATAAATATTATATAAAACCTTTATTAAGAAAATTACAATGTTGAAGCAAGAAAAGACCTGAATAAATAGAGAAATAAAACACGTTCATGTTCATGGATGGAAGACTCAATTTTTTTTTTTTTTTTTTTGAGATGGGAGTCTTGCTCTGTCGCCCAGGCTGGAGTGCAGTGGTGTGATCTCGGCTCACCGCAAGCTCCGCCTCCCAGGTTCATGCCATTCTCCTGCCTCAGCCTCCCAAGTAGCTGTGACTACAGGCATCTGCCACCACGTCCAGCTAATTTTTTGCATTTTTAGTAGAGATGGGGTTTCACTGTGTTAGCCAAGATGGTCTCCATCTCCTGACCTTGTGATCCACCCACCTCGGCCTCCCAAAGTGCTGGGATTATGAGCCACAGCGCCCAGCCTGAAGACTCAATATTTAAAAAGACATCAATTCTCTTGAAATAAGTCTTTGAAAGAAATACAATTCCATTAAAACCTTTATTTGGTCCTAAAATTCACATGGAAGAGAAAAGGCCCACAAATCGCCAAGATACTCCTGAAGTAGGTAAATAAAGTGAGGGACACGGCTTGCTGGTCCTGTCCCTCACTTTATTTAATTACACTTCGAGGTATCTATAGAAACAAAAATGAGAATGTAATAAAGATTTATGTTCAGAGAGGTTATTTGCTACATGGTTTATAAAAGCAAAAAAAATCAAGATTTTTTATAAAGTAAAATTATTAAGACAGTGCATTAATAAGGGATGAACAAGTAAGCCAACAGAGCAGAGAGCTCGGAAACAGACTCTCATATAAACTAAAATTTAATAAATGAGAGAAGTATCTCTAAAAAAATCAGTGGAGAAAAGATGGCATATTTAGTAAGTGGTCCTGATACAACTGAGTACCCCTAAAATTATATCGCCCCCCCCCAGCAGTCACAGACATAAATTCCAAGTGAATTAAAACATAAATTTGGAAAGATAACTTCACGAATTTTAGAATAAAATTGGGAAAATATCTTCATGATGTCTTTTGTCTTAAACAAGGCAAGAAAACACTAAATTTATATGAAAAAAATACAAACTGATTATTTGTTTAAATTCTGCACTATTATAGATGTGAGGAAAAAGTGAAATAAGTCACAGATGAAGAGACCATATTTTCAATGCATATAATCAGCAAAGGATGTCTAGAAAATATAAAATACTTATATAATTCAATATGAAAGAACAAGTAGCGCAATAGAAAAATAGTTAAAATATACAATAGGAAATACACAGGAGAAAAACAAATGGCCAATATACTTGTGAAAAATGCTTGACCTCACTAGAATTATGAAAATGGAAGTTAAAAAAAATTAAAGCTTCTCAATACCAAATCTTCTCACGGATGCAGAGAAAGAAGAACTCAAAAATTACTGGTGAGAATGTAAATTGGTAAAACCCACTATGGATTAAAATATGGCAATATGTGTAAAATTAAGGATATGCATGTCCTAGGACCCAGCAATTCTCCTTCTTTCTATATATATACCTTGGAAAAACTATAGCACAAGTGCACAAGGAGGCACGTTAAAAAATTTTTTGCAGCATTTTCTGTGATAGCCAAAAAAATCCTAATAGAAGAATGAAGAGTTATAATTAAATATCTATAGTAGTTAAAGTGGACAAACTTCAGAAACTTAATTTGGTTATTTGGTTAGTTAAAATAAATAAATATTGTTTAATGTAATTTGGAGCAAAAAATAAAAATATAACGAGAACCACCTCCTGAAGGGCATATTACAGTATGATACCATTTATACACATTTATAAAATGCAAAAACAACACTAACTTAGGACACATGAGTATGCAGTGAAAGTATCAAAACATGCACAGGAGCTACCACCAGAAGCCTAAAGAAGTGGTTTTTCGGGTGCAGTGGCTCACGCCTGTAATCCTAGCACTTTGTGGGGCTCAGGCAAGTAGACTGCTTGAGCCCCGGAGTTCGAGACCAGCCTGGGCAACATGGCGAAACCCCGCCTCAACAAAAACCACGAAAATTAGCCAGGCACGGTGGCGTGTGCCTGTGGTCCCAGCTACCCATGCATGAGGCTGAGGTGGGAGGATCACCTGAGCCCAGGTCAAGGCTGCAGTAAGCCATGATCACACCACTACATTCCAACCTACGTGACAGTGAGGCGCTGTCAGAAAAAAGAAGGAAGAAAGATGAAGAAGAAGGAGGAGAAGGAGAAGGAGAAGCTTTTCTGGTTGGGATCAGACAGAAAAATAGTGGAGCATGGCAATGAGCAGTGAAGGGAGTTCCACCAGGGATTCAATTACTTGTAACATGTTTTTCGAAATATGGCAAACTTTAAGATTTTAAAAGTGGCAGCGATCACTTCTCAGCCTTGTGGCTAAGGTCATATGTAAAACTGGTGGTGAGTATATAGAATTCTTATAAATATTCTCTATTTGTTTGTATATGTTTAAACTATTTAACAATAATTTTGAAAGTAAAAACCTAAGTTTTTACAAATATGCTAGACAAAGGGTTAATACCTTTAATATAGAAGAAAGCCTCTTACAAACAAAGGACAAAAACATCCACCATAGATAAATGAACAAAATGAACAGAGAATTAAAAAAATTGTATATAGTTAATGAACTTTTAAGCCATTATCAAAGAAATTCTAATTTAAAATAAATGGATATTATTTTCACATACAAGATTAGCAAAAATATTTTTCTTGGTAATATTCAGTGTTGGCAAGAGTATGATTCCATGAGGTTATTCACTGCTAGTAAAGACATAAACTATTATTAATATTCAGGAAAACCATTTGGCAGTTTGGATTAAAATGTCCATAACTTTTTTTGAGAGAGGGTCTCTCTCTGTTGCTCAGGCTAGAGTGCAGTGGCATGATCTCAACCTCCTCCTCCCAGACTCACGCAAACCTCCCAGCTCAGTCTCCCAAGGATCTGGAAGTATGGGTGCACACCACGATGCCTGGCTAATTTTTTGAAGAGATGGGGTTTCGCCATGTTGCCCAGGCTAGTTTCGAACTCCTGGCCTCAAGCAATCCAATCCACCAACCTCCGCCTCCCAAAGTGCTCGGATTACAGGCATGAGCCACTGCGCTCAGCCTAAAATGTCTAACTTTTTACCCTGTAATTAATTACACCTCTAGGTATCTACAGAAACAAAAATGGGAATGTAATAAAGATTTGTGTTCAGAGAGGTTATTTGCTACATGGTTTATAATAGCAAAAAAAAAAAAAGAGGAAAAAAGAAGCAGCATAAACATCCAATAATAGGGAATGATTCCATAAATTATAGATTATGGTTTACTCATAACAGTGATTATTATGTACTCATTCACTTAAGATGTTTCTAAAGAATTCTTAAAGTACTTGTAAAAAGGATGCAAAAAAAAGAATTCCTAAAGATATGGAAAAATAACTGCGATGTAATATTAAATGGCAGTATAGGAGAGACCTGTAATACAGTGTCACCCCAGCTATGTAAATATATACAAGGGTCCTCATTACCCATATATTCACTATCTAAGTCACCAAAGTTGCAAGATTTCATGAAGTATGAGAGGCAGTTTGGAGAACTACACAAATCACATGCAAAACCACTAGCAGATAAGGAGCTGGAGAGTTACAGTGGTAAAAAACCAGAGAGAAAGTCAACAAGGATGATATGAGACAGGCCCTGCAAAAGAGAATGATGTAACAGTTAAAGTCTTAAGAGAGTTTATTGAGGAATTTATGAACTCTTCAAATATTTTTACAAAAAATTTCCCTTTTTAATTGTTACCAAAAAATCAAACATGAGGTCAAAGATGTGGTATTGAAGCTTTCATTTTCTTTTAAGGATCATGAGGTCAGGAGATCGAGACCATCCTGGCTAACACGGTGAAACCCCGTCTCTACTAAAAATACAAAAAATTAGCCGGGCGCGGTGGCGGGCGCCTGTAGTCCCAGCTACTCGGGAGGCTGAGGCAGGAGAATGGCGTGAACCCAGGGGGGCAGAGCTTGCAGTGAGCCGAGATTGCACCACTGCACTCCAGCCTGGGCCACAGAGCGAGACTCCGTCTCAAAAAAAAAAAAAAATTGTCTGCCCCATGTCACCCCAAATCTCCTTATTTATTGACATTTTCTTCTAAGAATTGGTATAAAATTACAAGTATAACTTAAATTTTATTTAAAATACTTACAATAAAATTATTTTTATAATTTCATTACATTCCCAAGATAAAATCCTAATCTTTTTAACTGCTTATTATGAAATTTTCATTCCTATTTTAATTGATTAACTTCACATGATCATTTTCTAGTACCGTTATCTTGGTTTAACAAAAACTTCCTGATCGTTCATACAGAAGACAAAAAGGAGAATGACACTGTCCAAAAGAAACATAATGTGACCCACTCATGGAATTTTAAATTTTCTAGAAAACACATTAAAAATTTTAAGAACAAATGGATGAAATTAATTTAAATATATTGATTTAACATAACTATCCAAAATATAATAACTTCAACATGTAATCAATATAAAATTATTCATGAGATTTTTAACTAAATCTTCATAATCCAGTCTGTATTTTATACTTACAGTACATCTCAATTTGAACTAGCCACATTTCAAATTCTATATGGCTCAGGTCTGGAAGAAAATGTACCAAAATGCTTTTCAAAATCCATACAAAATGGTTCATATATGAACTCGATGTGTGAAATTGCTTTCACAATTTAAAAATCTTTTTAAGTTTGGCATTTAAGTATCCTATATTTTTAGCTTTCTTTTTTCACTTGTGAAGGATGTTTTTCTGTATCTCTCATTTATGTCTTAAGTATTTAACTAATATATGGCATTTTTCTGTTTCTCTTTATGTCCTTTGAGAGTTGCATTTCATTTCCTACTTTGGCTTTTCTGGTTTTCTAAGCAAATTATTTCCATTTTTTTCCATCCTTTTTACTGGTAGCCTGGCAAACTTACCGCTTCTGAGATCATTTCAAAGCAACCCTTAGCCCTGCCAAGTTAATTTATTTCTACCCTTCCCTGCTTTCTCATGGATCAAGATCATTTTTTCTTATATTATTAGAACCATATTGTTTTCTTATGGAACAAACAGTTCCCTTGGACTTGTCTTTTAAAAAAAATTCTTCCCAGAGAACCCTTTAAACTATTGGAATTCACTTGCTTGATATTCCTTTTTTTTCTCTCCTACAGGGTTCCTCCTTCATCCTTCAGAATCATACCTCTTACAATACATAAATGTATGGTTGCATTTAACTAATTGCCAGGTGCAAATTATTAAATACACCCTGAGCAAGAACATGGCATTAAGACTTGTGTTTTCATTCCAGTGGTTTGATTTCTCTGCCACTTGTCATACACGGCTTTTTCTTTGAAGAGAGTCTAAGAACTGATTTTACATCATTTCAATATAGTCTCCTTTCAAATCAGACATCAGCAAAAATTGTTGGGCCACACTATTGCATTCTGTATTGAAGAACTTTGGGTAAATGGTTTAAAGAAAACTCTGGAGCTTGGTCAAGAGATTCTCTGTGTAACATTTTCTTGAGGTCAATTGCTGAATCATGCCTTTCTGAAGTCCTTAAATTTCCTGAGTTTGTTGAGAACAGAATTGCCAGTATATAATATGATTTAAGTAAATTTGACATCTGCCCCAAATTTTATGCAACTGGTGCTCATTACTGTAAGAAACGAAACTCTCAGAAAGTAGAAGTGTTCCTTTAAATAATAGAATGAAACTGAAAAAAAAAAATTAGTAAAAGAAGTGGTGGTAGGAGGAGGTACTAGGAGCAATTTACTGAATACTCACAGATTACCAAAGTGATCCAGCCACAAATTTATGAATGCTGAAAGCTAATTCCCTGATCATCTGCTCAGAAACCCTCACAGGCCACTGGCAGAAAACTAGAAGTTGGGTTGTTTCTTCCTCCCACCCACCCCACCCTCAGGGGGTGGGAGTGGAGGGCTATGAATCATAGTGTTTTAATGCAGAAAGTGGAAAAAATAAAATAG
This sequence comes from Symphalangus syndactylus, assembly GCF_028878055.3. Classification (NCBI taxonomy): domain Eukaryota; kingdom Metazoa; phylum Chordata; class Mammalia; order Primates; family Hylobatidae; genus Symphalangus; species Symphalangus syndactylus. Next base: position 142,951,677 of record NC_072427.2, read on the forward strand.
GACAAGCACTAGGATTTGGAATGAAATGAATTAGTGATCATTTATATTTGATATGCATTGTAGATAAAAGTGGTGAAACAGATCAAATGAGATTATTTGGGGGAGGCTCATTATTTGTTCAAAATCTGCCCTTTGTGTGTAGGGCTTGGGAGACTGAAAGGTACAAGGAGAGTGTTGACATTCTTTATAACTGTTATGAGGTATAGAAAAAGGTAAGGAAGAAAGGAAGGGAAAAAAAAAGCTGGGTGAAGGAAGAGAAGGGAGGGGGAAAGAAGAGAGAAAGAAATTCCATTTATATGCATTTTATTTGAATAAGTTTTCTGGGTGAGGGTGGGGGGGTGCAAAATATTGGTTACAATTTAATTAAATCCAACAAGCAGTTGTTGAGTACTTGCTCTGTCATAGCTTTTCCTCGGTGCTAAAGAGGGTCACAAGGCAGCACGAGTGACCAGATCTCCACATAAGGCATCACTATGTCCTCCCTCCTGCCTCTGCAGGCCCGCAGAGGATGGCCCAGTGTTTACCCCATCACAAGGCAGGAAAGCACACCAGGATGGAGCCCAAACCAATCGGTGCCCTCTGAACAAGCCCAATGGGGAGGAGGCTCAGAAGGCAGGAATGATTCCAGAGCTCATCTGGGGCTTACAGAGCAGACCTTGCTCTTCAGTTACTGTAAGCTCACCCTGCAGTGGTTGCTGGCTATTTCCAGGATTTGCTGTCTCCTCATTAACTTCTAAAAGGGCTAGGGTGGAGCTCCTGGCAACGACTCAAACCAGAAGACAGTGTTTAGGGAGAATGGCCTCCACAGCCTATAGAAACATCATCCATTTCTATGAGGATTAATTGTAGCACTCTCTTCCCCCAGAAAGGGTAGAGATGCTATAGGTTTAGGGAAATCCTAGTGTCTGGGGCCAAAGAAAAGAGGGGCAGAGTCAGGAGGAAGCCCAGAGGATCTGGGCTGGGGAACTAGTTACCAGCTGTGTGCTACTAGACATGCTGGTCAACCTTTTGTGTTGTCGTTACCTCAGTCTTCAAATGATGTTAGCATTACCTATGCCACCAGGTTCCATTGATGATTACGTGAGACTAGATTTCTGAACACTCTGGAAATGCCTAACACAGATGTTAAACAACACTTGTAAAATTATGAAAGAGAATACCTAGGTAGATGAGAGAATATGTTTCTTAGGCAACTGGGGGAGTAAGCTTGGACCAAGCAGATGGGAGACTAGCATTCTCCTAAGAGATCCCCTGGAAATCAAGACAGCACTAGACTCAGTAAGTTGGAGAGAAACATACACGCCAGTTAGGGAAACTGTCTAAATAACCAGCCTCTACTCTTGACTTGTGAACCTGTGACTGCAGTCTCATGATGGTGTTGAACCTAAATTCTGTGTGTTGCCTGTAATAGAATCATAACCAGTAGACACCAGAAGACAGCCTGGAATCCACTGCTGTCCTGGGCTTTAGTGGCCACAAGTGTTGTGTTTCTGGAGCCGTAAACATGGGAGGGAGAGGCAGCCACAAAGGCAGGGAGCTGGCCGCTTCCAGACATCTGGCTGAAGTTCCACCACACCCTCATCTCCATCCTGTCTGCAATTGCACTCCTGGGGCTGGCCTGAAGCTGGACAAGATTCCACACAAGTTGAGGAGCAAAGCACCTCTCCCTGGATAATCACCCAAAGAAAGTCAGTGTTTCTTCTTACATCCCAGTTTTGAGGTTTCTTTCCCCTTCTCTTTGATAATTTTACAACATACTTTGCCTCTTTTCAGCCCACATAATAAATCCGTGAGGAGATAAATGAGGTGCTGAACTGACAAGCAGGGCTGTATGGGTCTCACTCCTGGTAAATTCTAGAACTACTAGCTTCTCCATCATATCTAAATGCCAATAAAGACATAGTCTCAAAAACATACCTGAATTTTGCAGATAGTTGAGAGTTCTAGGACACTAATTCTGACCAACTAAAGCAGTAAACATTAATAAGCAAACTGCAGTTAGCTTTGGACAATGAATCTATGTCAATTATAAGATGAACAATATTGAATATTGATAGAGCAGGTTAAAGTTTACAATATGTCTTATACCCATTACCTCATGTGATCATGAAAGCTACCCTGTGAGGCAGGTGTTTGTGTAGCCAGCCTCCGAGCTGTTCCAAATGATTTTCTCCTCCTGATATTCATGCCCTTCTGTAGCCACTCTCACATTGCATAGGGCTCACCTGAAATGATGGAGTGTGGCCTCTAAGATTAGGTCATTAAAGACTTTCTGGCTTTCACCTCATACTCTCTTGGGTTCCTCCCTCCGGAGGAAGCCAGCAGCCATCTTGTGAGGATGCTCAGCAGCCCAGTGGGACAGGAACAACATGGAAATGGATCCTGAAGTTCCTATCAAGCCTTCAGAAAACTGCAGTCACGCTCAGCATTTTTAAATATAATTCACATACCATACGGTTCATTCATTTAAAGGATAGAAGTCACTAGTTTTTAGTACATTCACAGATATGTGCAACCATCACCACAGTCAAATTTAGAACACCTTCACCACAAAAACAAAAACCCATAAACTTCAGCTGTCACCTCCATATCTTCCCAGTTTCCCCAGCCCTAAATAACCACTAAACTGTTTCTCTCTATAGATTTGCCACTTGTGGACATTTCATATAAATGGAATCATATAGTATGTGGTATTTTGTGACCTACTTCTTATATTAAGCATCATGTTTTCAAAGTTCATCCATGTTGTAGCGTGTATCAGAACTTTGTTTCATCTTATGGCTGAATAACATTCCATTATGTGTATACACATTTTGTTTATCCATTCATCAGTTCATTAATACTTGGCTTGTTTCTGACTGTGGGCTATTGTAAATGCATGCTGCTATAAACATTTATATACAATTATTGGAGTGGACATATGTTCTCTTGTGTATATACCTACGAGTAGAATTGCTGGGTATATAGTAACTATATGTTTAAGCAGTTGAGGAGCTTCCAGGCTCTTTTCCAAAGTGGCTGTACCACTTTTACATTCCCACCAGGAGTATACAAGGGTTCTGATTTCTCCACATACTCATCCACATTTGTTATCTGACTCATTTGGATATGAAGTAGTATCTCATTGTGTTTTTGATTTGCATTACCCTGATGACTAATGATGCTGAGCATTTTTTCATGTGTCATGGGTCATTCGTGTACCTTCCTTGGAGAAATGTCTATTCAAATCTTTCCCCATTTTTTAATTGAGTTATCTGGTCTTTATTACTGAGCTGTAGGTGTTCTTTACATATTCTATATATAAGTCTCTTATCAAATATATAATTTGCAAATATCTTATTCCATTCCATGGATTGTCTTTTCACTTTTAAACAGTATCCTTCAAAGTACAAAATATTTTAATTTTGATGAAGTCCAATTTATCTATTTGTTTTCTTTTGTGGCTTGTGCTTTTGGTGTTATATTTAAGAATCCAGTGCCAAATCCAAGGTCATGAAGATTTTCCCGTTTCCTCATAATAGTTTTGTAGTTTTAACTCTTAGATTTAAATCTTTGATCCATTTGAATTAATTTTTATATGGTGTAAGATAAGGGTCCAACTTAATTCTTTTACATATGGATATCCAGTTGTTCCAGCACTATTTGTTAAAAAGATTCCTCTGGCCAGGCACGGTGGCTCACACCTGTAATCCTAGCACTTTGGGAGGCCATGGTGGGTGGATCACCTGAGGTCTGGAGTTCAAGACCAGCCTGGCCAACATGGCAAAAACCCGTCTCTACTAAAAATACAAAATTAGGCCTGGCATGGTGGCTCACACCTGTAATCCCAGCACTTTGGGAGGCCGAAGCCGGCGGATTGCCTGAGCTCAGGAGTTCACAACCAGCCTGGGCAACAGGGTAAAACCCCCTCTCTACTAAAATGCAAAAAATTAGCCAGGCATAGCAGCGTGCACCTGTAGTCCCAGCTACTCAGGAGGCTGAGGCAGGAGAATTGCTTGAACCCGGGAGGCGGAGGTTGCAGGGAGCCAAGATCGTGCCACTGCACTCCAGCCTGGGTGACAGAGTGAGACTCCATCTCAAAAAAAAAAAAAAAAAAATTAGCCGGGTGTGGTGGCACATGCCTGTAGTTCAGCTATTCAGGAGGCTGAAGCAGGAGAATCACTTGAACCCAGGACACGGATGTTGCAGTGAGCCGAGATGGTGCCATTGCACTCCAGTCTGGGCATCAAGAGCGAAACTCTGTCTCAGAAAAAAAAAAAAAAAAAAGATTCTCCTTTCCCCCATTGAAGGACATTAGCATTCTTCTCAAAAATCAGTTGACCACAGCACACATGGATATATTTCTAGACTCTCACTTCTATTCCATTGATCTGTATGTCTACTGCTGTGCCAGTACCACACTGTCTTGAGGGCTATTGCTTTGTACTAAGTTGAAATCAGAAAGTGTGAGTCCTCCAATTTTGTTCTTCTTTTTCATGATTATTTTGGTTATTCTCATCCCTTGTAATTTCACATGAATTTCAGTCAGTTTGTCAATTTCTACAAAGACGCCAGCAGGGATTCTGATAGGGATTTTATTGACTCTGTAGATGAGTTTGGAGAATATTGCCATTTTAACAACATTAAGTCTTCTGATCCATGAACATGGAATATCCATTTATTTAGATCTTGTTTAATTTCTTTCAACAATATTTTGTAGTTTTCAGAGTATAAATTTTCCACTTTTTTGTTAATTTCATTTCTATGTATTTTATTCATTTTGATACTACTGTAAAGGGAATTGATTTGATTGGATTTTCAGATTGTACATTGCAAGTATTTAGAAATACAATGGATTTTTGTATATTGATCTTGTATCCTGCAACCTTGTTGAGCTTATTTATTAGTTCTAATAGTTTTCTTTAGTGGATTCCTTAGGATTTTCTATATACAAGATCATTTCATTTGTGAACAGAGATGGTTTTATTTCTTTTTTTTTTTTTTTTTTTTTTTTATTATACTTTAGGGTTTTAGGGTACATGTGCACAATGTGCAGGTTTGTTACATATGTATCCATGTGCCATGTTGATTTCCTGCACCCATTAATTCGTCATTTAGCATTAGGTGTATCTCCTAATGCTGTCCCTCCCCACTCCCCCCACCCCACAACAGTCCCCGGAGCGTGATGTTCCCCTTCCTGTGTCCATGAGTTCTCATTGTTCAATTCCCACCTATGAGTGAGAACATGCGGTGTTTGGTTTTTTTGTCCTTGCGATAGTTTACTGAGAATGATGTTTTCCAGTTTCATCCATGTCCCTACAAAGGACACGAACTCATCATTTTTTATGGCTGCATAGTATTCCATGGTGTATATGTGCCACATTTTCTTAATCCAGTCTATCGTTGTTGGACATTTGGGTTGGTTCCAACTCTTTGCTATTGTGAATAGTGCCGCAATAAACATACGTGTGCATGTGTCTTTATAGCAGCATGATTTATAGTCCTTTGGGTATATACCCAGTAATGGGATGGCTGGGTCAAATGGTATTTCTAGTTCTAGATCCCTGAGGAATCGCCACACTGACTTCCACAATGGTTGAACTAGTTTACAGTCCCACCAACAGTGTAAAAGTGTTCCTATTTCTCCACATCCTCTCCAGCACCTGTTGTTTCCTGATTTTTTAATGATGGCCATTCTAACTGGTGTGAGATGGTATCTCACTGTGGTTTTGATTTGCATTTCTCTGATGGCCAGTGATGAGGAGCATTTCTTCATGTGTTTTTTGGCTGCATAAATGTCTTCTTTTGAGAAGTGTCTGTTCATGTCCTCTGCCCACTTTTTGATGGGGTTGTTTGTTTTTTTCTTGTAAATTTGTTTGAGTTCATTGTAGATTCTGGATATTAGCCCTTTGTCAGATGAGTAGGTTGCAAAAATTTTCTCCCATTGTGTAGGTTGCCTGTTCACTCTGATGATAGTTTCTTTTGCTGTGCAGAAGCTCTTTAGTTTAATGAGATCCCATTTGTCGATTTTGGCTTTTGTTGCCATTGCTTTTGGTGTTTTAGACATGAAGTCCTTGCCCACGCCTATGTCCTGAATGGTATTGCCTAGGTTTTCTTGTAGGATTTTAATGGTTTTAGGTCTAACATATAAGTCTTTAATCCATCTTGAATTAATTTTTGTATAAGGTGTAAGGAAGGGATCCAGTTGCAGCTTTCTACATATGGCTAGCCAGTTTTCCCAGCACCATTTATTAAATAGGGAATCCTTTCCCCATTTCTTGTTTTTGTCAGGTTTGTCAAAGATCAGATAGTTGTAGCTATGCGGCATCATTTCTGAGGGCTCTGTTCTGTTCCATTGATCTATGTCTCTGTTGTGGTACCAGTACCATGCTGTTTTGGTTACTGTAGCCTTGTAGTATAGTTTAAAGTCAGGTAGCATGATGCCTCCAGCTTTGTTCTTTTGGCTTAGGATTGACTTGGCGATGCGGGCTCTTTTTTGGTTCCATATGAACTTTAAAGTAGTTTTTTCCAATTCTGTGAAGAAAGTCATTGGTAGCTTGATGGGGATGGCATTGAATCTATAAATTACCTTGGGCAGTATGGCCATTTTCACGATATTGATTCTTCCAACCCATGAGCATGGAATGTTCTTCCATTTGTTTGTATCCTCTTTTATTTCATTGAGCAGTGGTTTGTAGTTCTCCTTGAAGAGGTCCTTCACATCCCTGGTAAGTTGGATTCCTAGGTATTTTATTCTCTTTGAAGCAATTGTGAATGGGAGTTCACTCATGATTTGGCTCTCTGTTTGTCTGTTATTGGTGTACAAGAATGCTTGTGATTTTTGTACATTAATTTTGTATCCTGAGACTTTGCTGAAGTTGCTAATCAGCTTAAGGAGATTTTGGGCTGAGACAATGGGGTTTTCTAGATATACAATCATGTCATCTGCAAACAGGGACAATTTGACTTCCTCTTTTCCTAATTGAATACCCTTTATTTCCTTCTCCTGCCTGATTGCTCTGGCCAGAACTTCCAGCACTATGTTGAATAGTAGTGGTGAGAGAGGGCATCCCTGTCTTGTGCCAGTTTTCAGAGGGAATGCTTCCAGTTTTTGCCCATTCAGTATGATATTGGCTGTGGGTTTGTTGTAGATAGCTCTTATTATTTTGAGATATGTCCCATCAATACCTAATTTATTGAGAGTTTTTAGCATGAAGGGTTGTTGAATTTTGTCAAAGGCCTTTTCTGCATCTATTGAGATAATCATGTGGTTTTTGTCTTTGGTTCTGTTTATATGCTGGATTACATTTATTGATTTGCGTATGTTGAACCAGCCTTGCATCCCAGGGATGAAGCCCACTTGATCATGGTGGATAAGCTTTTTGATGTGCTGCTGGATTCGGTTTGCCAGTATTTTATTGAGGATTTTTGCATCAATGTTCATCAAGGATATTGGTCTGAAATTCTCTTTTTTGGTTATGTCTCTGCCAGGTTTTGGTATCAGGACGATGCTGGCTTCGTAAAATGTGTTAGGGAGGATTCCCTCTTTTTCTATCGATTGGAATAGTTTCAGAAGGAATGGTACCAGTTCCTCCTTGTACCTCTGGTAGAATTCGGCTGTGAATCCATCAGGTCCTGGACTCTTTTTGGTTGGTAAGCTATTGATTATTGCCACAATTTCAGAACCTGTTATTGGTCTATTCAGAGATTCAACTTCTTCCTGGTTTAGTCTTGGGAGGGTGTATTTGTCGAGGAATTTATCCATTTCTTCCAGATTTTCTAGTTTATTTGCATAGAGGTGTTTGTAGTATTCTCTGATGGTAGATTGTATTTCTGTGGGATCGGTGGTGATATCCCCTTTTTCGTTTTTTATTGCATCTATTTGATTCTTCTCTCTTTTCTTCTTTATTAGTCTTGCTAGCGGTCCATCAATTTTGTTGATCTTTTCAAAAAACCAGCTCCTAGATTCATTAATTTTTTGAAGGGTTTTTTGTGTCTCTATTTCCTTCAGTTCTGCTCTGATTTTAGTTATTTCTAGCCTTCTGCTAGCTTTTGAATGTGTTTGCTCTTGCTTTTCTAGTTCTTTTAATTGTGATGTTAGGGTGTCAATTTTGGATCTTTCCTGCTTTCTCTTGTGGGCATTTAGTGCTATAAATTTCCCTCTACACACTGCTTTGAACGTGTCCCAGAGATTCTGGTATGTTGTGTCTTTGTTCTCGTTGGTTTCAAAGAACATCTTTATTTCTGCCTTCATTTCATTATGTACCCAATAGTCATTCAGGAGCAGGTTGTTCAGTTTCCATGTAGTTGAGCGGTTTTGACGGAGTTTCTTAATCCTGAGTTCTAGTTTGATTGCACTGTGGTCTGAGAGACAGTTTGTTATAATCTCTGTTCTTTTACATTTGCTAAGAAGAGCTTTACTTCCAACTATGTGGTCAATTTTGGAATAGGTGTGGTGTGGTGCTGAAAAAAATGTATATTCTGTTGATTTGGGGTGGAGAGTTCTGTAGATGTCTATTAGGTCCACTTTATGTAGAGCTGAGTTCAATTCCTGGATATCCTTGTTAACTTTCTGTCTCGTTGATCTGTCTAATGCTGACAGTGGGGTGTTAAAATCTCCCATTATTATTGTGTGGGAGTTTAAGTCCCTTTGTAGGTCACTGAGGACTTGCTTTATGAATCTGGGTGCTCCTGTGTTGGGTGCATATATATTTAGGATAGTTAGCTCTTCTTGTTGAATTGATCCCTTTACCATTATGTAATGGCCTTCTTTGGCTCTTTTGATCTTTGTTGGTTTAAAGTCTATTTTATCAGAGACTAGGATTGCAACCCCTGGCTTTTTTTGTTTTCCAGTTGCTTGATAGATCTTCCTCCATCCCTTTATTTTGAGTCTATGTGTGTCTCTGCACGTGAGATGGGTTTCCTGAATACAGCACACTGATGGGTCCTGACTCCTTATCCAGTTTGCCAGTCTGTGTCTTTTGATTGGAGCATTTAGCCCATTTACATTTAACGTGAGTATTGTTATGTGTGAATCTGATCCTGTCATTATGATGTTAGTTGGTTATTTTGCTCGTTAGTTGCTATAGTTTCTTCCTAGCCTCGATGGTCTTTACAATTTGGCATGTTTTTGCAGGGGCTGGTACCGGTTGTTCCTTTCCATGTTTAGTGCTTCCTTCAGGAGCTCTTTTAGGGCAGGCCTGGTGGTGACAAAATCACTCAGCGTTTGCTTGTCTGTAAAGTATTTTATTTCTCCTTCACTTATGAAGCTTAGTTTGGCGGGATAGGAAATTCTGGGTTGAAAATTCTTTTCTTTAAGAATGTTGAATATCGGCCCCCACTCTCTTCTGGCTTGTAGAGTTTCTGCTGAGAGATCAGCTGTTAGTCTGATGGGCTTCCCTTTGTGGGTAACCCGACCTTTCTCTCTGGCTGCCCTTAACATTTTTTCCTTCATTTCCACTTTGGTGAATCTGACAATTATGTGTCTTGGAGTTGCCCTTCTCGAGGAGTATCTTTGTGGCGTTCTCTGTATTTCCTGAATCTGAATGCTGGCCTGCCTTGCTAGATTGGGGAAGTTCTCCTGGATAATATCTTGCAGAGTGTTTTCCAACTTGGTTCCATTCTCCCCATCATTTTCAGGTACACCAATCAGACGTAGGTTTGGTCTTTTCACATAGTCCCAAATTTCTTGGAGGCTTTGTTCATTTCTTTTTATTCTTTTTTCTCTAAACTTCCCTTCTCTCTTCATTTCATTCATTTCATCTTCTATCAGCGATACCCTTTCTTCCAGTTGATCGCATCTGCTACTGAGGCTTCTGCATTCTTCGCGTAGTTCTCGAAACTTGGCTTTCAGCTCCATCATCTCCTTGAAGCCCTTCTCTCCATTGGTTATTCTAGTTATCCATTCTTCTAATTTTTTTTCAAAGTTTTTAACTTCTTTGCTATTGTTTTGAATTTCCTCTCGTAGCTCAGAGTAGTTTGATCGTCTGAAGCCTTCTTCTCTCAACTCGTCAAAGTCATCCTCCATCCAGCTTTGTTCCGTTGCTGGTGAGGAACTGCGTTCCTTTGGAGGAGGAGAGGTGCTCTGTTTTTTAGAGTTTCCAGTTTTTTTGGTCTGTTTTTTCCCCATCTTTGTGGTTTTGTCTACTTTTTGTCTTCGATGATGGTGATGTACAGATGGGTTTTTGGTGTGGATGTCCTTTCTGTTTGTTAATTTTCCTTCTACCAGACAAGACCCTCAGCTGCAGGTCTGTTGGAGTTTACTAGAGGTCCACTCCAGACCCTGTTTGGCTGGGTGTCAGCACCGGTGGCTGCAGAACAGCAGATTTTCGTGAGACCACAAATTCAGCTGTCTGATAGTTCCTCTGAAAGTTTTGTCTCAGAGGAGTACCCGGTTGAATGAGGTGTCAGTCTGTCCCACTGGGGGGGTGCCTCCCAGTTAGGCTGCTCAGGGGTGAGGGACCCACTTTAGGAGGCAGTCTGTCCGTTCTCAGATCTCCAGCTGCGTGCTGGGAGAACCACTACTCTCTTCAAAGCTGTCAGTCAGACAGGGACATTTAAGGCTGTGGAGGTTCTCGCTGAGTTTTTGGTTGTCTGTGCCCTGCCCCCAGAGGTGGAGCCTACAGAGGCAGGCAGGCCTCCTTGAGCTGTGGTGGGCTCCACCCAGTTCGAGCTTCCTGGCTGCTTTGTTTACCTAAGCAAGCCTGGGCAATGGCGGGCGCCCCTCCCCCAGCCTGGCTGCCGCCTTGCAGCGTGATCTCAGACTGCTGTGCTAGCAATCAGCAAGACTCTGTGGGCATAGGACCCTCCGAGCCAGGTGCGGGACACAATCTCCTAGTGTGCCGTTTTCCAGGCCCGTTGGAAAAGCACAGTATTAGGACGGGACTGGCCCGATATTCCAGGTGCCGTCTGTTTTCCCTTTCTTTGACTAGGAAAGGGAACTCCCTGACCCCTTGCGCTTCCCGAGTGAGGCAATGCCTCGCCCTGCTTCGGCTCGCGCACAGTGCGCTTCACCGACTGTCCTGAACCCACTGTTAGGCACTCCCTAGTGAGATGAAACCGGTACCTCAAGCAGAAATGCAGAAATCACCCGTCTTCTGTGTCGCTGGGGCTGGGAGCTGGAGACCGGAGCTGTTCCTATTCGGCCATCTTGGCTCCACCCCCATGCCAGACTGAGATGGTTTTATTTCTTTTCTTCCAATCTGGATGGCTTTTATTTCTTTCTCTTGCCCAATTGCCCTGGCTAGATCCTCTAATATGATGCTGAATAAAAGTGACAAAAGCAACATCCTTGTCTTATTTCTGATATTCAGGGGAAAGCATCTAGTCTCACCATTAATATGATATTAGCTGTAGGCTTTTCACAGATACTTTTTGCCAGACTGAGGAAGTTCCCTTCTGTTCCTAGTTTGTTGAGTGTTTTTATCAGGGAAGTGTTTTGGATTTGTCAGATATTTTTTCTGCATCTACTGATATGATCATGGGCTTTTGGTTTTCATTCTGTTGCTATGCTGTATTATATTCATTGACCCACCAACATCTTGACCATGACCTTATGGGACACACTGAGCCAGACCAACCAGCTAATCAGCTCCCGCATTCTCAATGCACAGAAACTGTGTGAGATAATAAATGCTGTTTCTTTCTTAAGCTGATGAATTTTAAGGTAATTTGTTATAAAGAATAGATTACAAGGATAGCATCATTATCATTGTTTTATACATGAAGCAACTGGAGTTTGGAGTATTTACTTATCTCACAAACCTGCTCTGGGTTGGAGGTGGTAGTGGAAATGATTTGAACCAGATCTTCTGACTTAAATCGTGAATTTTCTTCCACAAATTTATGTCTTTAGTGACACAGCCAAGTTTACGCAAATTTTATCTCTTTGGTTGGCAGGCCCATCTCGTATATTGGACAGGTAGTTCACTGCACAGGGCAAGTGGCTGATGGGGCAAATTGTAACTGATACCTGGCCTGTGCTACCTTTTCACATGTGCACAAAGGCACTGCATAAAGCCAGTTGGGTTGTTCCAATAAAATAATATAACTAGAAAAAGTTTTGTATTTATCTAGTTTCTAGTTTTACATGCCATCAACCAATATTAGTCAATGAGACTTGTCCCACCCAGAAAAATTTTTAAATCCGTGACAAGATTCTTTCTCATTACCCTCTGTTCTTACCACCATCACCTTCCCCAACCATGCCACCCACAGCCTCTTCCTCAGGATCTGGCTCTTAGGAAGGAGAAAAGTAGGGAAAATACTTCATGTGATTTGAGGGTCTTCTGTGTGCCAATACATAGCTGGACACCTTACACACTCAATTGTAATGTACAATTGTAACTACATAATTTATCTCCATGAGTTTGACAGGCAAATATTATTATCCCCATTTTACAGAAAGTAAACCCACTGAGAGAGGTCAAATAACTATCCAAGTCACATAGATGGTTAATGGTGGAAACAGGGTTAGAACACAGGTCCATTTGATTCCAAAAACAATTCTCTTCTCACCATATCTTGCTGTTTCATCTGACTAACAAATCCAAAGATGATGTCCCATGAGGAACATTGACGTTCCCATAGAGGACTACTGCTGAACAAACAACACTTAAGACCAACATAAATTTATCTCAAACGCTGGACTGTCAAGCCTTAAAATATGGGATGATTTTGGATGTTAAGAACTCCCAATACATATCACGTGAATGACCTCTTTGATTTAAGGGTAGCCCCATTGACCAGTCCCTATGGATACAAACCGACAGTCCACTAAAGTCCACATCCTAGGTCTCAGAGGATGGTTTACTTTCCAACTCTGTGATGGAAGGAAAGACCTACTAATACAGTAAGGCAGATGTTCACTCATTCCTTCAGCCAATATTTATTTGGAGCTCACAAAAGCAACATCCTTGTCTTGTTTGTATCTGGTATGTGATAAGCCCAGAGGACAGGGGACACAGCACTAAACATGGCAGACATGTTCCCTGACCTCATGGAGCTCAGAAGATAATGAGCTCCTTAACTTGCCTTTACCCTCCTACACACCACACACACACACACACACCACACACACACACACACACACACACACACACACATACGGCTGCCCGAAGTGGGAAAGAAACTACTTACGTAGCTATCATTAAAACCCCTATAGTAGAAGACTGAATTGATGGGGCACGGCTTGGGGGTTTAAAAGTAAGAAGTAACTAAGAAAGTTAAAGCAATGCTTCCAGAAACTTTTCTCACCTTCTCAGGTGAACAACCAGTGCGCATTCACACAGATGCCTCTAAGCAGCTGCACAGGGGCCAGAAGAAGAGGCTCAGACCATTGTTCTCCCCTCACCTGCAGGTCAAGAGAAGTACACGGCTAGGAGAAAGAGCACTGAGAAGAGCTGACCCTTAGGAAAGCTTGGCTTTAAAATCAGGAATGTCCGCTTGTTATTGCCACAGTCTGACTAGGGAATCTCAGGAGGTGGCAGGGTTTGGGTTCATTTTAGAACAACATGTAGAAAGAACTGACAGGCCACCCACAACCTTATCTGAACCTGTAATGTCTACAAAATTGGGCAACAAAGTTTAAAGAAACAGCTTTTTCCTTACAGGTTTTTGGTGCCAAGACCCCTTCTGGTCCAATTGTAACTAAGTAAATATAGAAGCCAAGAAAAATTAAATGGAATTTTTGGAACTTGATCCTGGGTGTGCTGCAAGCTGAGGACAGAAATATTTGGACTGATGAAAGTGGGGTGTCGGCTTGTTTGCTTTAGGGTCCTTCCCATCCTACAGAACTCTGGCCAGTGTTAGAGTCAGACCGGCTTCCAGGCTCCTTGGAAAGATCAAAGTTCAGAGTGATCTGTCCAAATACCTCTCCTTTTACAATGTATCATACGGAGAAAATTAGGTGATAGCCTAATTTTAAGACAGAACCGCTTCAAAAACTCCATGTACCAGAAAAACTGGTTAGAAAAGTGGAATTTGAAACCATGTCTAAGAAACAGATGCACAAGTACTGATAAGGTAAGAGTGTGGGCAGTCTCGAGGGCTGCTGCAGAGGGCAAAAGAAAAGCAGTAAGCAGGGAGCTGGGCCTGCTTCTGCCTGCAGCCTGAGCAGCTCAGCTTTCACGCCTCATAAACTGGGATCTGAAAAAGCTTCAGTTTAGAGAAAAAGATGCTGATAGATGAGCTGGCTTAGATAGGTGATAGATAGATAGAGAGATAGATAGATAGAACATAGATTGATGATAGATTAAATAGATGATTGATAGACAATAGAATAGATATAGATCGATGATAGATTAAATAGATAGATAATAGATAGATGATGATAGATCGATAGAAGATAGACAGATAGATAGATAGATAGATAGATAGATAGATAGATAGATAGATATAGATAGATAGATAGATAGATAGATAGATAGATAGATAGATAGATAGAAAGAATGAAGGTTGGAAGATAAATCAAGACAGAGAGAGATAGGCAAAACATATACAACATGAGAAATCCTGGTGGGGTAGAAAGAATGCTGCCTTGGGAGTCAGGAGAAATGATTTCTGGCCTAAGCTGCCACTGGTTCTGATGTGATCACAACCTGTAAGTCTCTCTCTTTTTTTTTAAGCGCTCTCTAAGGACCTTTCACTCCAACATTAGTTGGCTCTCTGATTGCAAGGAAGCTCTCCGAGATGCCTACAGTTGCCTTCAATGATCTTGGAACTTAGTCTATAGTCTCCTCTAAAATGGAGTTTTATGGAGAGATCAACCTGGGACCTGTTAGATCCTCTCTATGCTTGGAAGATCCGTGTAACCCATCACAGAGAGCAATTCAGAGAAGAAAATCTGCACATTCTACTCCAAAGAGGACTACCCTGTGCCCTGGGTCATTATAATCACCCCCAAAATGAGAATAATAAAAGCATGTTGTTATTGAGAACTCACAGTGGGTCAGATATGGAGCCCAGCATTTTATACATATTAACTCATTTAATTTCCACAACGGTCCTGTGAAATTGGAACTAATATCAATCTCATTTTACAGGTTAGGAAACTAAGGCTCAAAGAGGTTAAAGGACTTGTCCAAAATCATGTTGCCGCTAATAGCAGAAGCTGACTTCAACATCAGTGCTTTCAACCACTACGCTGTTAAAAATGGAGACCAATATGAAGACCCTGTTGAGATCTGAAGACCCATCAGAGTAAAAGTAGTGAACTGCATTGTCTAGCACAGAGTAGCTGCTCAATAAAAACAGGAATCTAGAGGGTGCCTCAGAGAGACTTCAGAATAGGCTGGCCACACACTGAGTTATTAAGGAGCAGTGGTTCTTAGGGACAGAGGAGGAACATACTGAATAGCTCTCCAAAGCAATGATGAAACCAGGTCAATGACTACTGGCAGAGTGAGAGAAAGATAAACAAGCAGGTCCCAACAGACAGGCTGAGGGGCGCATGTCGCAAGGGGAACTGCCAGAAATCCATGCCACGTTCCAAGAGTCTGTCTGCATTGCTTAATGGTTCTAGGACTATGTGAATGGATCATATATACTGCTGAATTCCTGATGTGAAGCTTTAAAAGGGTCAGTTCTGGGTCAAGTGAGCTGAGAGAAAGCTCTGCCTCCAACTTCTGAGGTCAGTTTTCCTTCATATTTGTGCCTGTTCCTTATGGAAGGGAAGAAGGAAAGAGATACCCACTGACATTTCAAAACATTTTCCCCTAGAATATTTGACTAAGTCTCCCCCAGATTCCTCTTCCCTATGGACCTGTAGCCTTTGCTTTCTAGCCCAGTGTCTCCAGAATCCTAACCTTTCCTTCCACTCCTTTGTCCACATGGCTTGTTTCTTTTGAAAAACCTTCACATCTCCCTAAACACGAATGGTTGCCTGCCAGCAACAAGGAAGCATTGCTGTCCCTCAAAAAGGGTCTGGAAAGGCTGGTCTATGGGACAGAAAGAAAATCTGTCCTGTGATGAAGACATGTGAGGGCAGACACCAACTAAGAACCAAGGGCAGGCACACTGCCTCTGATGAGGAGGGCAGGGAGGGAGGAAAAAGGGAAGGAAGGGAGGGAGGGAGGGAGGGAGGGAGGGAGGGAGGGAGGGAGGGAGGGAAGAAGGGAGAAAGGGCAGGAAAGGAAGGAGGGAGGGAGGAAAGGAGGGACAGACACAGGGAGAGAGGAAAGGAGGGAGGGAGATAGGGAAGAAAGGAACTTCCCTTTCCTGGGGAGGATTACCTTGATGGACACTTACATCCGATCTGAGGATTTGGAGACCTCAGACCATACTCAGGGCCTGCCAGTAGACTTTGAAAAGTTTTTCTATAAAATGAGTCAATTATACATTCTATTAATGACCTTGATGGACATTCTGTGCTGTTTTGTTTTTTCAGCCCTAAGTCCTTTAAAAATGCTCTGCTGAGTGGTCCTGATATCCGTCCCACTTTATCTCTCTCCACTCCCAAGGGGGATCCTCTACCCCAGTGAAGTCACCTTGTCTGATCTTACTACCGTCTTATCTCACTGTCTTCTGTTAGAATTATATATCAGTCTGTCTCTCAAACTACAATATAAACCTAAAGGCTAAAGTACTAGATTTCCTATTTGTCCCTCCAGGTCCACTTTCCACCGTCTCCATCCTGCCCTTGGGAGGCTGAACTCTTCAGTTCCCCACCAACCCACCTTGGGTCCCTTGCACCTGTGGCTGCTGGTGGGTGTGACCAATGGGAGGCTCAGATGAAAGATTGGAGGATAAGAAGAGAGAGAGTCCAGGTATTTATTCCCTCCTGCCAGGCTGTGCTTTAAGCAGTGGTTGTGTTCTTCTACTAAATGCCATAGCTCCTATCCGATGAACCCTCTCCGACAGCCACAGTGCAGATCTGGTAGCCACTCCTTTCCTGTGCCCGTTCAGGCTGAGGGGTGTAAGGATTTCCATGTTGTTAATCCCTGCATACTGCACCATCCCTTCCTGGTTCTCAGACTTACCCCACAGCTTTGTAAAGTGTCCACTCATTAAATCCCCTGTCATGTATTTATTCATTATGGATTATTCACTTAGTGTGAAGCTGACACCATGCTAGGCACATGGTGGACATGAGCCCTATGTCACCTCTCCCTCCTTCCTGCTAGGGCCCTGGAACCCCAGCCCCAGCCCTAGAGAGGCGCCTCCTACCCAATTCTTTTCCCTTTGCTAATTCTACTGAAGGTGATTGATATATCTTTGGGTTTAGGCTTAGAAATCTCTCTTACAATGTAAATATGGCCTGTAGAAGAAGTACATTCTTCTCTTGCTCATTATGGAAGTGAATGAGTTTATCAAACTTGTTGGAAAGAGCGGGTAAATATAGCATATTTTGAGAGCCTGCCATTTACTTGCCATTATTGAAGTGTTACTGCTTCTGTGAATCCCTCAAGACAGTGCAGTAGATGTTGCTTTAGGTTCTGAAGAGGGAGGGGAAGCTTGATCATGGCAGTACTAAGGAGGACGCTGAGGGTGGTGAGTGCAGGGCTGTGCAGACAGCAGAGTAAGTGGAGGGGATTGTGCCCAAAGATAGGGAAAGGCCCTGAAAGGAAACTGGATTCATTCACATATTTGTGCAGGGCTGGTCTGGCCCACCCACTTCCTTCCTCCTCCTCCCTGCCTGCCATTACTTCTCTACATGAACCGCTACTTCCTCCTCTTCTTTTCCTGCTGTTTCCACTCATATATGTAGGGTTCAGGTTACACAGGAAGCCCATGTTCACTATTGCCTAAAAAAAGATGCCAGGTACCTCTTATGTAACATCCAAACACCAGAGGCTCTGGGAAAAAATTAAGGAATCTGAGAAAGTAATTCCACAAGAGCCCTGATATCTATGGCTCTGCCTGGAATGAGTGAATGTCATGTGGATGGAACCCTAAGAGGTAGGATATCTCCATGTTATGTGCTCAGGAAACCTGGAGGGCTACTGTGATCACAAATTGGGACAGCCTCTCCTTTCTCCAGCATTTAAATTAGAACCAGTGAGAATCAGATCACAGAGATCACGCCTATGAGTATGGAATATGGGGCTTAAGGACTCCAGAGGAGCCCCTGCCACCGTGACACGATTCTCTGAGGCATGGGCCTCATTGCCACCAGGGATGGGGGATAAGCAAGGGTGTGTCAGTTCTCTGATCACAGGTACAGTGCTGCACTCTTGCTAGTGGAATTTGTGGCAGAGGCTGCTAGTTGTCTACTGCAGTTTCTCTCTATGCTCATCACGCCAACTGGAGAAACAACAACATTTCCCAGCCTCCACTAAGCTCTGGCCAATGTGCTACAAGCAGAAGCAACGTGTGGTGCTTCCAGGAAATCTCTTTATAAGTCAGTTGTCAGATGCCATTTTTCCCCTCCTTCATTGTTCCTTCCTTCTTTCTCCTGCTTAGAATGTGGACGTGATGGCTGGAGTTTGAGCAGCCACCTCAGACTATTAGGTAGAAGCCACATGCAGAAGGTAAGGGTGTTAAGACTGAAATCTGAATCCCTGACAGTTTGTATGATCATATCCGCCCTGGACTGCTTATCTCTAGACCTCTTCTATTTAAAAAGAAAATAAATTTCTACTTTGTCTATAACACTATTATCTTGGTTGGTTTCTTTGTTATATGTGACCTGATCTGATTCTAATTGATAAAAAAAAAATTCTCTCCAGGCTTTAGGTAGGACACATAAGTTACCTTAAATAAATTCTTGCTCAGAAATTCTACTGTCATTTCCTTAATTTTTTCCAGAGGTGTCTCAATATGGAAGTCACTTTCTCTTTCTTTCTAGGGAAGTGGAGGCAATATTTCCATGGTCCTTGAAGATGTGCATTTCATGGTCTAAATGACAAAGGAGAAAATGTAATATCATTTAGGTCCCTATCCTGGTTCAAGGGTTCCCTGGGGGCAGCTGTGCCACAGTGTAACTATTAAACAGAAACATAAGACCCACCTACATTTAGAACCAACCTAGAGAATAATAGCAACTTGATGTCTCCAGATTACTGGGTGATCCTTAGATAAAAGAGGCTCAGGAAACAGAAACACATCCGTGTCTTCAGCTAGAAAACAACACTCAGCAAGTCAGAGCCCACACAACACAACTGTGATGGAGAATGATAGATCTGGCCATTTCAGGAAGTAGTTGGCAGTGGAGGGAAGTGGCAAAGGAAGAGCAGAGAGGCTGGAGGGTGGGGCTGGCAGGGAGTGGACACAGTGTTCCTGACCACCCTTTCCTCCAGCTGTGCCTACCATGAGGTGTGCTTTTGGTCCCTGCATGGTCTCCACTGCCATCATCCCTGCCCCAAATGTAAACTCCAGTTATTCTCTGAACCAGCCATGTTCTTCCAGAGCAATGAGCCTTCGTTCATGCTGTTCCCTGTGTTTAGGAAGCTCTTAACCCTCCACCAGTGCAAATAATACCTCCTCTGCCTTCCAAAATTTCCTCAGGCAGAGTTAGACCACTTCTCCTCTATGCTTCCAAAGCACTTTGTCTTCAAGCAAATTTCAATCTTTAGGGACAGCCAAGGGGCTGCATCGTATGCATGCTTGAGTTGCATTAATTTAAGTGTGCATGCTCAGTAAACAGAAAAGAAAAAGAGATCTCTTTATTCCCCATCCTCTAAAAAATAAACCTTATACATCATTTTTATAAAAAACTTTTTAAAAGGAGGTTCTAGCTGAAAACAAAGGAAGCTACTTAGAGTCGATTTATGGGATTTTGGAGGGAGGAGTTTTCTGGGCCGTTTGTCACCTCCCTTTCTGTGCTGACTTTGGACTAAGTCTGAACACAATGTGACTCCTCTGCACAGCATCCAGGATGGCTTTTTGGAGTGCCTCCCTTTTCTCAGCTGTGAGCTTCAGAAGGGCAGGAAATGGTTATATTTACTTGGGGATCTTCTGGGCCTAGCACAGTGCCAGGCAGGCAGTTAGTGTTCAAAAAATGTTTGCTGGAAGAAAAGTTGAATGATTCCAGTGTTTCCCACTGGCTGTACCATCGTTAGAATCTGAAGGAAGCTGTTTCACCCAGCGTACCTCTACTGCAACCTTTGCAAACTGTCATCCAACCCCGTCTCTGAAGACACCTAACCCAAGCTACTCACTTTTGAAAGCAGCCCACATCACTGCAGATACATGCCATTGTCAGTAGACAAGGAACATGCAGGACGCCAATCATGGCACCATGAGCACAAGGAGCTTAAGTGACTTCTGCTGCTGCCACCACTGATGATGAGTCAGTAATGGAATCAGAAGTCTTATGTTCTGAATTAATTACCCTGACTTTCTGTCATCGGGGCTTGGGAAACTCTCAGGTATTAATGGCCTATTCCATTCTCAGCCATGCTCCTGAGAAGTCAATCTTTCAAACACCTCAGGTCTCCAGAGATCAGCCTTCTGAAATCCTCAGAATGGCTATGAACCTGGCAGTAACAATGCAGTGGAAGGAGAAAAAACTGGCATCTGACAACTGTCTTATAAAGAGATTCCCTGGAAGTGCCACACATTACTTCTGCTTATAGCACATCAGCCAGAACTTAGTGGAGGCATCATCCATAACAGTAGACCAAGGAGTGACGAGGACCTGCAGGTGGTAGTCAAGAATGGCTAAGAAATTCGGCCTTTAACCTGAAAAAGACAAGAAATCATTAAGGGTCAGATCTGCCTTTTAGAAAGGTCACTCTAGCTATAGTGGAGATAGTGGATTCACTGGGTTCAAACTACAGGCAAGAAGCCCAGAGAGAAGAGAGTTGTTATGGTCATGCACCGGAGGGCTGCCAGTCACTGAACCAAGTAACGGCAATGGGGGAAGCGAAGTAGGCATGAAGGCCTATGATGAGAAGACTGGATGAGGGATTAGATGTGGGATCGGATGAGGGATTGATGTAGGACCAGATGAGGGACTGGCTGTAGGACGAGATGAGGGATTGGATGTAGGATGGGATGAGGGATTGGATGTAGGACCAGATGAGGGATTGGATACAGGACCAGATGAGGGATTGGATGTAGGACAAGATGAGGGATTGGATATAGGACTGGATGAGGGATTGGATGCGGGACCAGATGAGAGATTGGATATAGGACCAGATGAGGGATTGGATGTAGGAGCAGATGAGGGATTAGATGTAGGATGGGATGAAGGATTGGATGTAGGACAGGATAAGGGATTGGATGTAGGACGGGATGAGGGATTGGATGTAGGACGGGATGAGGGATTGGATGTAGGATGGGATGAGGGATTAGATGTAGGACAGGATGAGGGATTCAATATAGGACCAGATGAAGGATTGGATGTGAGCAGGTGAAGAGAAGGGACCATCCAAGAGGACATCTGGGTTTCTGGCTTGGGTGACAAACGAGTGGTGGTGCCAATCACTGACAAGCAGCTCCATGGAGAAGTTAATGCCCCATCCAGAGTATCCACCATTGGGATGAGAAGGGAAGAAGTCAGAGCCTCCCATCCCTCCAGATCCAATTCTCCACCACAGTTAGGTGCACGAAGCCATCTACTGCTGTCTGCAATCTAGCTCTTAGGCGTCCTCAAGGGTCAAGGGTCACCCCAAAGAAGACAGGGCAAATATTGGGACAATCAAGGAGAAACCCAATTAGACACAGAAGACAGACCTTGCCTGGAGTCCAACTGGCTAAGGGCCACACAACTCTGCAGCATTACTACTGCCTGTCTGAGAGTTTCTTTGTCCATTTAAAAGGAATCATGGAGCTGAGGATGGATCCGTACAGTCCTCAGCCTAATGAATTTATAAAATATACACCAGGTGCCAGGTACTAGCTAGATAATGAGGGTTCAGTGTTTAAAAAGCCCTGTCAATCCAGTGGGGGAGGGTGGCTTCTGCAAAAATCTATGGTTCAGCGTGTTGACTATGAGAGTACAAACCAACAGAAAGGCTCGGTGTCAAAGACCCTGAATGGAAGAAGAAAGATAGAGACAGGAAGGATCAACCCACTAACTTTTCAGACAGAGAAAACACTGGTGCTTCTTGATGGCAACCCAAAAGAGAGGACCAAGAGGCCAGGGGCAGCAACTTAGGAAACTAGGTAGAAAGGGAAAGAAGGACTCAGCAATGGGAAACATAGCATGGAAACCTACTCCTGGCAAAGGCAGGGGTGTCTTTAAGAACCAGGGCCCAGAGGAGTCAGAGGCAGGAGATCTGAATAGCACAGAACTTCAAAGAGAGGATGTGGACACCTAAACAGAAAGAAAGATGACAAAAGTAGCCAGGCGTGGTGGCTCTCCTCTGCAATCCCAACACTTTGGGAACCCAAGGCAAGAGGAACGCTGGAGGACAGGAGTTCAAGACTAGCCTGGGCAACATAGTGAGACTCCATCTCTTTAAAAAAAAAAAAAGAAGAAGAAGAAAGAAAGATGAAAAAACACCTGCCCCTGGCCACTTTGTGACTACAAGTGGGAAAAAGAGCATCTTCCTTGGATGATATGAGTGATACTGGTAGAAGCAGGCACCGTGAGTGGTAGAAAGTGGGAAGCTGGAGTGATTGCAAAAAACTAAGTTAACCAGAACAGAGAAATAGAAGTGAGAGAAGACAAGAAGGTAGGTGGTGGTCTAGAAGAGGACTGAGAAGACAGGTCAAGGAAAGTGTCTGGTGGGCATTTACTAAATGAAGCTATGAGGCTGGTAATGACGATAATGCCATTGGTGAGTTTGAGAGGAAGGCCAATATAGCCAGGGGTAGGTAAATGCTTACTCGTGTAAAAACATTTTCCATGGTGTGGTGGTTCACGCCTGCAATCTCAGCACTTTGGGAGGCCCAGGCAAAAGGATCCCTTGAGGCCAGGAGTTCAAGACCAGGCCTGGCAACATAGTGAGACCATGTCTCTAGCAAAAATTTAAAAAGTTAGCTGGGCATGGTGACCTGCACCTGTTGTCCCGGATCCTTGAGCCCGGGAGGTTGAGGCTGCAGTGAGCTATGATTGCATCATTGCACTCCAGCCTGGGTGACAGAGCAAGACCTCATCTCATTAAAAAGAAAAATCCATAGAGAAAAACTATGGTCCTCCTCATAGTATTTGCATTGGTGGTCTCACCAGCCACAGCTGGGTGGGCCTTGGGACCCTGCCTGGTGTGGCTCCTTCTAAGTTGTCCAGTCCAGTGGTGTTCAGGGGGTGTCTATTCCATAACAAGGAGCTTGAGCCAGAATGTAATCAATGAATAGCTTCCTTCATCTAGAACAGAAGTCAGCAAACTACAGTCCCTTGTCCCCACCAGCAAAGCCCATCCAACCTACTAGGTATCTCTGACTTGCACCAGTTTTTATTTTTATAAAAAGTTGCCTGGCATGGTGGCTCATGCCTGTAATCCCAGCACTTTGGGAGGCCAAGGTGGGTGGATCACCTGAGGTCAGGAGTTCGAGACCAGATTGGCCAACATGGTGAAACCCCATCTCTACTAAAAATATAAAAAATTAGCTGGGTGTGGTGGCACACGCCTGTCTGTAATCCCAGCTACTTGAAAGGCTGAGGCAGAAGAATCACTTGAACCTGGGAGGCGGAGGTTGCAGTGAGCCGAGATCATGCCATTGCACTCCAGCCTGGGCAAAAAAGAGCAAAACTCCATCTCAAAAAAAAAAAAAAAAAAAAGTTATATTGGCACACGGCCACACCTATTTGCTTATGCATTGTCTCTGGCAACTTTGGAGCCCCTAGATAGCAACGTTGAGTCACTGTGACAGAGACTGTCCTGCAAAGCCTAAAATACTCACTCTCTGGCATTTTATGGAAAAAAAAATGCACCAATCTTTCGTCTAGAAAGCCTTATTCTAAAAAATCAATAGAACCTGAAAGTGTGCTTCCTGACATCATTGGTTTACATTTTGGTGCAAGCACCTTAACTGGTTGTAACTGGTAGCAGTTTGTGGCCCGGCTTCTGTGATGGACTTTGAGCAGTGCTGTCCATAGAGCAGAGGAGAAGGACAGCCACAACTTACCTGCGGGTTCAAAGGTCAGGCTCCGAGGAGGCGAAGCCACCGTCCTTCCCTCCATAACAGACTGACGTCCTGGACACCATACTTAAAAGGTACTCAGAAGCTACAGAACAGAGGCCCTGCCTGCAGGTTATTTTGATGAGAGAAGCATGTATGTGTGTTTATGCTTGTTTTTGTTCATTATAACTAGACTGCTCACTCCTCAGCGTAAAACTTGTTTAACCATCAACTTCTGAGTATACATTTTGTCACTAAAGGAAAATAAAATTATAACAGGAAACCACCAAACTCTTTACTAGGAAAGGAAAAAGCTATTTATTTTCATTCTATGGAAATTGTTGTGAAGTAGTGGATAATAATAATGTGGAGGTAATTTGTCCAATTTCTCCCAATTTAAGCACCTGATTAATTTCTTTGAGCTTTGCAAAATGTCCTAGGTCAGGGTGGTGGTGTTTGATTTTTTTCTTGGGAGGTGTGTGTTTTAAATCAGGAATAGCAAGTCGTTTCAGAAATGCAGTTGGTTATATTATAAGAGGATAATAAAGAAGCCTCCTTACTCCATCTATCCACCCACCCATCCACCCATCCATCCATCCATCCATCCATTCATTCATTAGTGTACACTTACCTCATGCCAGGAGCTGTGCTAGGTACTAAGGGTAAGTGACGAGAAAAATACACAGAAAAGGTTGTAGTCTGAGTAGGCTAGTGAGGAGAGGCCTCCTGCATGGCTGAATACTGGCTTGGGTCCTGATTCTGCTCTAAACTAGTTGTTCGACTCAGGCATCTCTGGCCTGCTGGGCACACAGTGTTCCATGACACGGAGATGACCCTGCCAGAATGTGGTCACATTCAGACCGGATCCCTGGGCTGGCTCCGACTCATCTCACTGCCCTGACACCCCTGTGGTACTTGACTCACTCCTCAGCCAGTCTGCAGGGAGGTGTGGGTGCCCGGAGGAGCTCTCCCACAGCCACACCTCCCCCAGCCTTCCAGAAAGTCCTCTCGAGGACTCTCCTGCATTCCAGCAACCAGCCCTTCCAGTTGGGCAGAAATTTCCTGCCCTGGCAATCAAGAGGCATTTTGTTTTGTTTTACTTTAAATGCACAGCACATCCCCAGGCAGCTCCACCCTCGGATCTAAGCCCATTAAATCTATTCCTTTTGGACCTTTATTCCTATGCATGAGAAAGGGAAACCGGGAGAGAGGGTGGGGAGAGAACGTAATGTAATAAGGGTCTCCCATAAACAGAGGAAAAGAAATCGGAAGGCCCCTTGCACCCCTTGTTCCGTGTCTTTGCTTTCTCCTCCCTTGAATATGTCACCTCCAATCACCAAAGGTTCTTGAGCTTGTGCCCAGCCTCCTCACCCCAGAGGCACTGGGCTGCATTAACTGAGCTGAAATATGTAAGGTCACAGGAGGTGGTAATAATTAAAGAATACAGCAGACATCTGTGTCTTCAGACTAGAACACATATGTCTACTGTTCTTCATTTAAAACTAATAACAATGTCATTCTAATATAATTAATGCCTCATTTATTAGGTCTAGTGGGAAATAAGCTGTTCTACATAATTTATTCAGATTCCTGGAGCTTACAGTTTGGGGAATGAAGTCATTTAAACATTTTTAATTGTTATGGAAATCTTTCTAAATATATTATATTATTGTATTATTCTCCATTTTTCTAAAGTTTACTCAGCATAATTTATTACCTTCTATTAGGGCAGGACCATGTCTGTCATTACATACCCAGTGCCAGGTAGAGTATCCAGGCTTCCAATATATGTTTGTAAAAGAAATAATTATAACCTCCAATATTTAACTTTGATGAAGGAAAATAATGAACTCTTGGACTCATGAGTTCTGGAGAGCTGTTTGACCTTACCTCAAATTATTACATTTTCTGCATTCTTATTTGTGCTTTTGTAATTCTTCTGTCTCCTCCCTCATCATAAAACTGCTAACTTCTAGCTTCTGTTTCTAAAGTTTCCCCCTGCCCCATTAATATGCTGGTTCTAATCTGCTGTAGATCATAATTAAGCTTACTAGGTCATGCCTGAAATAAAAGTGAATAGTGTTGAAGAGATACAGAATCGTTTGAAGATTTTTTGATGTCCATGTTGGGGCCACCCAAAGGCCTTTTTTGCTTCCTGCTGGTTTCAGCTGTGTTTCAGATGGCTGTGTCTGCCATGTATGAATAATTGCCAAATAAGTCAAATATTACTGTAAGAACTGCAGAAGAAATGCATAATAGATGCCTTCTTCATTGGTTAGAACATCTCACCATATGTCATCCAGGAAAAAGATTGCTTCTAATTATAGAATCCGACATCTAAATTAACCGGTTCCTCCACACTTGGGAGTCAAAGCCAACCAGGAATCCCAGCCCAGACAAGGGGGAGCCCCTGACACATCTAAAGGCTACAATATTCCTCAAAAGTCCAGGGTAAACTTCTCCCAGTATTCGGTAAATCTTCCATTTGCTGTTGCTTTGGATCTGACAGTAATTCCCTCCCAGGTTCCAGGAGTCTCCAAATTTATCACCATAATCAATCTAGTAGGATTGAGTGTCCCACAGTCCAATGAAATTGTAAGAATCTCTCCTTCATGCAAAAAGGATGCAATAATATATTCTGTCAAGCCACAGAGAGTTCAAAGAAGACAGCAATGGACTGGTCCAAAGTAGGGAGGGAAGAAGTAGAGAAATGAGATGGATTTAGAATTGGACCCACTGGTTCCCACCCTTGATGTGGCCTCTAACACCACATTGGTTCCGATGCAAACTGGTTAAACCATGAATTTTCTTCCCCCTACTTGGTCTGGTTTAGGGCCAGAGAGTTCTTTGTTGGTTGGAGTCAGGCAGGGCAGGGTCAGAAGGCAGAACTCTTAAGCTTCACCCCTGAGTCAGCAGCTGCCTCGCCAGATGACCTCAGACAGGTTGTCTGAGCTCTTGGGGGTTCCAATTCAATATCTGTTAAACCAGCAATGAGTGTACCCCTCTGCTCATACCACGGTACAAGATTTTGTTAATTGGTATCTGGAAAAGCTTGTATCTTCGGATGAAAGGGTTTATAAGTTTTGAGCTCTGTTCTTAGCTGAGGTCTTTGTATAGTTGGGTTTTATGGCAATGAGGCTTCTATAATTTCCCTTTGGTGAGTTAATTCTATAAGCCTAAGAGTGTCATGGCAAATAGATGCATTTACAAACCTCTTCTATTTCCTTCTGACTGATTTTCCTTCTCATAGATGATCAACATAGACTCATTCAACTCTAAGAAAAATTCTTTGAATAATTTTAATTCTAAAAATATTTGGGGGCCGGGCACAGTGGCACACACCTATAATCCTGACACTTTGGGAAGCTGAGACAGGTGGATTGCCTGAGCTCAGGAGTCTGAGACCAGTCTGGGCAACATGGTGAAACCCCGTCTCTACCAAAATACAAAAAATAAGCCAGGTGTGGTGGCATGTACCTGTAGTTCCAGCTACTCAGGAGGCTGAGGCAGAAGAATCGTTTGAACCCAAGAGGCGGAGGTTGCAGTGAGCCAAGCTTGTGCCACTGCACTCCAGCCTGGGTGACAGAGCAAGACTTCATCTTAAAAAAAAAATGGTATTAACTAAATTTTTCTAAATAAAATTGTGGATTAAACATAGCAAATCTTGCTGGCTTAAAACATTTAATTCTGAATCATTTAGAAAAGATCATGTTTTTTAAAGTGAATAGATACCTTTTGAAATCATCTTTTTTAACAACTTAATTGGGATATAATTGACATACAATAATATACACTGTTTAAATTATACAATTTGAACAATTCTGACATACATAGACATCCATGCAACCATCAACATGTCAAGATAATGAACATATCCACTACACCTAAAACTGTTGGTGCACTTTTGTTAGGGCTCACTGTCTCCCTTCCTCCATGGTTTGTATTTTCTAGAATTCTAGGGAAATAGAATCATGAAGCATGTGCTCTCTTTTGTCCGGCTTCCTTCTTTTTTTTATTTTTTTTTGAGACAGAGTCTCTGTCACCCAGGCTGGAGTGCAGTGGCATGATCTCGGCTCCCTGCAACTTCCGCCTCCCAAGTTGAAGCAACTCTCCTGCCTTAGCCTCCCGCGAGTAGCTGGAATTACAAGCATGCACCACCATGCCCGGCTAATTTTTGTATTTTTAGTAGAGACAGGTTTTCACCATGTTGGCCAGGCTGGTCTCAAATTCCTGACCTCAAGTGATCCACCCACCTCTGCCTCCCAAAGTGCTGGGATTACAGGCATGAGCCACCGCGCCCGGCCAGGCTTCCTTCACTCAGTATAATTATTTTGAGATTCACTCATGTTGTTGGGTGTATCATAGTTCCTTCCTTTTTATTGCTGACCAAGATTCCATTATGCAGATATTCCACAATGGTGTATCTATTCCCTTGTTGACAGACATTTAGGCTATTTCAGACACAGCCACTACACACACAGCTGCTGTGGACATTCAGGTACTAGGCTCTATATGGATCTATCCTTTCATTTCTCTCAGGTAAATACTCAGGAGTGGAATGGCTGGGTCATACAGTACAGGAAGTCCTTGTTTAACATCACTGATAGCTCCTTGGAAATTGTGACTTTAAGCAAAACAACATATAACAAAATCAGTTTGAATATAGGCTAATTGATATACACCAGAGTTAAATTCCTACAGCATATTTCTGATCACAAAAACATCAACAAACTTTTAAATAAAGACAAAAGCAATTATAATATTAAACATTCAAATAAAAGTGGACACAGCATGGTGGCTTATGCCTGTAATCTCAACACTTTGGGAGGCCGAGGTGGGCAGATGGCTTGAGTCCAGGAATTCGAGAACAGCCTGGGCAACATGGCAAAACACTGTCTCTTCAAAAAATACAGAAAAATTAGCTGGGTGTCGTGGCGTGTGCCTGTGGTCCCAGCTACTTGGGAGACTGAGGTGAGACAATCACTCGAGCTCGGGGAGTCGAGGTTGCAGTGAGCCACGATCATGCCACTGCACTGCAGCCTGAGCGACAGAGCAAGACCCGTCTCAAAAACATAAAATAAAATAAAAATGAGCTATGCATACATTTATGAAAGATTAATAAAAACAAGTAAGATAGTTATTTACCCAATTGTTCCAGTTCACTGTCATGGGTGGCCAGAGCCTCTCCCAGCCTCTCAGGGCACAAGGCAGGCAAACATCCTGGACAGGAGGCCATTGCATCACAGGGCACACTCACTCACACACTCACACACACACAATCAGAATGGACAAATTAGACACGCCAATTCACCTAACATGCACGGCTCCGGGATGTGGAAGGAAACTGGAACATGTGGAGAAAATCCACACAGACAAGGGAAGAAGGAGTAAATTCCACACAGACAACAGCCCCAGCCAGGAAGCGATTATTTTTCCTCATCAGTAATATAACAAAACTACATTGAACGAAATGACATTATTCAAGGATGTGCTGTACAATATTCACTTTTTATTAGATCCTGAATAGTGTATTGTAGAAAGCATGACACATGTGAACCCTTATTTATAGTTCTTTGAACCCCTGCAAGTATTTATCATGGCAATAAAACATTGACACTTTCTTCTTCTTTCCTTATGTTAATAACAGAAAGAATTTGCTTTTGTTTTGTGCAGTGCAATTGACAAAAATTCTTTTGCATTCCTTTTAACATGTCCTTATAAGTAATTTTTTCTTCTTCTCCTTCTCTGGTTCATTCCAACTGATTGTCTGCTAAACAACACTAATTAGCATTTCCAAGACTGGATGAGATAGTCTAGATGTGTTCTCAAAAGAAATATATATCCTATTTCTTTTGTTCCCTTGTTTCTCAAATGGTAACATGGACCCTAGGTCATGCTCCCTTGCCAAAGGCTGCCTTGTCCCCTACCTCAAAAGTGAAACTGCAAAGTGTAGCCAGATCCTCCCTCTGACTGCTGCGCTCTTGGCTGCTGCCTTCTCTCTCTCTCCTTTCACATGTCCCCAGACTGATCAATCACTAATGCTGCAGTTGATATCTGACAAATTGCACACCTTGACTCCAACGCTTTCACAGATAAGTCTTCACTAAAAAGATACAGAAACTGGTTTTTATATAATTCCCAAGCTCTGAATCACCTTATTATTCTGTCAAATAAAATTATGTGGGAGACATTGTTGAAGACAAAACTTGCGTTTTCACAGTTTTATGCAAAAAAGAACTTTGTTCAATTGTTGCAGAAAAATTTAGTGAGACTTTTAGAATCTTCACTCCAAAATCTCATTTTCTCTCCATCCCCTCTGCACTGCTTTCTCCTGCTTTCTTGCTGCCTCTTCTTCCTCCACTCTTCCAACTTCTTCTAAATTTTGGAGAAAATCATTCATCAAAGACTACAGCAGATAATTCTAAAAAGAGTCTTTGGCTTTGGGACAACAAAGTTAGGTTTTATCACTCCCTACACAAAAATATAATTTAATATGGATTTTTAAAATTAAAAATATAACTACCAAAACACTGAAAAAATTGAATTTTTAAAATAATATTGGGATGGGAGAAGTCATCCTAAGGAAGGTGCAAGCTCTAGAATCCATAAAGAAAATTATTGACAGATTGACTATGTAAATTTTGCAGTTCTGTGTGTGAATGATATCACAACAAAGTTAAAAGGTAAGTGCCAGATTTGAAGAAAATACTTGCAATATAAATAAAAAGGGACAATTACTACCCTTAACATATATATATATAAAGCCCCCTACATTGAATTAAACTTTAAGATTTGTGCATTTTACTGTATATAAACATTACCATAAAAAATAAAAAGGACTGTAAACAAATATTGAATTCTGTTATTGATAAGAATCTGAAATAGTATACTGATATCTG
Organism: Symphalangus syndactylus; assembly: GCF_028878055.3. Classification (NCBI taxonomy): domain Eukaryota; kingdom Metazoa; phylum Chordata; class Mammalia; order Primates; family Hylobatidae; genus Symphalangus; species Symphalangus syndactylus. The sequence goes on from NC_072427.2 coordinate 142,982,501, forward strand.
CAACTTATTCTGAAATGCATAAAAAGAAGGTGGATTGATAAATGAATAAAAGGATGGATAGGTGAAAAGCTATGTGATAAAAGTCAAAACAGCAAAATGTTATTTATAAATTCTTGGTGGTGGATACATGGATGTTTACTACATATGCAATTCTTTTAATTTTTCTGTATGCTTAAAAATTCATCATAAAGTCTTGGAAAACAACCCCAAAAATTTAATAAGAAAATATGTACAATTCCTAAGAACAGTAAAAAAAAGCAAATGAACAGGCAATTTGAAATTTTAAAAAAAAAACAAACGGACAGAAAGCAAGAGGCTCAATGTCACCCAGAATCTGCAAAAATTTGTAAAGTTTTATAACATCCACAAAAATATATACGAGAAAAAATATATGTGTAAGGATATTTATTGCTTTGTTGTTCGAAATAGAAAAAGGAAAGAGAGAATAGGAATGATGCCATCCCAACAACCCTCCCTGGGAGAATGGTTAGGTAAAGGATATTATGCCTATGTTCCAGAACCCTCCACAGCAGCTAAAGAGGGAGATCATTCTGTATGTACTAACATGAAAGATCTCCAAGGTCTTTTTCAATGAAAAAATGAACACCACAGAATAAATTGTACACAATGACCATTTACGTGAAAGTAGTAATAGAACTGAGTTGTGCAAATGCACAGGAAAAAAAATGTCCCAAAGTGCACATATTCAATCCATGAATTCGTCTCAGGAAAGAGTGAAATGGAGGGAGAGGAAGGAAGGCGGAAGGGACATTTAAGCTTCTGCTCCGTAGATTTCTATATTATTTGGACTTTTTACAGCAATCATGCAATAGTTTGCTAACTTTTTTAATTATCTAAACTGACTCAAGATGCTAATAATATTACTTAAATATCCCTAAAACACCCTGTGAAAATTACAAAGTTCAGTCAAGAATCCACATTTTTCCTGCCTAACATCGAAAGCCTCAAGCCTTACAGACAAAACATCTGCTGATCTTTTACTGGATTTTTCTTTACTTTTCGTTTGAATGTCTCAGCAGTCATGTCTATAAGTCAAATGGTCACAAGCCTATAAATCATGTGAAAATTCTTTCTTCTCCCAACTTCATCCCCTTAGGGCTTAAACCAAATCTGGATGCAAGGTCTGGTCTTAATAGAAGCCCCATTGAGAGAAAAGTGTTCTTAGATATAATGGAATGCATTCTGAGCTAAATGCCAGGGATTATATGGGGTCAAGAAGGGGAGAATTTTCAAAAACACTGCAAGCCAAAGGAAAGAGGGAGGCGGAGATGAGAAGTAAGAAAATAACAGAAGGAAGGTAGCGGTAGAGGGAGAAGAGAGCAAGGAAAGGGTTTTGACTTAAGTTTGCAAGATTCTGACCCGTGGAAGAATTCAGAAGGTATTTCACCACCCTGAGCACGCACATGCACACGCTCTTACAGCTCCATTCAGGAGACGAGACTTTGTGGAGGCAGACAGAATGGTAATTTTTCCTTCCCAGTGAGGATTCTAGCTAAATGATAAGCCGAAATGGAAAAAGGAGTGGGAAGAGCTGAGTCGGGACACACTCTAGAAAATTATATGCAGGCGACAGACACGCTTCTTGCCCACGAAGACCCCCAGAGCAATTTACAAATGTATTTGCCCTGACTGGGGAGGAATTCAGCCTCTAATCACCCACTCCTTTTCCGGTGGGGAGGGATGGCTTACATCTGGGATCCATCAAAAATGCCTGTGTCCAGGCCGGGCGTGGTGGCTCACACCTGTAATCCCAACACTTTGGGAGGCCAAGGTGGGTGGATCACCTGAGGTCAGCAGTTAGAGATCCGCCTGACCAACATGGCAAAACCCAGTCTCTACTAAAAATACAAAAATTAGCCAGGCGTGGTGGCTTGTGCCTGTAATCCCAGCTACTCAGGAGGCTGAGGCAGGAGAATCACTTAAACCTGGGAGGCGGAGCTTACAGTCAGCCGAGATGGCACCACTGCACTCCAGCCTGGGTGACAGAGCAAGATTCCATCAAAAAAAAAGACTCCATCAAAAAAAAAAAAAAAAAAAAAAAAAAAGCCTGTGTCCAGGTAAGGATGTAACAGAAACAAGACCAAAAGACAGAGCATGCTTCTCACCACTTCTGCTAAAGGAAAACTCACCCAGTGCTTTTCAGGGAAGCAGGGGTGCCCTGCTCACTTGGGTCCTCATTTTACACCTTTAGCTCACTTGACACACAGATACTACGACACACATTAGCTAGTGCCAGATACTATGCTGTGCTCCAGAAATGCAAAAATGAGTGGCATGTCCCTCTTCCCAAGCATGTTACCGTCTGATGGGTAAATATTTACAATATGATGAATATTTGTAAAAGGCACAGTAATGGCACAGAGTCAATAGTGATCAACTTCTGGAGACAGAAAGAGACAGTTCCAGTATCACAGAAGTTGAGTCCCGAGCTGTGCTTTAAAAATGAGTAGGAGCTCTTCCAATCTGGGGAGTAGAAAAAAATAAATTAAAAAAAGAAAGAAAGAAAAATGAGTAGGAGCTCAAGAGAATGAGAAAACAAGCCACAGACTGAAAGAAAATGTTTGCAAAAGACATATCTTATAAAGGACTGTCATCCAAAATGCAGGCCGGGTGTGGTGGTTCATGCGTGTGATCCCAGCACTTTGGGAGGCCGAGGCAGGTGGATCACCTGAGGTCAAGAGTTCAAGACCAGCCTGGCCAACAAGGTGAACCCTCAACTCTACTAAAAATACAAAAATTAGCTGGGCATGGTGGCAGGTGCCTACAATCCCAGCTACTCAGGAGGCTGAGGCAGGAGAATCACTCGAACCCAGGAGGCAGAGGTTGCAGTGAGCAGAGATTGTGCCATGCACTCCAGCCTGGGTGACAGAGCATATATACATATACATATACATCTGTATATATACGTATACATACAACTCTTCAAACTCAACAATTTGATTTTAAGATGGAGAAAAGATTTGAACAGACACCTCACCAAAGAAGATATACAGATGGCAAATAAGCATATGACAAGGTGCTCAACATCATATGTCACTAGAGAATTGCAAATTAAAATAAGATACTACCATGCACTTATTATTTAATAGAATCGTCAAAATCCAGAACAGTGATGACATCAAGTGCTGACAAGAATGTGGAGCTAAAGAAACTCTCATTCATGGCTGGTGGAAATGCAAAACAGTACAACCACTTTGAAAGGCAGTTCAACGGTTTCTCAAAAAACAAAACATGCTCCTATCAAATGACTCAGCAACCATGTTCCTTGGTTGGTTTCAACCAAATGAGTTGAAAACTTATGTCCATGCCAAAACCTGCACACAGATGTTATGGCAGTTTTATTCATAATTGCCAAAACTTGGAAGCAACCAAAATGTCCTTCAGTTTTGTCCTTCAAAAACTGTTTTGCATTCAGACAATTGAATATTATTCAGGACTAAACAACAATGAACTATTAAGCCATGAAAATACATGAAGGAAACTTAAATGCATGTTACTAAGTGAAAGAAGCTGCTCTGAAAAGGCTATGTACTATATGATTGCAACTACATGGCATTTCAGAAAAGGCAAAACTATGGACATAATAAAAAGATCAGTGGTTGCCAGGGGTTGGAGGGAGGGATGAAAAGATGAAGCACAGAGGATCTGTAGGGCAGGGAAAGTACTCTGTCTCACTATAATAGTGGATACATGTCATTACACATGTGCCTAAACCCATAGAATGTACTACACCAAGAGGGAGCCCTAATGTAAACTAGGGACTTGGGGTGATACTCATGTGTTATTGTAGGTTCATCAATCACAACAAATGTATCACTCTGGCTTGGGATGCTGATAGTGAGGCTGGGGCAAGGGTTCAGAGGATATATCGGAACTCTGTGCTTTCTGCTCAATTTTGCTGTGAACCTAAAACTGCTCTAAAAACCAAAGTCTACTTTTTGAAATGAGTAGGAGGGCAGCACTGACTACCACGCATGCCAATGTGGGCTCAAATAAGGGCCCAGTAAAGTTAAGCCTTCTGTATTCCAGGTGAAGCACTCCCATAAACCAACACGATCTATTTCTAAAGATCATAATTCTATGGCCAGGCGCAGTGGCTCACGCCTGTAATCCCAGCACTTTGGGAGGCTGAGGCGGGCTGATGATGAGGTCAGGAGTCCAAGACCAGCCTGAACAATATGGTGAAACCCCGTCTCTACTAAAATTACAAAAATTAGCTGGGCGGGGTGGCACACGCCTCAGGAGGCTGAGGCAGGAGAATCGCTTGAACCTGGGAGGCGGAGGTTGCAGTGAGCCAACATCGCACCACTGCACTCCAGCCTGGGTGACAGAGCAAGAGTCCATCTCAAAAAAGAAAAATCATAATTCTATTTGAGGAGTTCACCAGGTAACCAAGGTTGGGGAAAGACAGATTATGAATGCAAAGCATTGAGCACAGAAAACGGTTATTGCTGTAAATCGCCAATGCATGTCAGCTGTTACTGTTACTCTCAGCCTCTTCCTCTTCATCATCATCAACAGCATTCCTAGAAAGTGGAACAACATGTCTAAGGCACAGAGACAGGAAATGCCATGAAGCTGTTGAAAGTGCACAGAGAACGCCCTGTTGCTGGACACAGGAATTGTGATAGGAGCAGTAATGAGACAGGCTAGGTCTCTCAAAACCATGATTAATCCCAAAGAAATGCAGGCTTTATCCTGTAGATAAAAAGGGTACCAGTGGATAGTCTTAAGCAAGGAAGCAATGAGCTCAGATTTGCATTTCTGAACAACTGGGGCGGGGGCCAGTCTGAGGGTGCTGCCATTGTCCAAAATAGGAATGAGGCTGCTCTGGACCAAGTAGCTGGGCTAAGGTCGGGGGAAGGAGGGTAAGCTGGTAGAACTCATAGATTTTAGAGACTGCTTAGATGCTGAAGTGAGGGAGGAGGAGAGAGAGAAGTCTAGAGTGACATCTTGGTTTCTGGTTTTAGCAAATGAGATGGTGGGGACATGAAGGGAGTCACCTGTTTCGACAGGGCAATAAGGTGAGGAGGAGGAAACAGGAAAGAGCGCGTGAGTTCTCTGTCCATAAGACATCCTGGATGACCCAGGGCTTCCTGGAACCGTCGAAGATCAACACAGGCAGCATTTATGAAGCCCTGCCACTCTGCTGAGCCTTCCTGCTGCATTAGCTCATTTAATCCTTCCAACAACCATATAAAACAGACCTTGTTGTTGCTGTTGCTTTTATTCTTGTTTTACAGATGAGAAAACTGAGGCTTACAAACTTGCCAAAAGTCACACGGACAGTGGTGGGGGGCAAAGATCTAAACCTATGCATATCTTCCTGCAAAGCCCACATGCTCCAAATTAATCCACTCTACTGACTCCTTGGATGGCCATCACCTCCTGCCCTTTCTTCTTTGTGTGAACTAGAAACATGTGGCCTTGTCTTCCTAACAGACCCAGACCCCACTTGGGTACATAGCTTGGTGAGGCAGCCCACTCTTCCCTCAGCTGGGGACCCTTGGCAGGGTGCAACCTGCACCACTGTGCACTGGACAGTGTGAACTGACCTGGGAACTAAATAAGCCACCATGACAAGGTAAGATTTTCATTTAAAAAATAAAAAGTAGAGCTAGGGTAAAAATTGAGCCATGAAAAAATAAAAGAAGGATGTATATTTGGTAAATTTGTCGTGGAAACCTTTGGGACTCAGAAATTTGCTTTCCTTAGCAATGTAGAGCAATGGCAATTGCTACAGCTAATTAATGGCTGTGACTTTTTGGAGAGCAGTTTCCAAATACCAGTCCTTGGACCAAGTGGTCCATGATGAAGTGTCACTGCAAGATAAACTGAGAAGTATAAGGGCAATGCAATGCCTGTTTCTGTGCTGGTAGGTAGAATACATATTACATAAATATGTACCTATCAGAATAATCTTCCTCATTGTCTTTCTTGGGAAGAAATACTCTAAGAACTACTCCACTTTTAGTGTATTTTTTACATCTTAAGCAGCAACCCCAAAATTCTGGAACAACGATTGCAGTTAGCAAACCTTAATCAGTCATTTAACCAACATTCACTAAGCATCTACTCTCTGCCAAGCCCTGGGGACGTCCCACTGAACAACACCAACCAACTTCCGCTCTTACAGAGATTTCCTAGTGGAAAAGGTGGGTACTGATGATGTCAGGAGAAGCACAGTGAAGGAGGAGCCCCAGGCATTAAGGGGGCAGATGACAGGCAACCTCACCTCACTGCTGGCATCTGGGAAGGCTTTTCTGGAAAAACAGCACTTACACTGAGACCTAAAAAAATGACTGGGAATTGGCTAAGTGAAGTGGCCCTAAGTGGCAGCAAAGGGTAGAGCAGTTTTGAGAAACTGAAGGAAGGCAGTGAGGCTGAAGGGCTGGTAGGCTGGCTACATCACAGAGGACTTCACTGGTTTACATCCAGATAGTCCATAGCTAAGAGAGGACAGTGCCCCCACTACAGGGCAAGCCATAACCAAACACATCACCTGTGTCTCCAGAGGATGCTGCTGTCTGTCTGCTGGCAGCGAGTCAGCAACCAATAAATGTCTGACTGCACACGATCAAGCCCTCGATAAGTAATCAGTGTTCAATGAGTACGTTTCTGTCACCCCTGGCAAGGTTGAGTAAACAGGTCACTTAGCTGACTGCTCTGAGTTTCATTTCTTCTCATGTCTAAAATAAACAGGTTAGATTAAATATGCTGTAAGGTCCCTTCCAGGGCTAGCATTCCATCAGGATCAATCTATAACAGCTACCACTTATCGAGCATTTATAATTCAAAGTCACTGTGCTAAATATTGTATCTGTTTTATCAACAATCTTCATAACAGCCCCATTGGATAGGTATTATTACCACGGTTTTCTAGATGAGAAACTCTGAAACATAGAGTAAAAGTTCCAATGTCACACCTCATAGGTAGCAGATCCAGGAGTCAAACTCATCTCTACCCAATGCCCAAGCCACACTCTATCCACCAGTCCACACTACTATGAAGTCTCTGGTGATGTTTGATGATTCAGTCACTGAGTTCTATTTGCATTCTTCACCCTGGCATTGAAAGTCTCTATTCTCCCATTCTTTACCCTGGGTCAGATCACACTGGCTTCCCGGTTGGCCCTATACACTCATTTCCCTGCAGCACTTTGCTTATGCTGTCCACCCTTGAAGCGCCCATCACCACCTCCCTCCCATCAATGCAATGAAACCACATAAACAACTAGACAAATGACTGCTGGAAACTGAATGTTTGTGTCCCTCTAAAATCTATATGCTGAAATCCTAACCCCCAATATGATGGCAATAGCAGGTCAGGCCTTTAGTATGTGATTAGGTCTTGAATGGGATTAGTGCCCTTACAAAAAATAAAAAAAATAAATAAAAACAGAAAGCTCCCTCACCCCTTCCACCTTGTGGTGACACAGTGAGAAGACAGCTGTCTTTGAACCAGAAAGTAAGCCCTCCCCAGACACAAAATCTTCTGGCTCCTTGATCTTGGACTTCCCATCCTCCAGAACTGTGAGAAATAAATTTCTGCTGTTTATAAGCCACCCAGGCTATGGTATTCTTTTATTGCTGCCTGAGTGCATCAAGACAATGATCCAGCAACAAAATATATGGTACAGGGTGAGACAAGCACATGGGAGTAGATGTTATAGAAGAAGATACTTGAAATCCAACAGAACCTGTGGAGCGGTCTCAGGTCAGCAGAGGAAGTGACGGGATAAAGGTCTCGGTGGGTAGGTCAACATGAAGGAGCTCCTGCAAGTGTGACAAGTGGCCCACATACAGCAGCACATCTGGGATAGAAGACACAAAGATCCAGGTATCATGCTGGCCAAGAGTGGCCTGGAACGTGGCAGCCGAATTCTTGGGATTGTGGGACTAGGTCAAGAACAAGGCAGGCATACATCCTGGGGAACCAGGAAAGAAACACCACAAAAGTGGAGTCCAGGATCTGGGCGTGGCCCCAAGGGACAAAGAAGGAGCATAATCACTGACACGGGGCTACCCCACACGAGCCAGGCTAGCAACATAAAGGCCGTGTTGCTTACATGCCAAAATTGCCCAAACTGGAAGAGAGGTGGTCCCAGAAATTGGGATAGATTGGAGTCGATGATCTTGGACAGGGAGTCAGTGAGGTCATTAAATTTTCCTCAGCCTGCTTGGTTTCTAATCCTAGTCTAGATGCTTGCTGCTAGCTTGGGAACATTGAGCAAGTTGTTAGGAGAGAATTCTCCATAGGTCTCTCACATTTTTCCATGTTTTGTGAGAGAGGCACTGACTATCTTTTGTTCCAGATTACTTTTTCAAGGATGTTTGTACAGTAAGAAGCCTTGGAAGACACAGTAGAATTTTCCTTTGGAACAGAAGTCAAGCAGACTTACTGTCCATTATAAAAGAGTTGGGAAGCCAGGCATGGTGGCTCACACCTATAATCCTAGCATTTTGGGAGGCCAAGGCAAGAGGATCACTTGAGGTCAGGAGTTACAGACCAGCCTACACAACATAGCAAAACCCCATCTCTACAATAATAAAAATAAGAAAGTTACAGGCATAGGGGTGCACACCTGTAGTCTCTGCTACTCAGGAGGCTGAGGTGGGAGGATCGCTTGAGCCTGGGAGGTCGAGGCTGCTGAGATCACACCACTGCACTCCAGCCTGGGCAATGGAGCGAGACCCCATCTCAAAAAAAAAAAAGAGAGAGAGAGAGAGAGAAATGAAAGAACAAGAAAGAAAGAAAGAAAGAAAGAGAGAGAGAGAAAGAAAGAAAGAGAAAGAAAGAAAAAAGAAAGAAAGAAAGAAAGAAAGAAAGAAAGAAAGAAAGAAAGAAAGAAAGAAAGAAGGAAAGAAAGAGGGAGGGAGGGAGGGAGGGAGGAAGGAAGAGAAAAAGAAAACAAGAGTTGGGTTCTGTAAGTTCTTAGAATGAACCCTGTTTCCTGAGCAGGTTTCATCTGGTCCACTTCGCATAGTTACTCAACAAATTGTCTTCCCTCCTTCTGTCACCTCTCTCAGAGGGATTATCAAAAAAGCTCACTGTAAATGCTAATGTACTCCATTATAAGTAATTATTATTAATAATCCAAACCTTCTTCAAGGCCCTGCTCATCCCTTTGTCTTCATGGTGACCTTTTCAAATACTCCAGGACAGAGATGAGTCACATCATTTATACATATTGTCAAAAATTTTATGCTTGCTTCTTGAGTGTTATTTTTAGCTCTCTGACTTGATGATTCATGCATGAGGGAGGCAGGGATCATATCTTTCACCTCTTCCGGATCAAGCATCTATGCTTAGCTTTATGGTGGGAACACACGAGATGCCAGTAAACACTTGTGTATGGATTGAGTCTCATACATCACCATTCTACATACCTATTTCCAGGGGAAGCTTAAGAAAAGTCAATAGGAAAGAATGTTAATCATTTTTACTCAGTTTTACTGTCTCTGTGATACAGGCTTTATATCGTGGAGAGGGGGCAGCCTGGTAAAAACTGTTTGTGGGATGGCAAGCCCATTGAACTTATCTGAGGCTGGTTTAGCAGTAAATGTGTTTGCAGGATATTTGCATCGAGTGTATTATTAAGCACAACTTAAGTATTTATGTATGCAAAGTCAACTGCAATAATTCATATTAGTTCTTTCCAGTAACTCATCATGTGGAACAGGCCATTTGCCCACCTACAGAAAACAGTCAGGGTCTAACCCCAGAAGCCACATCTTTGCCCCGTTCCTAGGATCCCTGAGCCACCAAGCATGTCATCTATTCCAAACACATGTTAATGAAATTAAGGTCTAAGCTACTATGATCAGCAAGAAATAATTCTTGTGAGCAAAAGCAAAACTAAAGCAATAGGAACCAAAATCAGCTGATACTGCAAATGGTTATTATGCCATTGCCTGCATTTTTACAGATTGGCGGTAATACAAGCAGTTTATTTCCTCCTCCAAGATGTTTGGTCTGCAAGGTGAGAGAGATGCCTTGGTTATAGCCTCATGGTCTAACAGCTGTGATCCTCAGACATGTGGCTAACTAAGAGCTGAGGATGTTCTTCCAATGAGTTAGTCTAAAGATACTAAAGTGTTTCTACAGAGACACTAACACAGATCCAAAATGCCACTGCCAATGGTATGATAGTCCAGAATGTAAATAAATCTATCATTTCAGGAACCTGCAAACAAGAATTTGTATAACCCCAGAAAGTACCCAAATGTGGAAGTATACCAATGCTAGAATCTGACATTTCCGCGCTTTCATCCCCTGTGAGCAGAAAGAATAGAGGAGGCCTTACAGGGGATCTCCCTGCCCTCTTATCTCCTGTGTTCTGGTCTAAATGTATATTAATATGTATATTACCCACTGTGTTCCTTAACTTGGATTTGCAAAAACACCACAGCTCTCAGGTCACATTGCAACCTGCAAAATTAATTGAACTCATGTATGTAATGCGTCTCATTCATTATAAGCACCCACTGAATGTTAATTCACTTCTCGCTTTCCATCTCCCTTAAGAAACTAGAAATGAGGGATAAGAATGTGCCACCAAACCCAAGAGAGTGGTGACAGTGAGAGGCAACAGCCAGTTTCATTGAGTGCCATTTCCATGCTTGCCAACCATGCATTGAGCAGAGGACAAGAGGAACACCCATCGGTGCAGAGGATGAGGGCAGCAGGCAAGAGGAAAATCCAGTGGCAAGTGTTGCCACTGGAAATGGGAATCATATATATATGTGTGAGTGTGTGTGTGTTTGTGTGTGTGTGTATATATATATAAACATGATTATATAGACATACATATATATAGACATACATATATATATATGTATTTTTTTTTTGAGATGAAGTCTCACTCTGTTGCCCAGGCTGGAGTACAGTGCCACGATCTCGGCTCACTGTAACCTCTGCCTTCCGGGTTCAAGCAATTCTTCTACCTTAGCCTCCCGAGTAGCTGGGATTACAGGTGCCCACCACCATGCCCGGCTAATTTTTTTATTTTTAGTAGAGACAGCGTTTTGCCATGTTGGCCAGGCTGGTCTCGAACTCCTGACCTCAAGTGATCCACCCACCTCGGCCTCCCAAAGTGCTGGGATTATAGGCATGAGCCACCACACCCAGCCCAGGAATGCATGTCTTTAAAAGCCTGTGTGGTGAACAGATCTGCCCTGATCAATGAACCCTAATCCTTCTGATTGATAGGTTCAGGTTATCTCTAGCAGATGGCACACCCTATTGAGACCATTCACATGGGTGATCAGGAAATAAAATTTTGCCATCACTTTCTTTCACCGAAAATGAGGGATTTTCAATGCAATTGAGTGCTAGTGAGTTAGACTGAGTCAGCCTTGGACCATTCATAGCTGTGCATGTGCCAACCTCCAAATGACCCACTATGTGGTCACTACAGTGCAATCAGCCAGCCCAACCACGCAGCCCAGAACTGAGACTGGAGCAGATCTTTTGCACATCCTCAACTGATGAATGTTCCAGAGTTGATTAAAAATCAGAAACAACGGACTGATCTTTTCACAAGCCAACACATTACTGCTGCTGCTGTTTACACCTAAGAAGTGAAACTCTAACATTGGTCAAGTCAGAAATTAAGCACAACTATGCCTAACAGCAGATATCAGATATGTTGAGTATAAATAGATCTGAGATCTTCAGATGAAAGGCCCATTCCTCTCTGCTGCTGGTGGTGTTATTTTGTGGGGATCCAGTATGATTGCCCTCTCCCTCTTTTGTCCTGTGCTTTCCACTTTGCCCCATCTGAGAAAACAGAGCTGGAGGGGACCTTCAGACCAAGGCTTTGTCTCTGGTTTGCCAAGGGAGAGGGAAAGAAGGAACGGAAAGGAGATTCTGGGTTCAACTCTTCTGGTCACTGAAATTCAAAGATAACTTGGAATAAGTAAACCTCTTAAAACTGCTTCAATGCTCCAGACAACGAGCATGTTTCATAATGGGCTGTATCGGGATGACTTGTTGTAACTGCCATGCAATTGTTAATGTTTTAATGAATGTTTTTGCTTCTTTTATTCGAGGGCCTTTGAATCTTTCAGGATGAAAGGCCTCAGGAGCCTGAAAGGCATTAATGACAGGCTTTAGGTGTTGTTCTCCTCCCCCAGAGACACCTGCAATCTAGAGGGCAGAAGGTGACTTTTCAGCCTGAAGCACTCACGCAAGGTGCAGTTTTTGCTGCTCTGGAAAATCTCCCCAAGAGTAACCAACAGCACCAAGAGAAAAGGGCGGGGAGAATAATAATGATAATATTTATAGCATGGGTTGAGATGTACCATGTTGCCAAATGCTGTTCTCAGTACTTTTAATTTGATCCTGTAAGATTTTACATCTCCCAAAGGAGGAAACTGAGGCACAGAGGAATGAAGTAACTTGCTCAAATTTAAACATTGTTTAAGTGGGACAAGACAGGATTTGTATCCAAGTAGCCTGATTCTGGAAATGAAGCTCTTGACATAGCAAAAGAGACACAGGTATTGAATCATACTCATTTCGTAAAGCCCTTGAGCAACTGAGATGTGAATAAAGCCCTCATACTGCTGCCCTTGTTCCTCCCCCTAATTCTGGTCTTGTCATTGATGAGCGCCAATCCCATCTGCTGTGCCCAAGAAAGTATGTGAAAAGAAGCTCAAGGAAATGAGGGGGCTGAGCGTCTACTCCCTGATCCTAAGAAGCGGCTATGTCAGGTCAGGCTGAGAGACACAAGAACTACAGGCTGAAGGAAGCTGCACCAAGCTCTGGCCAGACCCTGCAAAACATAGACCATAGGCAGCTCATGCAGAGGAGCAACCAGGCCAATGAAAGGTCAGAAAACTACCCCAAATAAGGGACTGCTGAAAGACCTAGAGATGTTTAGCCTGAAGAAGAAAAGACTCAGGAGACGAGAGAGCTGTTCCCAAATAGCCCAGCTGTCCTCTTGGGAAGAGGGATGAGGCTTTCCCTGTCTGGTGATCCCAAGGGGAAGAAGTCACACAAAGGCAAAGATGCTAATTTCAGCAAATGCTCAGAGATATTCAAAGACAAATGAAGTTCTTGATCTCAGTAAAGTATTTAAGTACCATCTAGAAGCCCACTGGCATCCTCATCAGTAACACACCTTTTCACTCTCAAAGGAGTCCTGGTTTGGGTCTCAATTACTGGTCACCAGAAAGAGGGTCCACAGCCCCTCAGCTCCCAAATGGCTTGTGTTGGCTTCGCAACACTTCCAAGCTTGCAATTATTAAATTTGCATATACAAGATGTTTTGAGATAGCAATCTTTTTAAGGATTTGTAACTACATGGCTTATACTTTTTATCTACTTTTCATCATTTCCATTGTGATGATTGAACATATTCCTTCAAAGGTTTGCTCCATTTTCCTCTACCTATGAGCTGCATGCCAGCAGTGGAAACAAGCCCAGGAATGTTGTACAGAATGGAAAAGGCAGGAAAGCGCTGTTTGGCTTGGAATTCTGCGGCTGGGGCAGGCAGGGTGGAGGAGTGACAGAGCCTTCTGAACAGGGTGTTCTTTGCGGCGTAGGGGACCTGATGAAGGGATCTAAGTTCAAAACAAATGGGCAGCAACGGCAGGAGGGGCGTGAGAAGGGCCCAGGCTGGTGTCCCTGTGGGCCAGGTAGGAAACAGTGTCCAGGACACAGTTGTCCTTTCAGATTACAGCACTGTTCTGTTTTGCTAATTTATTTTTTGCATGCATCACATACCTCGTGGCTAAAACAGTAATTTTTTAGTTACAGTTTATAGGGAGGGAGGAATTAAGAGAAAAAGCAAGCAAAAAGAGAAAGAGAGAGAGGCTTGGAAGGGATCTCAGTAAAAGAAATCATCCAAGATGAAGTAATGCTGCCTCAATTAAAGGAGTAGAGCAAGGATCTTTCAAGTTTCTTTCTAGTTTATGATTCTTTGATTATTGCAAAGAGGAACTTCAGTCCAGTGCAGAATGGGAGTCTCTCTTGCCCGGCTCAGCTGAGGGACTTTAAATCATCTCGCCTCTTTGAGCTTCAGGGTCCACATGTGCTCACATGAAGTCTTTAGGATAGACATTTCCAAGGCCCCTACTTACTCTGAAGTTCAGTGATGCTGTGATTTAAGCTTAAAGGAGTTTGTGACTGCCCTGGAAACACCTTCCTCCAGGTAAAGCAATGAAATGGACAAAGTGGCAAGAAGGGAATTTGTTCATGAGCTGCTTAAAGAGTTTGTAAATATTAATAGGAACACATATGATGAGAAATGTAAGCAAGGAAGCCCCTAGACTTTTCCAAGGGACCAACCACCTCTGTCTTTCTCTGTGTCTTATAGTTACCAACAGGAGGGGCAAAAGCAAGCTCAGATGCCCGTTGTCTTTCGGAAATCTCCCAGAAAAATGAGAGGTGGTGGGTGTAATGTTGAGAGCTGATGGTGTCCCCTTCCCGAGGGACCTGAGGAGGCAGGGATAGGAGACCTATCTGGCATCAGCAACTGACTTTGTCACTAGGCAAGTCAGGCTTAAAGCTCCATGGGCCAGGTGTACCAGTGGCTTATCGTTCTTTTACCCCACACCATAAGTTAAAGTAGAGACACTCAAAGGAGAAATCTGGCAAAATGTGGAGAGTAGACAAGGGATGTGTCAGGGTAGAAATACTAGCAGAAGACCCAGAAAACACCAGGAACCCTGAACCACTACGGGCTGGTTACCTTCCCACAGGGAAATTCTGCTCTGGGGTCCTCAAAAGCACCCCACTCACAGCCAGCCATTTCCTAAATGCCTGCCAGTGCTCCCAGGGGCCCTGCGTGAAACAGTGGCTAGTCCGTGTGAACACACAAGTGTTGGAATGGGGGAATATATTCATGCACATCTCCTTTACTTCTGAAGGACAGACAGGTTTGCATCTGTGCTGTTTGGGGGCAATCGAAGCACAGTCCGTGCACTGGAGAACTGGGGCCACCAAGGGGCTCAGCCCCCAGAGTGCTCTATACAGCCATCCCTCCTAGAAGCCAAGGACGCATGTAAAGCTTTGAACACAGCTGATTGCCGTCTCTGAGGAAGGAAGCCACCAATAAAGACCAAGGCCCTAGCTGATGACATCATAATAGTATCTTCCATGTGTATCATGCCTGACCATGTGCATAGCTTGTCTGTATACTATCTCATTGGATGCTGATGACAACCCCGTGAAGTAAACGGAACTGATATTATCACTCCTGTTTTAAAAATAAAAAAACTGAAGCTCAAAGTGACCTAATGACATACTCAAGCTCCCACGGCTAGGGAGTGGTGAGGCATGGACTTCAGTGTCTAAATTAATGAAAGGCAGCACTTCAAAAGAGAACTAAAGGAGGCAGAACCAATCCTCTCTGCTTTATAGAATGTACTTTCATTCACGCCACTGTCGATGGACTCCCTGGGGAGAGAACCGCTCAAGCATTCCTTTGTAAGCGGCCCTGAATTCCTGGCAAATTATTAGGCTTTTTAGAGCCCGCTCCCCGTGTGCACCACACTCAGCTCCCCAGAACCATATTGGGTGGAAAAGTTTACAACAATCTCAGCTTTCCTCTGGCACCAATTAGTACTTAATATATTGAACACCCACTCAGTCCTCGCCAAGCCGTTCAGGGCTTTATGGCCACAGAGGAAATGCTGTCATTATGCTCAAGGAATTTACAGTCTCAGGAGGAAATAGAAGAAGATGCATATCAAGTTAACAGGACATAAAATGCTTCACCAAATTCCAGTACATGAAGTCTAAATATAGGTGTGCTATGTCCCCACCAAGGAAAACTCATTAGAGTTTGGTCATACTCCTACATCTGAAGCCAATCACTGGAACAAGCATATTCACCTTGCTTACTGTCATTAGTAAATCAAAACACACTTGCATAGATTCAGACGCATGCTTTAATTTCGCAAGCCTTGCATGTTCTACTACTACTACAACTAATATACTGTATAATTCTTTTTCACTTTTTTTTTTTTTTTTTGAGACGGAGTCCCGCTCTGTCGCCCAGGCTGGAGTGCAGTGGCTCAATCTCGGCTCACTGCAAGCTCCGCCTCCCGGGTTCACGCCATTCTCCTGCCTCAGCCTCTCCGAGTAGCTGGGACTACAGGCGCCCGCCACCACGCCCGGCTAATTTTTTGTATTTTTTTTAGTAGAGACGGGGTTTCATCGTGGTCTCGATCTCCTGACCTCGTGATCCGCCCACCTCTTTTTCACCTTTTAATTCCTTTTATATAAACATATAAACTGTGAACATTAATAATAATAGTTTCCATTAAATGTTTACTCTGTGCACATGTGAATGCTTTATAATTGTTATCTCATTAAATTCCCTCTAAGACTCTATGAAGTAGCTTTTATTATCTCCACTCTTTGCATATAGAAACTGAGGACTAAATGTATTCAAAATAGAGATTTTGAATAAATTTCCCCAAAGTCATATAGCATAGAAGTGGAAAAGGCAGAATTTAAACCAAGATCGGTCTAAATCCAAAGCTCTTAAGAAGTTTATATTTCCTTATTTTAACCTTATGATGTCTTTATGCAGTGAGTAGGGAAGGTTGTATCAATTCACTTTTTAAAGGGGCAACACCCAAAAGGTTCCACGACTTACCCAAGAATTCTGCCACAAACTCTGCAACTCAGTTCTACTTACAATCCATCTCATCATCTTTCTAAGGTAACAGCAACTACTTGCATTTAGAGGAAAAGCAAGAGTGTCATAACTAGCCTTGAGACTGAAATGTAAACAGGAGTGAAATTTGTGCATTTTTTAATTGTTCTTTGCTTCATGGATAGTATCACAACCAAAGGTTAAAAACTCTACCTTTTCCTCAATAGAGAATGCAGATGGTTTGGAATCTTCAAAGCCACGCTGGAAATGACCTACATTTGAGAAAAGTCCTGCCCTGGCCGCTTCTCAAAGCTGCATGATGCCAGAGGTGGTTGGATAATCGAGCAGACTCCCCTGAGCAATATCCAATTTAAAATAGCAGTTATGTCTGGGTCCCTGATGACTCAGCAGAGTCCAAACTCCATTGGAAATTCTCTCCATACATCTTGCCCACTCTGGGTTTGCCTCCATGGAGAGTCACCCTCTCTGAAACTCTGACATATTTGCTAATCACCATAGCAAGTTGGACAAAATGTGTATCTCAGCCATAGTACTCCCGCTCACATGAATCCCCATAAAAACTGTGGTCCTGCTGTAATTGACCAGAAAGTCACATGTCACCATCAATAAAGCCACATCCTCAGGTTCCTCTTCAGTAAAATAATATTAATAGGACCTACCTTACTGCACCATGGAGATTAAATGAGACAATAAGCAAAAAAGTTTATAGCATAGTACCTGGTACATTTTAAGTAGTCCATAAATATTAGCCAGTCAACATTATATTATTATTATTATGGATGAGGAGTTTAAGTCTGTTCAATTTCATTAAGGAGAGTATGACTAATCAGAACACGCAATGGGATTTTTTTTTTTAAGTCTGAGTTGGATCCTTTCTCAGACTAACAATCCTTTAACAAAGAAAAGGCAAGAGGTAGAATTATTCATATGGTCACTCTGGGTCATGTTGTGGTCCATAATACTGGAATGGGTCAAGGAAAGAAGGTAAGGATGGGACCCACTTGCTTTTATCTATTAGAGGGAGGAGAGGTTTGCATGAAGAAGTTGTGTTTTTCACACTTGTGCTCCTTTATGCACTATATCTTTATGTGTTCAATTTTTCTATGTCATAAATTAAAACAATAAGGCTCAGAGAGAACATGCCTTCCTGAAAGTATGCGTATGAGTTACTAGTAGAAATGGAATTGAAGTAATTTCCATTTTACCACTGTATTACTTTCCTAAGTCTGCTGTAATAAATTGCCACTAACTTCATGGCTCAAAGCAACAGAAATTTATTCTCTCAAAATTCTGGAGGCCAAGAGTCTACAATCTATTTCCTTGGGCCAAAATCAAGGTATCAGCAGGACTGCACTTTCTCTGGAGGCTCAGGAGCAAATCCTTCCTTGCCTCTTCTGACGTCGTGTGGCTGCCAGCATTCCTTGGCTTGTGGCTGCATCCTCTGCCTCCACAATCGTGTTGCCTGCTCCTCTTCCATATGTGTCAAATCTCCCTCTGCCTCCCTCTCATAAGGATACATGTGATCATATTTAGGGCCCACCCTGATGATCCAGGATAATCTCCACCTCAAAATCCTTAACTTAATCACATCTGCAAAGTCCTTTTTTGGCAAATAAGATAACAGTCCCAGGATATGGATATCTTTTGGGTCAGGGGGTCGCAGGGAGTATTTTCAGCCTACCACAACCACTTTTTCTGCTAAACTCATTATCCAGCTTTGCTTATACCTCTTTCACCAGATCCAAAAAAAGGAGATCTTGGAAATACTGCTGATTAGACTACACTCCTTGATGCTGAAGCGGTTTTTCCCCCAGACCTCCAGACAAAAATTCTGATGCTAGAACAATCTGGATTCATCCAATCCATTTCAGGTCAGCAAATGTTAACTGAGCATGCACCTGTGTTTTGGGCACTGTGGGAATTTCAGAGATGAGTGAGATATGTTCTCTGCCCCCAGGAATGAACCAGGTGGAACTAGAAAAAACAACGTTCCACTGCCCTATATGAAAAATAAGAGGGTAAACAAGATATCAACAGCAATGAACACCTGGAAGCCACAGTGGGACCTGAGCCTATAGTCCCAAAAGGATCTAATGTCAGATGTTCCAGACATATTCACATTTACCCCTAGAAAATAGTTGAGAACTGTATAGGGGGTCCCTAGATGCTTTTAATATTGTCTTGACGTTGACATTTTTGAAGAATACAAATCCAACTTTTAAAAATGGAGTATTTACTCATTTTGAATTTGTATGATGATTTCTTGCGTTTAGACTCAGGTTATACAGTCACTGCCTGAATACTACATAAATACATTGTGCTCTTCTCAGGAGACACACAATGGCCATCTGCCTCCTCAAGCTGAAGTCAATTTTAATTACCTGGTCAAGCTGTTATTCGATTTCTTGACTGTGTAAAGTGTTATCTCGGTTCCCTATTGTAGGGCTACTTTTTCCCTTACAACTAATAAGCAATCTGTGGGGAGACAGTTTAAGACCATGCAAATGGCCTGTTCCTCATTAAAATGTTCCTCTGTATTTAGCATCCACTGATGATCGTGTCTAAATTCATATTTAATAGAATAGTTGCAAAATCACAATTTTCCAACTTCAGCACACCCTCTGTATTCACCAGTCAGCTCCTTGCTTTATACAGTAAGCAAAAGTCTTCTCTTCTCATTCATTTATGTGTATATTTATCTGCCTATCTATTTATCATCCATATGGACTCACGAAGTCCTGTTTTTTTTCCAGTGGCTTATAATTCAATACTGTGTTTAATTATTTTGGTGCTTAAATTCTACCAGATTTAGCCAGTAGGAATCCCTTCAGGGGGCTGGAGTATCCCTGGGAAATGTCCCCATCATTTTTTCATAGGCATTTCTTTACTTTTTGGCATATCAAGATGTTCCAGGTTCATCTTCTACCTGCCCTATCCGGGCTCTGGAATTGGACATTTATTTGAGGAGCTCTGGTTCCTCTTAGTATTAGAGACCAAGATTTGAGTGCTAGTTTTTCATTGCTACTGGAGAGTCTTTCTTTCTAAGTCCTTTTAGTAAATAAAATTAGAAAAAAAAACTCATTTATTTACACATATATATGCAAATATAATACACATATATACATAGACAAATATACATGCATACATGTTTATGTGTACATGCATGTATGTATATGTGTGTATTTCATATATAAATAGAAGAAATCATGACTTCATACTGATGCCCCTAATTCCAATCGAACCCATAGGTTCCTTCTTGCCTTCCTCCATTCCATATGTTGATGTTCCTTTCCCATAATGAGAACTCTGGCTCTCAACAGCATTTATTCATGTGCCCAGTCCCACAATACATCCAAAATAGTTCCACAATTGTTTTGCAATCTGCCCCAAGATGAATAAGGTATATACACTAAAAATAGTTCAGCAGACCAAGAATGAGTAATTAAATAGAATCAATAATAAAAAAACTGACAACCACAAAAAGCCCTGAACCAGATGGATTCATAGCCAAATTCTACCAGACATACAAAGAAGAGCTGGTACCAATCCTACTGAGACTATTCCAAAATATCAAGGAGGGGGGACTCCCTACTAGCTCATTCTACAAAACCAGTATCATCCTGACACCCAAATCTGACAAAGACACAACAAAAAAAGAAAACTACAGACCAATATCCCTGATTAACATGGATACAAAAATCCTTGAAAAAATACTAGCAAACTGAATCCAGCAGTACATCAAAAAGTTAATTCATCACAATCAAGTGGGCTTTATTCCTGGGATGCAAGGATGGCTCAACATACGCAAATCAATAAATGTGATACACCATGTAAACATACTTAAAAACAAAAAACACATGATATGATCATCTCAATAAATTCAGAAAAAGCATTTGATAAAATCCAGCATCCCTTCATGATAAAAACCTTCAACAAACTAGGCATCGAAGGAACATACCTCAAAATAATAACAGCCACTTAAAACAAACCCACAGCCAACATTATACTGAATGGGAAACCCCTAAGAATGGGAACAAGACAAGAATATCCACTCTCACCATTCATATTCAACACATTAGTCGAAGTCCCAGTCAGAGCAATCAGGCAAGAGAAAGAAATAAAAGGCATCCAACTAGGAAAAGAAGTCGTTGAACTATCTCTTTGCTGATAATACGAAACTATACCCAGAAAACCTTAAAGATTCCACCAAAAATCTCCTAGTCTTGGTAAACTTCTGCAAAGTCTTAGGATATAAAATCAACGCACAGGCTGGGCGTGGTGACTCATGCCTGTAATCCCAACACTTTGGTAGGCTCAGGTGGGTAGATCACTTGAGGTCAGGAGTTCAAGACCAGCCTCGCCAACATGGTGAAACCCTGTATCTACTAAAAACACAAAAATGAGCCGGGCATGGTGGTGCATGCTTGTAATCCCAGCTATGTGCAGGAGGCTGAGGCAGGAGAATAGCTTGAACCCAGGAGGCAGAGGTTGCAGTGAGCCGAGATCATGCCACTGCACTCCAGCCTGGGCGACAGAGCGAGACTCCATCTCAAAAAAAAAAAAAAAATCAACGCACAAAAATCAGTAACATTTCTATACACTGATAACATTCAAGTTGAGAACCAAATCAAAAAATCAAAAACACAATCCCATTTACAATAGCCATGCACACACACACACACACACACACACAAATCTAGGAATACATCCAACCAAGGAGGTGAAAGAGCTCTACAAGGAGAATTGTAGAACACTGCTAAAATAAATTATAGACAACATAAACAAATGGGAAAGCATGCAGTGCTCATGGATTGGAAGAATCAATATCATTAAAATCACCATATTGCCTAAAGCAGACTACAGATTCAGTTCCCTATCAAACTACAACATTAATTTTTTCAGAATTAGAAAAAAACTTTTCAAACTTCACATGGAATTAAAAAAGGCCCAAATAGCCAAGGCAATCCTAAGCAAAACGAATAAAGCCAGAGACATCGTATTTCCCAACTTCAAACTATACTACAAGGCTACAGTAACCAAAACAGCACGGTACCTGGTACAAAACATGAACACATAGCAATGGAACAGAATAGAGACCCCTGAAACCAAGGTACATACCTACGACCAACTGATCTTCAACAAAGTCAACAGAATTAAACAATGGGGAAAGAATAACATACTCAGTACGTGGTGCTGGGAAACTGGCTAGCCATATGCAGAAGAATGAAACCAGACCCCCTATTTCTCACCATATACAAAAATTAACTCAAGATGGATTAAAGACTTAAATGTAAGACCTCGAGCTATAAAAATCCTAGAAAACCTAGGAAGTACTCTTCTAGACATTGGACTAGGCAAATAATTTATGGCTAAGTCCTCAAAATCAAATGCCACAGAAACAAAAATTGACAATTGGGACCTAACTAAACTAAAGAGCTTCTGCACAGCAAAAGCAACTATCAACAGAGTAAACAGACAACCTACATAATGGGAGAAAATATTTGCAAACTATGTATCTGACAAACACCTAATATCCAGAATCTATAAGGAACTTAAACAAATCAACAAGAAAAAAAAAACAAAACAAATAATCCCATTAAAAAGTGGGCAAAAGGCATGAACAGACACTTCTCAGAAGAAGACATACAAGCCACCAACCAACATATGAAAAAATTATAAAACACTAATTATAGAGAGATGCAAATCAAAATCACAATGAGATACCATCTCACACCAATCAGAATGGCTATTAATAAAAAATCAAACAATAACAGATGTTGGCAAGGTTGTAGAGAAAAGAGAATGCCTATACACTGTTGCTGGGAATGCAAATTAGTTCAGCCCCTGTGGAAAGCAGTTTGGAAATTTCTCAAAGAACTAAAATTAGAAATACTATTCAACCCAGCAATCTCATTACTGGGTATACACTCAAAGGAAAATAAATCACTCTATCAAAACGACACCTGCACTTGTATGTTTTTTGAGGTTTTTTTTTTTTTTTTTTTTTTTTTTAAAGAGAGTCTTGCTCTGATACCCAGGCTGGAATCTAGTGGCATGATCATAGCTCACTGCAGCCTCAAACTCTTGGGCTCAAGCCATCCTCCCTCAGCTTCTCATATAGCTGGGATTACAGGCAAGGGCCACCACGCACAGCTGACTTGAGGGGTTTGTTTATTTTTTTCAGAGAGAGGGTCTCACTTTTCTGCCCAGGCTGGTTTTGAACTCTTGGCTTCAAGCAATCCTCCTGCGTCAGCCTCCCAAAGTGCTAGGATTACAGGTGTGAGCCACCTCACTCAGCCGGTACTTATGTGTTTATCACAGCACTATTCACAATAGCAAACATATAGAATCAACCCAGGTGCCCATCAAGGGTGGGTTAGATTCTTAAAATGTGGTACATATACACCGTGGAATACTATTAATACACAGCCATAAACAAGAAGGAAATCATGTCCTTTGCAGCAATATGGATGCGGGTAGAGGCCATTATTCTAAGCAAGTTAATGCAGAAACAGAAAACGAAATACAGCATATTTATAAGTGGGAGCTAAACATTGGGTACACATGGACACAAAAATGGGAACAATAAACACTGGGAATTCTAAAGGGGAATAGGGAGAGAGGGCAGCAGGTATTGAAAAACTATCTATCAGCTGCCATGTTCATTTATGTTCACTACTTGAGTGAAGAAATCATTAGCAGCCCAAACCTCAGCATCACACAGTATACTCATGTAACAAGCCTGCACATGTACCCACTGAATCTAAAATAAAATAAATTTTTTACAGTTATAAATAAATAAAAAGCATTCAGGAGTTGTTTGCAATTCTCCCCCACTCAACTTTACCCAAGACTGACCGGTAGACAGTCAAGCACTGTATTCAAGAGTTCCTTGGATTTGTTCTTCCTTTTGTTTTTTCCCTTTCTGCGTGGTTATAGTATTTATCTGAAATATAACTGAGGTCACTTGTTTCCATTTGCTTTGGGTTTCAGGCTTTTCTTTTCCTTCTCAACTTGTTATAGTTTTATTTTCAAACATGTGGAACATTAACATGCTCCCAAAAGTCAAAACTATATCATAAAAACTTCTCAAAGAAGTGTTACTCCTTCCAGAATCATTTCCATTCCCTGCCTCCAGTAAATAACCAGCTTTATTGTTTTCTGGTTTATCCTTCCTGAATTTCGTTTGGTAACAATAAGCAGATAGATGTACATTTTGTTTCCCCTCTTTTCTTTTTTACACAAAAGATAGTATACTATATATTCTCTTATGTACTTAGCATTCCATATCAGTTCATAGGAATCTCCCTTGTTTGCTTTGTTTTTTATAGCTGCATAGTACCTCATTGTGTGTATGAACCATATTTAATTCCACCAATTTCCTCTTTAGGTAGTTTCCATATTTTACAATTACAAATATTTTGTAATGAATAGCTTCATGCCTATTGTTGGAGGTGTATCTTCAGAGTAAATTTCTGGAAGTAGGATTTCTGGGTGATGGGATGCACATGCAGTTGTGTTAGATATCAACAAATTCACCAAAGGGGTACACCATTTGGGATTCCCACCAGCAGTGAGAGCGTCTGTTCCCCACAGCATCATCAACAGATTGCACTGTCAAACTTTATAATTTTGTCAGTCTGATGGATGAGAAGTGATAATTCATTCTAGTTTTAAATTGCATTATGTTTACTATATGTGAAGTTGAACATTTTTTCATATATTTTAGGGTTGTTCATATGTCTCTCTCTCTCTTTTTTTTTTTTTTTTTTTTTGAGGCTGTCTTGCTCTGTCACCCAGCATCGCCCAGGCTGGAGTTCAGTGGCAGGATCATGGCTCACTGCAGCCTCAACTTCCCGGGCTCAAGCAATCCTCCCACCTCAGTCTCCCAAGCAGCTGGGACTACAATCACTCACAACCTCGCCCAGCTGATTTTTGTACTTTTCGTAGCAACAAGGTTTCACTGTGTTGCCCAGGCTGGTCTTGAACTCCTGGGCTCAAGTTATCCTCCTGCCTCAGCTCCTGATGTGCTGGGATTATGCAACCGGCCATAATTTCATTTTTAAAATTCAGATCTCTAGTCCATCTAGAGTTTATTCTTGTATATGATTTTTAAATAAATATAATTTATATTTTTCTAAATGGCTATCTAGTTTATCCCAACAACATTTCTTAAAAAGATCCTCTGTGCCCCAGTGATTACAGATATCACCTTTGTCCTATAATGGAAGTCTGTACATAGCTGTGTTTATCTCTAGACTTTCTGTTCTCTTCCATTGGCCTATTTGTCTAGTCATGCGCCAGTACCACATTGTTTTTTGGGTTTTTTTTTTTTATATATATATACTTTAAATTCTAAGGTACATGTGCACAACGTGCAGGTTTGTTACATATGTATACATGTGCCATGTTGTTTTAATCACAGAGGCTTTGTAGTACGCTTTATATCTATTAGGGCTAGCACCACCTCAGAGCTCTTCCTTTTCAGGGTTTTCCTAGCTAGTCTTGTGTATTTTTTTCCCATGTGAACTTTAATATCAACTTGTGTTGGTCTTTAAAAATATTCATGTTTATTTGCATTAAATTTATAAATTAACTTATAACGGACATCTTGATCAAGTTAAGATGTGCCAAAAATAAGGCATGTTGTTCCATTGGTCAAGTTATTGGCACTTCAAGATCCGATGTTCTCTCTTAGATACTTCCTTAGGTAGTTTAGGTCATTAAATAAAATAATAAATATTTCTTGAGCAGCTACTATGCCCTTGGCACTATATTAAGCGTGATAGAAGTCAAAAAGCAGATTCTGTCCTCAAGCAGCTTAGAATTTCATGAGAGAAACAGACTAACACACCAAAAGCAAAGCAGGCATGCTGTATGAGCACAGAGGAAATGGGGAGTAAGGAGGGCTAGAGCCACAAGGTAGTGAGACTGGAATCACGTGCCCTGAGGTTGTATAAGATTTAGGCAGGGCAGCAAGGAGGAGGAAGGGATCCCAGTGAGGGGAACCCTGGCAAAAGCTCAGAGAAGGACTGAGTGTGACAGGTTTCACAGGGCAGAGGGCCCCATCCAGACTGTTAGCTGGAATCCTGGGTGAAGCCCTCTTCCAGTCTCCGAGAGTTATGCCTCCATATTAACAGTCCCCAAACACTAATTATGTATTCATTAAAATGATGTTAGTGAATGTTTGCTGGGTTTCCAGATACTAGTCCTTTAGAATGGTAATTTCTGTACATTGTTACCTTTTCAGGGAATGGCCTTGAGTTGTGCCATCCAATATGGTAGCTACTTGCCATGTGTGGCTGTGGAGCCCTTATGATATGGATAGCGCAACTGAGCAACTGAATTTCTAATTTTATGTAATTTGACTTCATTAAATTTTAATTTTAAAATGAAAGTAGTATAAAATATTTTTCATTAAACCCAACTTTATTGTTTGGGGAGGGCTACATTTTAAACATAGTATTGTATAACATATAATTGCTGTATCACAGTATGTGTGTCCAATTTACTTTTTTTAACGTGGCTACTAGAAAATTTTAAATGACATATGCTGCCCACATTGCATTTTGCTTCGACAGCACTGGTCTAGAGTTTCACAACTCAGTGTGGTCTGGCTGGACTCACGTGAGAGCCATCCCAGACCTTCAGGATCTGCACTTGACTAAGTTCCCCAGGTGAACCTTATGCACAATAAGATAAGCACTGATCTGGACGACCTCAGAAGACATCCAGCCACTGGTAGGTACCCAGCGTGACCCCCCCAATCCTTCTGGGGCTAGAAAGAGGAGGAGGCTGAGGGAGCAACAGGGAGACCCCTGACTGCCGTTGTGACATCACAGAGTAAACACCACGGGTCACCCAGCCCTGCCCTGGCTGGTGTCCTGCCCTCAGGACATCCTCTCCAATCCACCATACACCACCTTACCCCTCTGCTGGCAAGAGGGGACCTGATTTATCCTCACGCTAAACGCTCATTCTATCCAACTGATTGAGACAGAACAGAAGATAAACTGAAACTTCTCTGTCTTCCCACTGCAAGAGTGAATGAGCGATCCCTCTCAACTGACTCAAAATGTTTGCCTCACCCAGGAGGTAGGTACATTGATTTTGAAATCTCATGAACATCTCATATACATACACTTACTGCTGGATTTGTAACACAGGTTACACTAACTCATCAATTTCATGTATTTCACATGGTCACAGTAAAGAGCTTGGAAATGCACTATAGGGTTCTACAAAATGGAATGAAAATGTGTTACTTAGCCCGGTTTTCATAGATAAAACTGGTATGTCCCTACCTTGGCCTATTACCTTTTCATCTTCCTTCATTAAAACTTCCATTTCTTCTTCCCTTGCCTCATCATCTTCCTTCTCCTCTCTGTTCCCAGGGCTCCCTATGCCTCTCCTTTTTTCCTTTCATCTGTATTATTCTTGTTGCCAAAATCTGGAGCCTGGTAAAGGCCCAGTAGTGGTGGCAGTAATAGAGCTGTGTGTCAACCCCAGTGAGCTGAAAGAGCAGACATCAAGCTCTATGCCAGAGAACAGTAGGGCATCCCCAAGGTCCTGCTGGAAGCCAGCTCTGATCTGGAACTGGGAAGGACAACACACAGTCCAGCTCTTTCTGGTCTCAGATAATCCAAGAGAGTCTTCCGGGATCCTTCCAGACCCAGGAAGACTCTCACACTCTGCAGAGAAGTTGCGGCTTGTTTAGCATTTGACCTACATTCAGAAACGACCAGCCTCCCAACTTTCAGCTCTAAGGATTACTTAAAAAAAAAATGGTATTCATTCTCAAATATCTTGCCTTTCTCAGGAGAGAAAAATGAAGCTTGCAATTAGCCAGCAAACTAGCACATACACACACACACACGTACATACACACACTCCAACACAGGGAGCAACGTGGTGTGTTGTTGACCAGCTGGAAGTTAGGATCTCAAAGGAAAGAACAGGATAACTTAAGAGGCACTTCTGGGACTGCAGAGCTGAGTTGGTGGTTCTGAAGAGTCATTGGAGTGTGGGCTCAGGCAGCTTCCCTAATTCAGAAGCAGCCCAAAGTGAACAGATGAATAGATGATAAAGAAGTGGATGTGAACATAACAGAAAAAGCCAGTCATGGCTTAGAATAAATTTTATTATTGTTCTTTATCAGTGGTTTTCTAGGAGAGACACAGAGGGAATATGGGAGCGTCTGGTTGCTAATATGTACCTGAGAAGTATAAAGTACACTTAATCCATTGCCTCAATCTGCAGGAGGTCCCATAAATCTGGCCTGCAATGTGTACATTTTGTTAAAGGTGACTGTGCCTTGGCTTTTACTGAGTGGCAGCCTGGTGATGAGTCAGGTGAACAGTCCTCAAAGATTGCCAATGTTGACTTTACCATTTACTAGCTTTGTGGCCTTGAGCAAGTCAAACCCTCCGAATCGGAACCTCACTTGTAGAATGGGGATGCCACGTCTCTTTCAGGCTGGTTGTGAGGATTAAGGAAGATGTCTGAAGGGTCTAGCAAGGTGTCTCCTGGTAGCACAGGTCCCCTTCCCCTTCGTTTCTGCTTAGAGGCACACTTCTACCTGTTTTCGATTTTCACAGAACTAAGAAGGCCAACTCTTTGCCCTCATTTACCCGAGGGTAAATTTAACCCTCTGGGAGGTTACGTAACTTGACCAAAATCCTCAGTGCCGTCGTGCATAGGGTCCTAAACAGAACTCGGATCTGCTGAGGGGTCTGGGTGGCGAAGTCTCGCCCCTCGGGTCCTCCCAATGAGACGCAGACATCCCCTTCCCTCAGAACGGGAGCCTGGGACCCATAGTTTTACGGGGCAGAGGCAGGGAAATGCCTGACTTTGGACTCCCAGCAGCCCGACACATCCCAAGCCCTGGCCCACCGGCCTGGGTGTAAGGAATCCCTCCGACTACCCCGTCTCTCCCGCCCTCCCGCGCAGCCTCGCCAGGCAGCAGAGGGGCCGCGCTTCAGGTGGCCTAGCGCCCCGGCCCAGCTCCCGGACACACGTGGCCCCGCCCTCCGCGGCTCGCCGGGTCCGTGGCCTGCCCTGGCAGTCCCTGCTGTCTGGGAGGGCCCGCGGGACACCGTTCTCAACCGAGGCAGGAAGACCCAGAGGCAGAAACAGCCCGGGTCCCCCTGCCCCACCCGGTCAGGAAGCCCTGGGTAGTTGGCGACCGCGGGGCGGGGCCTCGCAAACAATGCCAAACACGCCCGGCCTGTCGCCGCGGCAACGCGCCCCGTTGCTAGGCGACCGGGCGCCGTAGTAAACGGGAGGCGGCGCGTTACTCATCGGGGTGGGAGGGAGCGCTCGGAAGTGGAGAAGGCGCGGCCCAGGCACCCCCGAGAGGCCCCACCCGTTACGCCCCCGCCCCGCCCCGCGGTCCCCAAGAGACCCCGGCCCCAGCAGGCCCGCGGGCGCCGTCACCCGCGCGTGAGCGATTGCCCCACAGGATGTGCAGATGTGGCTGCCCCTCTGATTCACTCCAGCTGCTTGGGGCCTGGAAGAAAGGCGGCTTCCTCTCCTGGAAATGACTGCATTAGCAAAAGTCCTCAAACAATTCCATTAAAAGGCGGAAAGGGAAAGACGAGAACGAGGCCCCGAAACGCTTTTCCAGGGTCCTTCCCACTGAATTGAAGTGTTCTCAAAACTCGGGACCTACGTTAGGAAGACTAGAGTCATTTGATTGTGCGACCATTTGAGGTGATGTAGCCCCTTAAACGTGGTTACAGCTGAGAATAAATCCCGGAGCTAAGTGTCCTACAGTGATGTAGTCATTTTGAACACTAAGCACGGGCATTTTGGTGGCATTACTGTTCCCTTCCGGGCTGGGAAACAAATGTGAAAATGTCCCGTGTGAAGACCTTCTTTGTCTTTATCAGCGAAGGAGGAGAAGAAGGTCAGGCACTGATGGAAACATTGCAGTTAGAGCAGCAAAAGCTCAGAAGTTTGGAGATACATCATCCAAAATGGCTCTAATCAGTAGGGGACCACCCAGCTTGGAAAAGGACATAACATTTCCAATCTGTCACTGGTTTTTGAGCAATCTGTTTGTCCCCTGATCTCTGTGCACTAAAAATAATATACTATTTCATGAGATCATCACTGTTTTCTTTGCTCATTTAAAAGCAGGAATGTTTCCACAGGTGAGAGGAAATGGATTGGCAGAGAATCTGTTTGATGAAACTCTGGGTGCATCTGCGTAGAAAGGCTTAGGGTGTGCCTGTGGACCCAGGGCTTCCTTTGTAGCTTCTCACTGCTCTTACATATGTGAATCCGGAAGCATCCTGTTTCCTTTAGCAACAGAAGGCTGTTTGGACACATTCTTTATTCACATCTTCACTCAGCATTCCTAATTGTATCCATAAGCCTTTTTGCATTACAAATCTCGTTCATTCATTCATTCATTCATTCATTCATAGATGTTAAAACACTGCTAGGCTCTGAGGATCAACAATGAATAAAACATAGCTGCTACTATATCAAGCAACTTAAAGTCAAATGAGCATGACAGACAAGCCATGTGATGAGTTACACGAGAGAGGCACATGCTAGGACATGCAGGAGCAGAGAACAGGGCCAGGGGCATGCATGGTCATCAGACCGGTGATAGCCGAAACATTTACACCCGACTCCAGCCTTTGTCTACTGAGTAACAGAAAGGAGCTAATGGCGCGTGGGTCAGAAATCTAGCTCCTGGGAGGACAAAGATACTCCTGCCAGGGAGGGCAAACAAACCTTTCCGGGAAGATGCCAGTATGGATGACATGAAGAAAAATCAAACAAACAAACAAAAATAACCGGATCCCTTAGCCCCAGGCCTCGGCATTAGAGAAGTGGTGTGGTATATAACCTGCTCTCTGGCTCAGCATTCACGCTTGTCATTTCATCACCTCTAACCTGCAGTGAACTCACAAAACAATAAATTGCATTCCCATTTACAAAGTATGTGTAGGTGTCCCAACACCACTGTTTTCTCTTGATGCACAGCCTAGTAAATGTGGTTTTGTCCAGTACAGGGAACAGTGAC
The DNA here is from genome assembly GCF_028878055.3 of Symphalangus syndactylus. Classification (NCBI taxonomy): domain Eukaryota; kingdom Metazoa; phylum Chordata; class Mammalia; order Primates; family Hylobatidae; genus Symphalangus; species Symphalangus syndactylus. The sequence continues at coordinate 143,013,194 of NC_072427.2, forward strand.
TGAGGACCTCAGCAAATATGGGTTAGTCCCCACCGTTGGCCTTGTGGTGTCATAAATGGTGACGTGCATATATATTCCTGCGGAGGTCATCTTGGAATAGTCACAGTCCAACATGCCAGAGCTAAATACTGTTTTTAGGTGTGGAATCTTCGTGTCTGTGCTGAGTCATGAGCTTCTGAACCGAACCTAATTATATTTATGTTGCATTGACTAGCAATTACTTCTTCTGTTCTAAGAGAGGAAAGAGAAGAAAAAAATATTAACATGCCCAAATTACAATGAAAGGAAGTGAGTGGGATGCTGGGCTCTGATGTTTGTGGCCAGGCAGAGAAACTCATGTTTTGTCAAAAAGAGGAAATTAGACGTTGTGGCCCAGGGTCCTTGGGGAGGGGGAGATCAAGACTGGTCACATTCAGCAGCCAGGCAGCCAAGTACACACACAAAATGCACAGCTTCCTAAGGGGTGGACCCAGGCTTTGTGGAGGCCTAAAATAATATAATTTTGGAGGCCCTCTTTAAGAAAAAGGAGTACACAATTACAAGTGTAAATTAGGTAACAAGGTTTTAGAAGAGGTGGAGTGAGTAGGGGACATGGAAGCTGAAGTTTCATTAGCTTCACTCTAAATCCACCCCTGAGCCTCCTCATATAACACACTTAAGAGTCTGCCACTCCCATCCCCATTTCCCTGGAGAAGGGAACTTCAGGCTATTAAGGCACAGGGGGTGCGGTTTATGAGCAGAGGCAATAAAAACCAAAGACATAAGGCCGTGCCAAACAGTGACTCAAGCGGGCTATGAGAAGTGTCTGCAAGTATTTGAAGGGTGTAAGCACAGAGAGGGGAAAATAATTGTTCACTGTTCTCGGGTGGAAAGGGAATGAAGATACAATTAAGAAAAATGTGCACAAAACTCATCAGGAAACATTGGCTAACTGTATTTTCTGATACCGTGGAGCTGTATTTCCCATGGGAAGTATTTGAGGATCTACTGAGTCACTGAAGCTGGAACTGGCCGCACACACACAAAAAAAGTGCTACAGGAAAACAATCCTACAGGACTCCTATAGGGAGTGGCTGGATGCCCCAGAGTTCAGCCTGAGCCCTGAATTCCATAGAGCTGACACACGGCATTCTGTAGATTAGCAGGCACGGAGGATGCCAAATTAAAAAAAAAAAAAAGGATCCTATGGGGAGGAGCAGCCACCTCCACCCACATTTTGCCGACTGGTGGGGGAAGCACGTGACAGAAGCGGAAACGATGAGGAGATAGCGCCACCCAGCGTTGTGATGAAACTACTAGCCAGGAAACCAACAGCCAATGCAACTGTAAAAAAAAAAATAAAGAACACAAAATTCCTGCTTCTCCTCCCAAAGGAGAGTGAGTTCTGTCACAACAAATAAAGGGTTGTTTGGGTGATGCAGAAAATGTACCTGAACATGGCACATGTTTATCAAATTTGCTTGTTAACATCAGTCTGAGAGCAGACATTACAGGTGACAAAAGCAGGATCCAAAGCAACTCATTTGGCTAGAACGTGGACTAATTCAAACAATTAAGTTCAGAAGAACCTGCCTTTGATTCCCTAAACGAACTGCACAAATATAGAATGGGAAAAACATGACCTCATGGCTAGTCTGGAAGAGAGGGAGGAAGGGCCAGGTGGGATACAGAGGGTTTTATTAAATGTAAGCCCAAAATGAGTCGAACAGGTGCCATTTTACATGAATTCCCTGGGTATATATTAAGAACTTTCTAAAATTACCAATTCCTGGGCCTCACCCAGAACTACTATGAAATCTCAGGGTGGGTCCAGGAATCGGCATATTTGCCAAACTTCCAAAGATTGTTCTGGTAGTCCATCAGAACTGAGAACGACTGCTCTAAAATGAAAGTGAGACCCTTGAGGAAGTTACATTTAAGACAAATGCAGTAGTTATAATGGAATATAGAAAGTGTTGTGAGAAGGCCGGGGGCAGTGGCTCATGCCTGTAATCCCAGCACTTTGGGAGGCCAAGGTGGGAGGATTGCTTGAGCCCAGGAGTTCGAGACCAGCCTGGACAACATAGTGAGACCCTGTCTCTACTAAAATTAAAAAAAAAAAATTAAGTGTTGCAAGAGAGGTATAGTGTGACCAGGATCATGAGGAGGGAGCTGTCTGTCCTAGGGAGAAAAGAAACATTTTCAAAGAGTGGATGACTTTTTAGACTAATTTCATTAAGAGGCAGGCAGTTCACCAGGTAAAAAGAGATTGAAGGCATTCCAGCAGAAGGAAGAGCATCAGCAAAGGCTTGGAGGATGAAAGTCCATGCAGGGTTTAGGGACTCACAAACAGCGGCAGAATCTCTTTCAACGTTGGTGTCCAAATTAATTTGCTTTTTTTTTTTTTTTTTTTTTGACATGGAGTCTCGTTCTGTGGCCCAGGTTGGAGTGCAGTGGCACAATCTCGGCTCACTGCAACCTCCATCTCCCAGGTTCAAGAGATTCTCCTGCCTCAGCCTCCCAAGTAGTTGGGATTACAGGTGCCTGCCACAATGCCTGGCTAATTTTTTTGTATTTTTAAGTAGAGACAGGGTGTCACTAAGTTGACCAAGCTGGTCTCGAACTCCTGACCTCAAGTGATCCACCTGCCTCGGCCTCCCAAAGTGCTAGGATTGCAGGCATGAACCATTGCGCCCAGCTATTTGTACAATTTTGAGGAGAGAAAGAACAACTTGTACTTCTGGCTGACTGGTGGCAAGAAGATATGCAAACGACTCCTTACTGGTTTGTTAGATTACTTTTTCAATGTTTTAGAAACTCTTTTTTGAAATATAAAATATTGTCATTCCTTTGCCTGAAGGTTGGGAGAGGAATGGTAAATAGCCATGGCATTCCAGATCCTGGAATTCATTGATCTCCAATCCTATTCTATCTGCATCTTTGCCCCATCCCCAGCCAACATTCTCACTCAGCATTCCATGTGTAGAGGGAGACACTTAATAGTACTTTTTTTTTTTTTTTTGAGACAGATTCTCGTTCTGTTGCCCAGGCTGGAGTGCAGTGGCGCAGTCTCGGCTCACTGCAAGCTCTACCTCCCAGGTTCATGCTATTCTCCTGCCTCAGCCTCCCGAGTAGCTGGGACTACAGGCGCCCGCCACCACGCCCGGCTAATTTTTTTGTGTTTTTAGTAGAGACGGGATTTCACCATGTGAGCAGGATGGTTTAAATCTCCTGACCTTGTGATCCACCTGCCTTGGCCTCCCAAAGTGCTGGGATTACAGGCGTGAGCCACTGCGCCCGGCAACAGTACTTATTCTAATGTTCTTTTTTTTTTTTTTTGAGACGGAGTCTCGCTCTGTCGCCCAGGCTGGAGTGCAGTGGCACAATCTCGGCTCACTGCAAGCTCCGCCTCCCGGGTTCACGCCATTCTCCTGCCTCAGCCTCCCGAGTAGCTGGGACTACAGGCGCCCGCCACCACGCCCGGCTAATTTTTTTGTATTTTTAGTAGAGACGGGGTTTCACCGTGGTCTCGATCTCCTGACCTCGTGATCCGCCCGCCTCGGCCTCCCAAAGTGCTGGGATTACAAGCGTGAGCCACCGCGCCCGGCCTACTTATTCTAATGTTCGAACTGGAAGGTGGAGACCACCCATGGAACAAGGAAGCTATTTCCTGTTCATGGCTCCATGAGGCCCCGACATTGCAGAGAACAGAGTTTCTTCAAAGGGAAGGGAAACCCTACTCGAGGGAAGGTAAACTTCTGCAGTGATGGTGATCTGCCATATCTTCATGTCTGCCATAAATTCAAGCCCAATCCATTCACACCAGTTACCTAGGGAATGACAGGCAGTGGAAACTAAACCATCATTTACTTTTTAAAGAAAATTTCCTCTGCAAATTGCAGGTCCTTGCGTCTTTGTGCTTAATCCCAGGTCCCCATTGGCAAGCTCTCTGGTGTAATCTCCCAGAACAGCTGGGCCCTGATTGCCTTGTCAATTATTAAATGCCCGTGTTCCCTGTAAGGCAGCATTTAATCATGAGGCACTCCAAAGAATATGAGATAGAAGCGGAGGGGTAGGAGGAGAGGGAGGAGGGTAGGAAGACAGTTTGCATTCTTGCAACATTAAACCAAAGGGACTTGGAGTGCAGATGGCATCCTTCGGTCCTTCCAGACAAGCTGCAAGACGCTGACCATGGCCAAGGTAACCGGCTTCCCCTCTTATTCCTCAAAGGATGCGGTCTACAGCTATTTTGTACCTGGCTCTTTTAAGAAGTGCACCTACCTCATCGATCTGTTGTCCTTCCTAGCCTGTGCTAATTCTGGGTTACTCTGTTAATATATGTTGATGTAAGGGTTACTGATTATACATTGGCGCCTACGCACTTCCTAATGATCTAAGGGCCCAAGTGTTAGAGAAACCACTCTGTCCCTTTTCTAGAGAGTAAAGAGTCGCCTTGTCATGGGATCTGTTGCATACACAAAGATAGTTGTTCTTATGGCCATTACTTCTTCAGGATCACTTTATGGAAACCATTGCAAAATTAGATTTGTTCTTCCAATTCAAGAGGTATCCGGATCCTAGCAGGAAAAGGCATGTTTGGGGACAGGAGTAAAGTATGTGACAAAGGGCATGGTACTATAGGTGTTGGAGATAATTCTTGAAAATTCTCGAATGAGATTATCATTCGATATCAAGAAGATGATTTTTGAATGAGGTTCCTTGTGTCTCTCCCTGGTGGACGCTCCTTCTGGAAGGAACCTCTTTGAGCTTCAGTCCAAGCTCTTTTTTATTCTTTGTTTCTCAAATTGCCTCTTCCTTAAATTGGTTGTCACCTTGGTGCCACAAAGTGGGTGTATCTTAGTATGGGGTTCGTTATTCTTTCTTATTTCTGAATCACCCCGAGAATAACTTGCAAATATATATAACTTGAAGTGGATTGAATGTGGAGTAAAAATCTTGCAAGTATAACTTGAAATGGATTGAGAGTGGAGTTAAAATCTGACGTGATAATAGAAAAATTTCCAAACCAGACTGAAAATGATTGTTGAAAATTGAATGCTGAGGTCACAAAAGTTAGAATTGCCTGTCTTTAGATCAGTCTTTACACCGAATAGTTAGTGAAGATGTTTTACCTGGAAGTCCATTTCTTATTCAAGCAGTGTAAGAATTATTAGGAAGGATGACTCACAGTAAGAGAATGATGACTAAAACCAATAGGATTTTCATAACTAAAACCAAGATGAAAACATTTTAGGAAAGGGGAACTGGGCAGCATACGACTTCAGTGTCCAGCAACAGAAAATCTTTCCTCCCCCTAGATGCTGCGGATTTTTTGTCCTTAGTCAAGGTCACCCAGAGTCTTGCAAGAACTGACAATTCTTGGCAGAGTTAATTTGTTGAGTGCTTTTAAAAGTAAAATCATATTAGCAGATTGCTTTTCAGAAGTTGTCTTTATCATGTTTTATATATTGGTTTTACATACATATGATCTTTGTGTATTTCTTATTGCCATAAATAATAAGCACTTTGTGATATGCACTGTCTTAGTCCCTGGAAATTCTGAAGAACAACCATTTCATTTCTAAGGTAAAGTTCTCTGTTAAATGTAGAAATATTAAGCTGGGTGTGATAAGGGAGGGAAATTTATGGGCCTGTCCATTTAGCTATGGTTTTATTTAGGGCTCTTAAGCTAAGCAGATTTAAGTGTGATTAATTCTGATACGAAGGATCCCTTGGAAAGCTCAAGGAGGTTTACTTTAAGAAGCGTCTGTCAGCGACTAACCATGGGCTTCTTTTCTGTTCAGTGTGCATTAATATAACTGTATAAACTGCTCTAACACAAAGTGAGAGACTTACTTCTCTAAATCAAATTAAATCTGGCTCCAAGCCACCACTCAACAAAGTTGGCAGTCTAATACCAGTCATATTTTAGCTTGCCCTCCTCTTCTCTTAGGCTGAAAATGACATGGAGAGTAGGGGCTCCCGCCAGAGCCATCCTGGGCTTCAGTTCTTTCGGCAGCCTCCCCTATGTCCCCACTGTGAGGCAGACACTTCTGCACCAGGCTGGAAGACACGGCCCTCCGGGTTCCTCTCCACCAACCAAGGGCTTGGCTGCTGACACCCTACCCATGGCTCTGTGGACACCAAACCTGGTGTCCAGCCTACACAGGCACCACACAGCCACTTCACATTTGAAACTCTGTTGTTTCTGTGGCAGTGGATGGAAGCTGGGCCCGACTGCTAACTCTCCCAGAACCATAAGCCCCATCTCCTCTCCAAAGGTTTCAATAGCCCCACATCCCAGTAGGTTCACTGCCCTCTTTTATCCTCCAGGCCCCAAAGCATCCATCTGCTTCCCCTGGAGACTTCCAGTTTAATATTCATTGCTATGACTCCTTTCAGAGGAATCTGTAACGCAGGGAAGAGGACACCAATAGCTCACTTTGTTAAAATAGTAAATGCTTCAGCAAGTCAGTGCTACTACCTGTCAGTGAAGACAAAGCCAAAAACGATTACCACAAAGAGCCTTTGGAATGCTCCCAATTCCTTTTTCTAAACTTTTATATAAAGTTTACACTTTATATAAAACTTTTCCATAAGTTATCAATTGCCTTGTCAATTATTAATTATATAATTATTTATATGTATTCATATTATTTTATATAAAGTTAAAAGTTTATATAACCGGCCAGGCGTGGTGGCTTACACCTGTAATCCCAACACTTTGGGAGGCCGAGGCGGGCAGATCACCTGAGATCAGGAGTTCAAGACCAGCCTGGCCAACATGGTGAAACCCTGTCTCTACTAAAAATACAAAAAAAAATTAGCCAGGCATGGTGGCAGCCGCCTGTAATCCCAGCTACTTGGGAGGCTGAGGCAAGAGAATCTCTTGAACCCGGGAGGCGGAGGTTGCAGTGAGCTGAGATTGTGCCATTGCACTCCAGCCTGGGCAACAAGAGTGACACTCTGTCTGAAAAAAAAAAAAAAAAAAAAAGAAAAAGTTTATATATCCTCTGACTGAGGTTATTGCTATCTGATGCTTATTCAGAACACTCTCAATTTACTCAGCAGTTTAGTATTGAGTGTCTAATGTGTAAAATACTGTGCTAGTTGCTGTGGGAAAGATAAAAATCACAAAGACACGTTTGCTACCTAATGGCAGCTTGAAATCTTGGAGGGAAGATAAGACATGACCAAAAATAAATGTGAAAAGAGTACTATTAAGAAGGCACACACCACAGTCCTTAAAGCCCTTCCAAGCCTCACTTTCCATGGAAGGTGCTGGTTAGGGGACCTCCCTGAAGCAGTTGGGACTTGGGGTGAGCCTCAGAAGGGGCAGGACTTCAGTAGACAGGGCCTGGCCAGCAGTGGTATGAAATTTGCAGCAATCCACCTTCTCTCTCTCTCGCTCAATCTACTGGTCCAAGAACTCCAGGTAGTGGCTGCTGGCAGATCCATCACTGCTACTCAGAATGATCCCCCTGCTGTTTGTTGGTGGGGTCATTACGGCACTCACCATAAAGGTACACACACACACACACACACACACACACACACACACACACATACATCCTCCCTAGGATTTGCCAGCTGGAGGCTATGTTGATTCCACTCTCACCATTTGAGGCAGAAATGGAAGATTTTAACATGTTCACGTCCAATTCATTCTGACTTCTGCATTTCTCATTCTAATTTGTCCTATCTGGTGGATCACCTTTATCCTACTTCTGTGTATTGCTGCATATCATGCCCAGAGGCCAGCCCCTGTCATTCAATCTATGCAAATCACCGCTTTTCTGTAGTTGGATCTGTGTAAGGTTCAACATAAGGAAGCATCATCCCTGCGTTGAGTAGAGGCCAGGGGAAAACTTTCCCTTTGCCCTCCAAAGGTTCACTGAAAATCACTGACAAGAGGCAGATTAATAGGAGAAAAAACATACAAGTTTATTTGATCGTAGTTTCACATGACGTGGGAACCTTCAGAATGAAGACCCAAAGATGCAGGGAAAATTGTCTATTTTTATGCTTAGGTTCAACAAAGTATGGACAGTCACGTAGAAATATGATTGGACATCAAGGGCATGATCTACTGTTTTTTTATTTACTGTTATTTATTTTTTAGAGACAGATAGCCCTGTTGCCCAGACTGGAGTGCAGTGGCATGATCATGGCTTACTGCAGCCTCAACCTCCTGGGCTCAGGTGATCCTCCCACCTCAGCCTCAAAAGTAGGTGGGACTACAGGCGTGTGCCACCATGCCCGGCTAATTTTTTTTTTCATAGAGACAGGGTCTCACTGTGCTACCCAGGCTGGTCATGAATTCCTGAACTCAAGCAATCCTCCCACCTCTGGAAGGGATTACGGTGCTAGGATTACACGCATGAGCCACTGCATCTGGCCTGATTTAATAACATCAATAGACTGAGTGGGGAGCCCAGCAATGCCTGCTTCTCTTTGGCCTCTCTGAACGTGCATTTCTTCCTTCTGGGTGTGGGGCAGGACCCTCTCTGGAATGGGAGTCTTATGACCTACAGTCACACAGGCTAGGCCAGATAACTTCTTCAGGGCCAGTTTGGACACAGGAAGGCAGAGGGAGTTAGAGTAATATTTTTAAGTTTTATGGCTGGCTCTGGGGAAAGGGGCTCCGGTTTCTACAACCCACCTTGAGAAGGAGGGATTCTAGTTTCTGTGGCTAGCCTTGGGAAAGAGTGGGACTGAGACAGGAGGACAGGAGAAGGTCAGAGAGAGTTGCTTCTGAGGCCCCCATTTGGGCGTATGGTTTTCTGACACCCTCCGGGTGCTTGCTGCACACCACTCCTGAAGCCGGGCTTCCACGCGGCCCCTGGAGAAAACTGTCAGAGGCGGGTTGTGCCTATCCGCCTTGGAGGAGTATGGCTTGAGCGGAGGGAGCACAGGGAAGGATGGCCACATCTCCGAGGCGGCTCTGAGTCAAGCTCTCCTGCTCCCTTCCCTTCCACTTGTGCTTATCTATTACAGATGGAGCTCGCGAAGGCCTTCTCTGGCCAGCGGACACTCCTGTCTGCCATCCTCAGCATGCTATCACTCAGCTTCTCCACAACATCCCTGCTCAGCAACTACTGGTTTGTGGGTACACAGAAGGTGCCCAAGCCCCTGTGCGAGAAAGGTCTGGCAGCCAAGTGCTTTGACATGCCGGTGTCCCTGGATGGAGACACCACCAACACATCCACCCAGGAGGTGGTACAATACAACTGGGAGACTGGGGATGACCGGTTCTCCTTCCGGAGCTTCCGGAGTGGCATGTGGCTATCCTGTGAGGAAACTGTGGAAGAACCAGGTAGCCTACATTCTGGGATATAAGAGCAACAGGGTCAGGGCGGGCAAGGGATCTAATGCAGGTATGGAAATCAGGTAGGCCCGCTTAGGGCTGGGGTTGCCCTGGAAGTGCAGCACTGCCCACACCCCAGTGGGCCTCACTCTCTTCTCCCAGCACAGAACCTTCCACCTCTGTCCAGTGTCCTTCTCTATAGGAGCCCCTTTTAATAAGGTTGAAAGTCCTCTGGCTTTTCACTTCCTCCCTCTGTAGTAGACTTATTGGTTCAAAATAGCATGTTATAAATAGAATTAACCTTAAAAGCTTCATTTAGACCTTTCACATTATGAGAATTTCCGGTCTAGGGAGCTAGAATTGCTGTTTAGAAACAAAACGAACGGAGAGGAATATTGTAGGAAAGCCCTAGCTCTGCTCAACCGTGACCTCATACAAATAACTTCATTTTTTTTTCTTTTTTTTGAGATGGAGTTTCGCTCTTGTTGCTCAGGCTGGAGTGCAATGGTGTGATCTTGGCTCACCACAACCTCCGCCTTGCAGGTTCAAGCGATTCTATTGCCTCAGCCTCCCAAGTAGCTGGGATTACAGGCATGTGCCACCATACCCAGCTAATTTTGTATTTTTAGCAGAGACAGGGTTTCTCCATGTTGGTCAGGCTGGTCTCGAACTCCCGACCTCAGGTGATCTGCCCACCTCGGCCTCCCAAAGTGCTGAGATTACAGGCATGAGCCACCATGCCCAGCCTATAACTTCGTTTCTATAGGCCTTGATTTGCTCATTTGTGAGATGAAAGCATCACAGCAGATCATCTTACAGCCTCTTCCTGGCCCCACAGTGTTTTCTCATTCTGAGTATTACCGCTACCATTTAAAAGTGGGGGAACCGAAGCCAGCCAGCCAGGGTAACTAGATCACGTAAGAGAGCCCTCAAGGAGCTGAAGGCAGATCTGCCAGGTCTCCTGCCCCTCAGTGCGCACTAGCAAAGCAGGCAGGCGCTGGTGGATGTGTGTTCCTCAGGTTTGGAGGAATGAGCTGAAGACACCTCCTCTTCCCTGCCCAAGAGCACTGAAAGGTGACTCTGTGGCCTGGGAAGAAAGCACCTGGTAGTGAAGCTTTTCTAATGCCCAGAATCATGAACAATTTGATGTCTGCTACTTCTCCCTATCTGAGCTAAAGGGGAGATGGAAGAGGAATTTAAAAAATGTGTGTATTTACATTTATATTTATTATTGTGCCACTTAGCACTGCTCCATCCCCAGTCCTGGAAACAATTTAGAGCCCTTCGGTCCAGTGGTACAGCGGCAGCAAAAGGTATTAGTTAACACTAAGATCATTAACTCTTCTGGACACGGGAAATGGGAACATTAAGCTATGTAGGTGCTCTCAGTGAAACATCTTCTGCATTATCAGAGATTGAAGAGAGAGAAATTCACCTGGGCTGACTCTTGGCTGTGCCATTCATTCACCCAGGCATTCTTTCCTGCTTTCCTGCTCTATGCGGGGCAGGTGCTGTCAGAGCAGAGGGAGCAGTGCCAGTTATGGGGTGGGGAAGGTTTTCATTCCAATCATCCCAGGGAGTAGCTCCATGACGTTGTACCTTGTATGTTTCAGGGGAGAGGTGCCGAAGTTTCATTGAACTTACACCACCAACCGAGAGAGGTGAGAAAGGACTACTGGAATTTGCCACGTTGCAAGGTCCATGTCACCCCCCTCTCCGATTTGGAGGGAAGCGGTTGATGGAGAAGGCTTCCCTCCCCGCCCCTCCCCTCCCTTGGGGCTTTGTGGGAAGTATGTGTCTGATAAGGAATTTACAGTAGTTACCACTGACTTGGGCCTCTCTGGATCTAAATTGCACTGTGATCTCCCACTTTTCTGAGCCCCACAGGGTGACACAAATTCCTCTTTGAGCTGACTTTCATTCACATGCAGGAATGCAAAAATGGAACAGCAGGGATAAATACCATTCACAAATAGAAAACCACCAACAGCGCTAACCTACTCTTGTTGCCAAGTAACCCTGTAGGAAGGCTTAGCTTTTTCCTCCTTTTTCTCCACTATTATTATTATTATTTGGTAAAATGAAAGGAAAGGAGTGAAGAAGGGAGGCAGGGAGGGAACCATCCCAAAATTAAATGAGGAAAAAGAAAGACAAAAAATGATAACTAGAGCAACATTAGTTCCCTGCAGGATTTATGAAAATTCGATGATTTCTTCTCAAATCTCCCCAACAGTATTTACAGTCAGTCAAGCTTACTTGGGTATATATTGGTTATGGAGTGGGAGCTGTGAGTGACGTCAAAGGACTAGAAATGAAGTAATGTTCCTCCCTGGTTTCAGCTGTGCCTCGTTCTCGCCTTCTCGGATGCAGCTAGGGTCTTAACTCCTAATAGGCATCCTATGCTCACCGCTTGTTCAGTTTTTTAACTGTCAGGGTGAGCGCTCCCTCTTCCTCTGGTTTCTGGCAGAAATCCTATGGTTATCCCTGGGAACGCAGATCACCTACATCGGACTTCAATTCATCAGCTTCCTCCTGCTACTAACAGACTTGCTGCTCACTGGGAACCCTGCCTGTGGGCTCAAACTGAGCGCCTTTGCTGCTGTTTCCTCTGTCCTGTCAGGTGAGTTGCTCCTGGAGTGGGAGAGGGTGGTTGGCCCTGGCCACTTTTGAAGTCCTAGCTGGAGGGCTTGAGTCTTTGCCCTGAAGGGGAGAAGGAGCCCAAACGCAGTATAAAGAATGGAGGTAGGCATCTTTAATTTTAAATTGAAGTAACATACGAAATTGTATATTGGATCACCATGTACTTTACAAAATGATTTACCTCTAGGTTCCTTTATTTGCAAGCTTTCTCAATAGGTAAAATCTATTGTTTGGGTTACTTTTCAGCTGTGACATATACACAGCTTTTCAAGACCGGTCTCCATTGGAAAAAGTGAGAGATGCACATATAAGATGAAGAATTAAGCCAACACTGGGGTGTGGGTGGGAAGGAGTAGGGGTGGGGTGCAGTGGCCTTGGGTGCAGCCTTGACTCAGAGACTTTTTCCATAGCTCTCAGCCTACAGTCTGGGGTCACCTATTGCAAAGATGTGCATTTAAGGAGAAGCCCCCATTGTGAATTAGTCTTCGGGAAATGTGGTGGCATGGGGTAATGGGCTACTCCAACAGAGGCTGCGCCTGACTGCAAGAAGGGTGATCCAAAATCGTACTCCTGGCAGATGGCATGAAAGCCTTTCTCTAAGGACTCTGCCTTCCTCTTTCCTCCGTAGGTCTCTTGGGGATGGTGGCCCACATGATGTATTCACAAGTCTTCCAGGCGACTGCCAACTTGGGTCCGGAAGACTGGAGACCACATGTTTGGAATTATGGCTGGGCCTTCTAGTAAGTGCTGTCATCTCCTGAACCTTTGTAGCCCCAGCCAACCTTCATGAGATTTTCTGCCCTCAGCTAGATGCTTATTCGGTGAAGCCCTGCCTTCTCTTCATCCCTCATCCCGAGCCTGTCAACCACACAGGGCTGCATCATCAGGACACATCCATTCTTCCCTGCCTTCTGAGGGAGTACAGGGAGGATTCCTCGAGTGTGTCTTGGGAGGATGTTATTTTGTCCAGTTTTCCTGCTCATCAGCTGTGGCAGTTGCCTCTTCACCTGGTATATTTGTCACCCTGGGGAAACAAGACTGATTCTGTAGGCCTTATGGAAATGTGCTTTTTTTTTTTTTAAATGATTCAAGGTATTAGAGAACAGAGAAATAGAGAAATTGCTTTGAAATTTGGATTGAACTGCATTCTCTGTAAATGGCTTACTCCTCTCCTCTTCACTTCCTTCTATATCCATTCTTTTTCTACTGAACCATATTGGAAATAAAACTTCACTACCACAGTCATTCTCTAACCCTTAAAGAATTAAGGGGTCAGTCATTTTAGAGTTCTCTTAAAAAGAGGGCGACAGCAACCATCACAAAGCATCACATACAAGTTAAACATTATCTTTGAGAGCTCTTACTTTCTCCCTTAAGGAGCACTCTTTATTCACAGCAAGTTGCCAACTTGTACTGATATTTACTGTCTAAGTGCTAAGTACTTTGAGAGCACTGAAAAGACACAGTGATGGGCTCAAGTTTCCATTTGGGGAAGGAAGCCTGCACGTCTGTTGTGAGGCCCTATCCCCTTTCCTGTGGTACAATCTGTGCTAATAATTTGGGAGTCTGAGTCTACTACACCAGCCAGGGCATGAGCTCAATGCAGTTCCCAGATCCAGCATTTCTCACCTTTTGTCTGTCTTCAGGCCATTCTTGGCATTAACGGCTGTGGAGCTCAGGCTAGGCAACGCCCATCAATCAACTCCCAGAAGCATCCCAGACTGAACCTACTGCATTTGTCAGAGGCAGCAGATATGAACACACAGGGCCCGCCTGCGACCTGGCTTTAACCATCACTTGGCCTCATGAAATCTCTCCCTAACCTCACAAAACTTCCTGTTTCCTGAGCTTCCCAGAACCACAGGGAGATTTAGGGATTTGACTTTCCAAGTTTTCAGGAATGTGTTTAATATGGTTCCCTAGTGTCTTCTTTTCCTTTCTTGAATCCATCCACATTCTCTTAATCTCCAGCTCCTCTCCCATCCATTACAAACTCCCTTAAGCCAAAACCACACTGTTTCCATATGAAGCAAATTCCACTAGTACAACCTATAATACCTCCTGATTTGTAGTGAATGTTTTCCTGAATGACTTTCAGAGGCTCAACTTTGTGGACCCTAAGACTGCTAAGTTCAAAACAAAGGAAGATGGAAGAGGGATGATTCCTCCCAGCATCTGAGCCGGGGGACATCTTTGGCAGGGCGTGTGTGTGTGTGTTGAGGTGGGAGAGGGAGGATATGCAGTAGGTTATGTCCACTGCATACAGCTCAGCTTCAGGCCTGGGGAATCTTGGAGATTTTACAAGGGTCAATGCAGCTTGGGAAACAGGAGTCCAAATATGCACAGACACACACACAAAATAGGCACACCAGATAGAAAAGGGCATGGCACCAACAACTCAACAATTCAGTGAAAACAAATCCATTAAGCTCCTTGTCTGATACTATGACTACATGAGTCATTCTCTTTTTAGAAACCGGTAAGTTCTCTTCCCACAGTTCTTTACCTGAAACATGGTGGAAAGTCCCTAAATCCCCACAAGGTATTAAGCTAGTCCACTAGTAGGAAGAGGTCATGGCATTTTTCTCTCAAGAAAATCCTGTTCTTACTGTCCAATCTTTTTGTGCTTTTGTCCCTAGCATGGCCTGGCTCTCCTTCACCTGCTGCATGGCATCGGCTGTCACCACCTTCAACACGTACACCAGGATGGTGCTGGAGTTCAAGTGCAAGCATAGTAAGAGCTTCAAGGAAAACCCGAACTGCCTACCACATCACCACCAGTGTTTCCCTCGGCAGCTGTCAAGTGCAGCCCCCACCGCGGGTCCTTTGACCAGCTACCACCAGTATCATAATCAGCCCATCCACTCTGTCTCTGAGGGAGTCGACTTCTACTCCGAGCTGCGGAACAAGGGATTTCAACGAGGGGCCAGCCAGGAGCTGAAAGAAGCAGTTAGATCATCTGTAGAGGAAGAGCAGTGTTAGGAGTTAAGCGGGTTTGGGGAGTAGGCTTGAGCCCTACCTTACACGTCTGCTGATTATCAACATGTGCTTAAGCCAACGTCTGTCTCCTGAGCATGGTTTTTAGAGGCTATGAATAAGGCTATGAATAAGGTTATCTTTAAGTCCTAAGGGATTCCTGGGTGCCACTGCTCTCTTTTCCTCTACAGCTCCATCTTATTTCACCCACCCCACATCTTACACATCCAGAATTCCCTTCTTTACTGATAGTTTCTGTGCCAGATTCTGGGCTACACTGTGGAGATAAAAAGAGGAGTAAAATACACTTCCTGACCTTAAGGGTCTGATACATCTAGTTATTGGTCTGGAAATTGGAGAAATGGAGGAGAGCAAATTAGCGGTAGTTTGACTATGGCTCAACTTTCCATGGTACACGCGAATTGTTCTGGAAGTCACAGATGGGAAGACAGAAGCACCCGAGTGCTTTATCATATAGCACAGAGGTCCTCCACACTGCCTGGGACAGTGTCCTGCATACACACAGTAGGTACCCAGTAAAAGTGTTATTAAATATTGTCCCAGGAGCCCTTAGGAGAGTGGTTTAACATGAGAAGGCACCAACAGCACACAGGGTCAGGGTCACTTCTATAAATAGCCCACCAAGGCTATTCAGATGGGACTGTGGTTCCCTTCTGGACAGTCATACCAGGGACTTCCCAGTGAACAAGGGGGCATAGGCTCCTCTCTGGATCCCACCTTTTCATCTCTTCTGAGAAATGTACCCTATTATTTCCTCCATAAAGAGTGCCATCTATCCAATTCCTCAAGGATCTAGAACTAGAAATACCATTTGACCCAGCCATCCCATTACTGGGTAGATACCCAAAGGATTACAAATCATGCTGCTATAAAGACACATGCACACGTATGTTTATTGCGGCACTATTTATAATAGCAAAGACTTGGAACCAACCCAAATGTCCATCAGTGATAGAATTGGATTAAGAAAATGTGGCACATACACACCATGGAATACTATGCAGCCATAAAAAAAGATAAGTTCATGTCCTTTGTGGGACATGGATGAAGCTGGAAACCATCATTCTGAGCAAACTATCACAAGGATAGAAAACCAAACACCGCATGTTCTCACTCACAGGTGGGAACTGAACAATAAAAACACTTGGACACAGGGTGGGGAACATCACACACCAGGCCTGTCATGGGGTGGGGGGAGGGGGGAGGGATAGCATTAGGAGATATACCTAATGTAAATGACGAGTTAACGGGTGCAGCACACCAACATGGCACATGTATACCTATGTAACAAACCTGCACATTGTGCACATGTACCCTAGAACTTAAATTAAAAAAAAAAAAAAGAATGCCACCCATCTACTTGCCTGTCCTCTTTTCCATATGGGGAAACAAACCATCCTTGATGACTAAGACGAATGAGAATGGCACACAAGTATATTCCCGTAGAGTATTTATTTATTTACTCTGTAACAGTTCACATTTTAAATAGTGCTTCCTGACAATATACCAGCTGGCTCTTCTTTAATAAGGGCAATAAGGATAGCAATTCACATTCGGGGGATTAGTTTCACCATACCACACATTTGGGGGATGGCAAAAACGGGGTCTAAGGAAAAGGGAGGGTGTTTAAGGGAAAGAGGAGGGTAAGACCCTTGCATTTGTAGAAGTCATTACTATTTCTCAGTAGTGGTCATATTGGCTTTGCCGGCAACCTCAGGATGGGATTAAAGAAAGAAAGGAGCACGTCCTATCTTAGACACCTGGGTGGGTGGCTGCCTGCAAGGAGAAGGAGGCTTAGGGACACATTTCACAAGAAACCAGCACCCACATTGGTCAGATGAAGCTTCCTCAATTTTCAGCCACCACTTACACCTTTCTGTACCGGCTGCAAGAGGAAGAAGAAAACCAAACTTATAATGTTGTTTGGCAAGGAGAGACTCAAACTTATCATAGTCAAAAGAATCTATGTTAAGTTTGTAAATACACCATGAAGAATTCAGGTACATTAAGTTTCTCTAGCTTCCTCTCATCTCTTTCTGGGATTTGCCCTGCATAAACACAGTCCCCTGCCCAAACAATCCCACCAAAACAGGTCCTCAGGAAACAACTTCATGTTTCACTCCTGCATAGAGTGGCTGGCTTCCCAGAAAGCCTTAACATGACAGAGAACCAGGTTATGCCTGGACAGCTCAGCCAGACCACAGGACCACCACCCAAGTTTTGGGTATTCAGCTGCCTACAAATTAATCCTTCAAATTCTATATGAAACCAAACTAGGTCCCAGGCCCTTAAACTCAAGTAGATTCAAATCCATCAGTGATAGACTGGATTAAGAAAATGTGGCACATACACACCATGGAATATTATCTGGAATCATTTCCATATTCTTAATCTTCTTAATCCTCCAAAGTCAAGCTGGACCCACAGATGACTTCCAAACTGTTGAAACAAAATTTGCCTTCAGGATCTTAAGGCAGAGGCACCCAGAAACCTGATAAGGCCAGTCTGCAGGCCAGGAAACATGTCTGTTTGGATCTACTGCTATCAACCTCCTGTTAGGTCATAATGCCTGTCAGTGGGTAATTAACAGAGATCCCTTTAAATCTGGACTTCATAATTTTCTAGAATCCTTTTACTAACACAAGCTAAAAGATACAAGCCCAGCCAGGCATGGTGGCTCACGCCTGTAATCCCAGCACTTTGGGAGGCAGAGGCGGGTGGATCATCTGAGGTCAGGAGTTCATGACCAGCCTGGCCAACATGGTGAAACCCCGTCTCTACTAAAAATACAAAAAAAAAAAAAAAAAAAAAAAATTAGCCAGGTGTGGTAGCGGGCACCTGTAGTCCCAGCTACTTGGGAGGCTAAGGCTGGAGAATCACTTGAATCCAGGAGGCGAAGGTTGCAGTGAGCTGAGATTGCACCATTGCACTCCAGCCTGGGCAACAAGAGCAAAACTCTGTCTCAAAAAAAAAAAAAACAAAAAGATACAAGCCCAGATAAAGAGAGAACCTGAGTTGCACTCAGGGATGACCTATCAAGGTTATTCAAGAAGCAGTTTTCTATCCGCTAACATTGAATTTTCTGCTATATAAACAATGACCTAAAAGTTTAGAGAAGAACTTAATTGAAGTAGCAGATTTATACAGAAGAAGGAAGTAAGCACTGGAGATAATTCTAAATAACTTAACCATTTATAAAAGTTATAGTATTTACAGAAGAATTTTCCCAAAATACAATGCTTCAAAGGCTCTACAGGAAAGGAGAGATGCAGGACAAAATGGTTGCATCCTGGACTCAAGTAGCAGAAGCAAAAGTCCAGAAACATATCCCTGAATAGAAGAGAAAGCAGAGTGAGGGGAGTTAAGGAGGATGCCCTATAGAAAAAGATGCAGAGAAGAGATACAGCAGGATAAGGACATCAAAGGCTCCTGACTTCCAGTTCTCTTCTAAATTGAAGACAGCATGCAAACATACACTTCTGATGTCGCCACAGAAAAAAGATCATGACTGGCAGAACCATCAGAGCCACATATAACACAATATGTGGACTTGGTCAGAGATGGGTCACTGAGACTACATCCTCTTGCTCCCCTTGTGATAGCAATATAGTTATTCTTGTGGTCACTTAATAGACACGGATGGAAAATCTAAGGAAATAGGATATAAAACAAAAGAGATGAAAATGCTTGGATGGCTAACTCAGTCTTCCACTATAAATCTTTCTCACTCTGTCTACAATTTTGAAGTAGCCAAGGTACAGGTGGGAAAGAATAAGGAGAGAAATAAGTGGCCCTCAAAATCAGAGGTAGGGCATCTGGAAGTCTCAAAATGACCAAACAAATCAGATATATTTCAGAAGGACAAGAAACTGGATCCCTGAAGCTTAGGACATACCTGGAAAATAACTTCACCACAACACTAAAAAATACACACGTACAACAAAATGTTTCCTAGTCATAGACTTCACTGGCTTTCCCAGCAAGACTTCATAAATTAGACATACCAAAAAAATTAAATACTTAAGAGATTCACATTTCCACATGATCCACACAGAGTTCCTAGAGGGGGTTAATGCAGGGAATGAAAAGGTAGGTGTAAGACGCCCCAGCCAAATAGATCATGCTGCTGTCAAAGACTCCAACATGCCTTCCCAAGCCTTTGCAACCATCAGGGAGGTGGTAAATGAGGATGAAGAAGTCTTCTCTCCATAGAACTGATTTTACAGTGACAGGAGAGTAGAGAGGGTATCCACTCTGTTCACTTCTTCTGCAACTGAAGATTCCATCAGATTAGATCTATGGAAAAAGAGTTATCAGTGACTTTATTGTTTTTCATGGTAGAGATGTTCAAAGAAAAGCAGGAAAACTAAAGGTCAGAATATTCCTCTATTTTCCTGTCCTTTTCTTTAGCCCCAATAGTCTGTAAACATCTTCTCCTTCCAGAAAGGCCCAGAAACTGTTATTTTCCATGATAAGCTTTTGAACTTTGAATGAGACTATAATATTTCTTGGGAGTGGGGGTGGGGAGGGAACATTAGCATTTGGAGCAAGATGATTCTTTGTAGTATGTAACTGCTACAAGCCCTGCATGATGTTAGCATCACTAGTCCCAACACAGAAAATACCAGTCGTAGCCACCCGTCAGTCATTGGGACAATAAAAACCACGACCCCACATTGTCAAATGTCCCCTAAGGAAGATGCTATTATTTCCAGCTGAAAACAACTGAGAATCATTTCTTCATGGTCAGAAGGCATCCACAGGAAATAGTGTTGGTCCAAAACAACTGTCTTGATACACGTCTACTCAAGAAAGCTCCCCATTCTGCCTACTTTCTAAAGGACAAAGCTGGAATTGGCAGTATTTGTCCTAAACCCTCGAGGAACAGTATTTCAGCAGCCACTCACCTCGTAGGGAGCTTCAACAAACTTTATCCTAGAAAGAAATCTTCGCAGCTCCCCACGGCCAATTTTGGGGGTGGACTCCTGTAGCTGAGCCATCTGGCCCTCCATTAGTGCCCACCGTAGACTAAGCTTGCTGACCACCAGGGCTGCTGGATGGCCTTCGGAGCTTGGCCCTGTTGTCCTGGTAACATAAAAGGCATCTTTCCAGAGGTCGTTAATTCCAACTGAGGAAGGACAAAAACAAGAGCAGTTAACATGGACACATACTGTCTACTAACAGGAGAGGGGTTTGGTTCAACAATACATTTATTTACTCACTAGTTCACACAGGAAATGTACTGAGCACTGAATAAACAGAAGGCAGTGAGCTAGCCCATGGGTGCAAACTAGGGAAGGACTGGACACCAGTAAGGCAGCACATTCTTCCTGGTCTTTGCACCTTTAGTTCTCTGAAGCTATTTCCAAAAAAGCCCAACTCAGGAACTGAGAGAACGTGCCCCTTGTGGCAAGAATTCAGTAGAAAAGCATGCTGTTTTGATTACTGTAGCCTTGTAGTATAGTTTGAAGTCAGGTAGCATGATGCCTCCAGCTTTGTTCTTTTGGCTTAGGATTGACTTGGCGATGCGGGCTCTTTTTTGGTTCCACATGAACTTTAAAGTAGTTTTTTCCAATTCTGTGAAGAAAGTCATTGGTAGCTTGATGGGGATGGCACTGAATCTATAAATTACCTTGGGCAGTATGGCCATTTTCACGATATTGATTCTTCCAACCCATGAGCATGGAATGTTCTTCCATTTGTTTGTATCCTCTCTTATTTCATTGAGCAGTGGTTTGTAGTTCTCCTTGAAGAGGTCCTTCACGTCCCTTGTAAGTTGGATTCCTAGGTATTTTACTCTCTTTGAAGCAATTGTGAATGGGAGTTCACTCATGATTTGGCTGTTTGTCTGTGATTGGTGTATAAGAATGCTTGTGATTTTTGTACATTGATTTTGTATCCTGAGACTTTGCTGAAGTTGCTTATCAGCTTGAGGAGATTTTGGGCCGAGACAGTGGGGTTTTCTAGATATACAATCATGTCATCTGCAAACAGGGACAATTTGACTTCCTCTTTTCCTAATTGAATACCCTTTATTTCCTTCTCATGCCTAATTGCCCTGGCCAGAACTTCCAACACTATGTTGAATAGGAGTGGTGAGAGAGAGCATCCCTGTCTTGTACCAGTTTTCAAAGGGAATGCCAAAACAGAGATATAGATCAATGGAACAGAACAGAGCCCTCAGAAATAATGCCACATATCTACAACTATCTGATCTTTGACAAACCTGACAAAAACAAGAAATGGGGAAAGGATTCCCTATTTAATAAATGTTGCTGGGAAAACTGGCTAGCCATATGTAGAAAGCTGAAACTGGATCCCTTCCTTACACCTTATACAAGATCGATTAAAGACTTACATGTTAGACCTAAAACCATAAAAACCCTAGAAGAAAACCTAGGCAATACCATTCAGGACATAGGCATGGGCAAGGACTTCATGTCTAAAACACCAAAAGCAATGGCAACAAAAGCCAAAATTGACAAATGGGATCTAATTAAACTAAAGAGCTTCTGCACAGCAAAAGAAACTACCATCAGAGTGAACAGGCAACTTACAAAATGGGAGAAAATTTTCGCAACCTACTCATCTGACAAAGGGCTAATATCCAGAATCTACAATGAACTCAAACAAATTTACAAGAAAAAAACAAACCCCATCAAAAAGTGGGCAAAGGACATGAACAGACACTTCTCAAAAGAAGACATTTATGCAGCCAAAACACACATGAAAAAATGCTCATCATCACTGGCCATCAGAGAAATGCAAATCAAAACCACAATGAGATGCCAGTTACAATGGCCATCATCAAAAAGTCAGGAAACAACAGGTGCTGGAGAGGATGTGGAGAAATAGGAACACTTTTACACTGTTGGTGGGACTGTAAACTAGTTCAACCATTGTGGAAGTCAGTGTGGCGATTCCTCAGGGATCTCGAACTAGAAATACCATTTGACCAAGCAATCCCATTACTGGGTATATACCTAAAGGACTATAAATCATGCTGCTATAAAGACACATGCACACGTATGTTTATTGCGGCACTATTCACAATAGCAAAGACTTGGAACCAACCCAAATGTCCAACAACGATAGACTGGATTAAGAAAATGTGGCACATATACACTATGGAATACTATGCAGCCATAAAAAATGATGAGTTCGTGTCCTTTGTAGGGACATGGATGAAACTGGAAAACATCATTCTCAGTAAACTATCGCAAGGACAAAAAACCAAACACCACATGTTCTCACTCATAGGTGGGAATTGAACAATGAGAACTCATGGACACAGAAAGGGGAACATCACACTCCGGGGACTGTTGTGGGGTGGGGGGAGGGGGGAGGGACAGCATTAGGAGATACACCTAATGCTAAATGACGAGTTAATGGGTGCAGGAAATCAACATGGCACATGGATACATATGTAACAAACCTGCACATTGTGCACATGTACCCTAAAACCCTAAAGTATAATTTAAAAAAATAAATAAATAAATAAATAAAATAAAAATAAAAAAAAAAAAAGAAAATGTGGCACATATACACCGTGGAATACTATGCAGCCATAAAAAATGATGAGTTCATGTCCTTTGTAGGGACATGGATGAAACTGGAAATCATCATTCTCAGTAAACTATCGCAAGGACAAAAAAACCAAACACTGCATGTTCTCACTCATAGATGAGAAATGAACAACGAAACACATGGACACAGGAAGGGGAACATCACACTCCGGGGTCTGTTGTGGAGTGGTGGGAGGGGGTAGGGATAGCATTAGGAGATATACCTAATGCTAAATGACGAGTTAATGGTTGCAGCACACCAACATGGCACATGTATACATACGTAACAAACCTGCACATTGTGCACATGTACCCTAAAACTTAAAGTATAATAATAATAAAACAAAATTTTTAAAAAAAGAATTCAGTAGAAAAGCAAGCCCGAAACGCTAGGGAGCCTGAGAATTCCCAGACTGTCAGTGTGCAGTCACAGAGGCGATTTACCTTGCCAGTGTTTATTTTGCCTCATCTTTAAAATACAAGTTATAATAAAAATGGTGTCAAGATTCTTAATTACCATTATTTGATGTTCACTGAATATTTTATGCTACTGTTGAAAAAGCAGCTCAGTCAGATCTAATCACAGGATTTTCCAAGCTCACATCTCCCTGCCCCCAGCCCCCAATCAGTGGACAGGTGTGCCTGCAAGTTCCAGGTAAGTTGTTCTTCCCCATGTATCCCAATAAATCGAGAGAGCTACAAACACCAGCTGCAACCCAAGGCCAATGAGTTTGTAAGTAGACAGCCAAGTCCATAAGTAGCCAGAGAATGTGGAAAGAAAGAAAGGAGATGTGACCATCTGGTCCTCTCCCACTCCTGCACTCCCTGACCTCCCAACAGGAACAGCAAATTCCATGAGGGAAGGAATTGCTGAGAAGGAGATCACCAGACAACCCAGACTAGCAGGCAGCAGAGGCTGCAATCCCCAATGCTTTGGTTTCCTGAGTTAAGGGTCTCCCATATAGGATCCCATTTTATTTACAGTATTATTTAGACAGATATGTGAAGTAGAAGAACACTTCCAAAACGTTAAGTGGTTATGAGTGGCCAATTTTTCTTCCTTCCTTTCATTTTTCTTCTTTCTCCAATTTCTATGCAAGGGGCATAGTTATATTCAAAAAAAAGGTTTTCTAAATCAATGCCCCGGCAAAACACATTCTATCTCCATCATGTCCTTCACAGTTAATTCCAAATCCTAATCTCTGAGTGGGTCAAGAAACTAGTCTTATTTGTAGTCCCAGCACCTGGCACAGTGCCTGGCATACAGTTGATGCTCATTAAATGCCTGCTGAAGGAGTGGCTGGATGAATCATCACCTTACAGACCCTTTGGAATGGGATGTACTTTCACCTCCACATTCAGAGCATACGGGTTCTCACCCTGTGAGTCCGGGGATTCCACCCAGAGGAGCATTCCAGCAAAGCCCGAGGCACCAGGGACACCAGGGAAAGTGCCCTGCTGTCGTCTGAGAAGCACACATCCTTCCCTGGGTGGGGCAATGGTCTCATCACACACAGCCAGCATATACTCTCCCACCATCTGTATACACAGACCCCCGCTGGCACTGGGACTCACCCTCTGAAGCCGTCACTGTGCCGGTGGTGTTGGCCAGATCCAGAAGGACGGAGGGGAACGCAGGATGCAGGAGGTAAAGGTGGTGAAGGCTGGGCGGCTCAGTTCCTAGGATGATATCCTGACAATGAGCCGCAAAAAGGAAGAGCAAAGGTAACTCTACATTCCCACACACGACAGTCTTCAGGTGAAAAGGCAGAGTAGAAAATGGTGATTACTCATTGCTCTCAGATGCTGATGCCTGATCCTAACTACAAGAACGTGTTTGAAAGAAAGTCCCCTGTATAAGAGACATACTTCAAAGAGCTCAAAATACTAATCACTAACTCTTTCAAACCACAATCTACAGCTGGAAAATGCTTTCCTCCCTTGTAAGAAAAAAAAGGAAAGCAGGCCAGGTGCGGTGGCTCATGCCTGTAATCCCAGCATTTTAGGAGGCCGAGGTGGGCGGATGACCTGAGGTCAGGAGTTCGAGACCAGCCTGGCCAACATGCAGAAACCCTGTCTCTACTGAAAATACAAAAAAAAAAAAAAAAGCTGGGCATGGTGGCATGTGCCTGTAGCCCCAGCTACTCGGGAGGCTGAGGCAGGAGAATCACTTGAACCTGGGAGGCAGAGGTTGCACTGAGCCAAGATCATGCCACTGCACTCCAGCCTGGGTGACAGAGAGAGACTCTGTCTCAAAAAAAAAAAAAAAAAAAAAAAAGGAAAAGAAAAGGCAATGTGCAGACCCCAAGAGAGGAATGTGACAAGATGTCCCAGTCTTCTGCCCATGGAAGTACTAGAATACTGGTTCATCTCTTGCAGCAGATGGGGCTTTGTGGAGATGAAATCTATTTATGAAAACACAGTAAGCCAAAGATATTTCCTTTCACTGGGTGTCAAAGCCAATTGCAAGCATCAGGCTAAAAATTACAAAAATCTTATCTGTTCCTGAAATGAGTGGAATGTCGACCAGACAGAGGCAAATCATCAATTATAAAACAAAAGTTCCAAGGCCTGAGTGTCAGTCTTCAAACTCTCTACAGCAGAAGAAATGCACATTGGGACTATCTTTATCAGTAGGACTTCTATGTGGGGATGGGACTTGAGACTTGGCAGGTACATGAGTGTGTGGCCATGCAGTTGTTAAAGCACAGAAGTACACCCATGTCAGTTAGTAAGTGGCTGCTCTCCAGAGCTTCCCAAGTGCCTCTCCTCCCTTGGGACTACCTTGGGCCTCCTGCAGTAGAGGAAATGGAAGCTCTGAGGGATGAATATTACCCCTGCTTCCATATCGCTGCATGGGAAGAAGTCCCCAAGTGAGGAGAAGTGTGAGCAGGAAGCTTGCAACCTCACTCTCAACACATGCCCACAAAGCAGAAGAGGGCATTTTCCACACACCCTTAGGATCCCAGGTATGAAGGGACAGATCTCCGGCTCAGCTAACATGAGAAGAAAACAGCCAAACACCTTCCTCACTGCCTACAGAATGAAGCACAAATTCCTTAGCATGAAAACCAGTCTTACACCATTTAACCAAAATATGCCTCTTCCAGACTGAGCTGCTATGACTCACCTGCCCACCCCATGCTGCACAAATGTCTGATCATCACCCTCAATCCATGCTTCACCTTACTCTGCCTAACTGTTGCCAATCTTATCTGCCTCTTAGACTGTCTAACCATCCTCTCTACCCCATCTCTACACTTCTCATCCTTAGGTGCCCACCTTGAACGCCCCCTCTGAGGAAAAGCTCCCTTATTACCCTAGGCAAAGTTAACACCTCCCTTCTTTTGTGCTTCCATGTAAACTTCTTACTTGTACCTCTATTAAAGCATTTTAACATGGCTCTTTTTTTTTGTAGTTATTTATAGAAGACTACATTTGAGACTTATCTTGTCCAATACCCTCATTTTATTATAGGAGGGGTCTTCAAAAAGTTCATGGAAATGCAGATTATGAAAAAACTATGCATGGACTTCAAAATTTTTTTTGCACCAAAGGAAACTCATACTAACTTGTTATAACATGCCTGAAAAGGAGCTACTCTGAGGCACCAAGAAGGGTAAGATATCAGTTTGAAAACAGCCCCTATCAAAGTAACACAAATTCTGCCAAAAAGTTGAAGCAAGAACACACATCAAATTTATGGTGAATTTTGGGTGGAAGAATGGTGAAATCACTGATGCTTTCTGAAAAATTTATGATGACAATGCCCCAGAGAGATCAGCAGCTTAGACGTGGATAGCTCATTTTAACGACGGACAAAATGATGTCAGAGATTAAACCCACAATGGCAGACCATCCTCATCAATTTGTAAGGAAAAAATTAATCTTGTTCATGCCCTAAGTGAAAAGAACCAATGATTAACAGCACAAACAATAGCCACCATTGAAGACACCTCAGTTGGTTCAGTTTACATAATTCTGGTTGAAAAATTAAAGTTGAGCAAACTTGCCACTGGATGGGTGGCAAAACTGTTGGCACATATTAGCTGCAGACAGGAGCAGGGCTTTCAATGGAAATTTTAAACAAGTGGGATCAAGATCCTGGAAGCATTTCTTTGAAGATCTGTAGCAGAAGATGAAAGAAACATGGCTTTACCAGTGTGCTCCTGAAGGCAAAGCACAATGAAAGCAATGACTACAAGAGGTGGAAGTGGTCCAGTCAAAGAAAAAGTGGAAAGGTCAACAGCAAAAGTCATGGCAGTATTTTGGAGGGATGCCCAAGGCATTTTGCTTGTTGACTTTAGGGCTAAAGAATGATAACATTGGCCGGGTGCGGTGGCTCACGCCTGTAATCCCAGCTCTTAGGGAAGCAGAGGCAGGATGACAGCTTGAGCCCAGGAGTTCGAGGCCTGCCTGGGCAATATAGCGAGACCCCATTCTCCACAAAAAGGAAAAAAAAAAAGACAAAAAAAGAATGATAACATCCGCTTAAAATGAGAGTGTTTGAGAAAGCCAAAGCTTTAGCAGAAAAACACCTGGGAAAGCTTCACCAGAGAGTTCTTCTCCACCACAACAACGTTCCTACTCATTCCTCTCATCAAATGAGCAATTTTGTGAGTTTCAATGGGAAATCATGAGGCATCTACCTTATAGTTCTGAGTTAGTTCCTTGTGACTTTCTTTAGTTTCCTAATCTTAAAAAATCTTTAAACGGCTCTCATTTTTCTTCAGTTTATAATGTAAAAAAAGACTGCATTGACATGGTGAAATTCCCAGGACCCTCAGTTCTTTAGGGATGGACTAAATGGCTGGTATCAATGCTTACAAACTGTCTTGAACTTGATGGAGCTTATGTTAAGAAATAAAGTTCTTTTTTTTTTTTTTTTGAGACGAAGTCTTGCACTGTCACCTGGGCTGGAGTACAATGGCATGATCTCAGCTCACTGCAACCTCCGCCTCGCAGGTTCAAGCAATTCTGCCTCAGCCTCCCGGATAGCTGGAATTACAGGTGCCCACCACCATGCCTGGCTAATTTTTTGTATTTTTAGTAGAGATGAGGTTTCACTATGTTGGCCAGGCTGGTATCAAACTCCTGACCTCGTGATTCTCCCACCTCAGCCTCCCAAAGTGCTGGGATTACAGGCATGAGCCACTGCGCCCAGCCGACATTTTTTTTTTTTATATTTTAATTACATTTTTCCATGAACTTTCTGAAGTCCCCTCATATGCGGGGAGGAAGTTGAAATGTTAGGTAAATTGCCCATGGTCACACTGTTAGGGCATGTCAGAGTTAGAAATACAATCTAGATTTTAGGTAAATCTGATCCTCAAAATGAGTAAATATATTAGCATCTTCATTAACCATTAATGGATAAAGATAATGAGGTTCAGAGGAGTTGAGTGACTTGTTGACTGAGGCTGGTTGATGAATTCGGGATCCTGCCTCCATCAGGCTCCCCCATTATCTGTGGACCATCTGTCTTCTCTAAAGGGCCAAGATTTTTTCAGTTTATCCTTAGTCCCTACAGAGATCACAGTGCCTGGCACACAGAAAGTATTGAGTCAAGATGTGTTTCATTGAACTAAGGCAGGGTGGGTCTTACTAAAAACTCCCCGGTACCTAAAACAGGTAGCACCCTGCCTCATCAACCCCATGAAAATACTGCAGTGTAACATTTAAGACTTTCTAAAATCTGCCTTCTAGGTGTCAGACCTTCTCTCCCACAGTTCCTCAAATGACCTCTCAGTTCTATCTGGTCAATGTCCCTCTCCACCTGCTGGCCACCCTCTCCCATCCCCGTTCCTTCAGTCTCAGGGCATGCGCCTCAAAGCCCAGCCTTACTCCTCCTTGAAATTCTCTCTGCCCACTTCAGACCAGTCATAATGATTTCTCCTCTTCAACAACTGTAGCATATGTGAATTATCTGTAAATTTGGATCTAGTATCTTGCGAGGACTTTTTATTCTTTATTCAGCCTCCCACTGTTTGTAGCCAGCAGTTAGGGGCTGTTGTCAGCCTGCACATTCTCTGCTAAAAGGCAAAGGTGTGGCTCAGGAGGACACAGGGTTCCTGCTTTTCTCCAGCGAGCGCTGACTTGTTTCTACTCCAACCCCTTGGAAAGTGATGGGTCAAATAACATCTCCAGAACACAGTCAGCCCTGCACAGCAGCTGCCATCTGACAAAGTAAAAAAAGGACCCTCCCAGGCTCACTCACAGAATTGGGAGATGCAGCTGACAGCCCTTCGGCCCAGAAGAGGAAGACAGACTTCTGGTCTGAAGTAACTGCTGAGGTGGCTGGCGTTTCTTTCATGTGACACGGAGCACGGTAACTCCAAACAACGGAGCCAGAGTCACCATCCACAACCATCATCTACAAAAGGGAAGACAGAGAGTAAACATGGCCAGGCCTCAAAAAAGCAGCAGGCCCAGAAAATGCACACACAAAAATGCACAGGTATTCAAATAACACAAATATTAACACGTTGCGCTTTTAAGATGCAAGCAAACTGGGTGTTCAGAGAGCATGAATAATGGCTAAGGACCAGGACCCAAGCTTCTGCAGCCCTTTTTCCCATTTAATAGATTTCAAGAACTGCAAAGTTCTCAAGTGGGAAAGGGACATTCAAATCATGTAGTCCACCCCATTTTACAGGTGAGAAAAGGAGGATCTGAGAGACAGGAAGTGATGTGGACACAGGGATTGTCCACGTTTAGGACAGTCCTCAGACAGAGAGAGCAGCCACTCTGCAAATGCCAACAGCAGCACCTCATTCCCCACAACACGCAGTCACTCAGAAAACAATGGCCCAGTGAACACTGTGCTGGGGCATGGTGTTCCCAGCTTTATGGATCTGACTCTTGGTGTCGTGGCATATGGACCTAGGGAAGTCTCAAATTTAAAGCAGCGCTGTTGAAACAGGCAAAAAAATAATCCAAGAGGGGATTCATTGCTTAGCTGCATTTCTCAAAGGATAATGACGAAGGGGTTCAAATTCATAATCCTGGCATATGTCTGCTCTTCATCCTAAATGCCTCACAAATCTGGGGCCTCTCATTTACCAAAATCCCCAAGAAGTTCCCCAATTTCCTCCAGCCCAAGTGTCTTCACTCCCTCCTGCCCGGCGTCTCCACACTTCTGTAGGTGGAGGACCCGACCTCTGTGGACAACCGCTTGCCCTATTCTTCCAGGCCCCTGAGCCCTGCCTTTCTCTGCCTATGCTCAGACTGCATCACACCAGGTCCTGGAACCGACCCAGCAGAGACAAAATCTTCTCAACCAGCAGCGAAAGAAAAACAGACAAGCATTTTAAGATTCCCTTTGGCAATCTTGGGGAAAAAAGAAGTCTAGAGACACTGCACTAAAAACTTGTATCCACTCAAACACATATTTTATATATATATATATATTTTTTTTATTATACTTTAAGTTCGTTTAACTGTCACAATAATCCTATGAAGGCAGGCAATATTATTACCCCTGTTTTATAAATGCAGAAACTGCAGTGAGGCAAGATTAGGTAATATGCCCAAGGTCTCCAATAAGTAATGGTGTCAGGATTAAAACCCAGGGCTGAAACTCAGCATCTCCACCTTCAACCTACTATACCTACTATACACCCTTCTTCCGTTATCCTGCCAGCACCAACGTATCAGAAATTCCTTTGAATTACACGCAGGCACTGGCTTTTCCTATATAGCACTGCTGGAAGTCTCTCCCTAACATGATGTTTTTATCAATGTATCTGTCCTCTGCCCATAACCAAATAGCCCTATGGCCTCCAACGCCTCCTCCAGATTCTGCAGCTGTGCTTTCGGGGCCCTCTGTAAGCTGACCTCATTCTCATCTCTCTGGTGGGAGCGCACCTCAGCCCACCCTTATCTATTCAGCAAACCTTTTCTCTGCTCTCATGATTCTGCACATACAACCCCTGACCAACATGAGGCATCTCTTGCCTCCCTGGCCCTCCAGCTCGCCTGCACTCCATCTGCTCCCTGTGTTCCCAGTGGACCCCGGTGCAAACCTCCACAACAGCACTTTCCACCACGTAGTAGAACTATGTAGTGACTCTGTCTTCATTAATTTTGTGTCTCCAGCATTCAGCATAGAAGGTGGCATACATTAGAGGTGATGATAAAGTGTTTGTTGAATTCTTTTTCTCTCTCAGGGAACAATGTGCAATGTATAGAAATAGATATATATTTCACAGTGAAAATAAACCAAAATGCAAGGTCGATAATAAAAAAAAATTTGTAACTCTGTAATTCTGCTGTAATGTTAAAGAAATGAAAGTCATCCATCCAATCATTATATCCTCACAATATGCAACTTCATGTAATATCAAAGATCTATTCAGTGTCCTTGGAACATGCTCTATCCTTTCTGTCTCTGGGCCTCTGCTCTTGGCACCCCTGACCTGGCATGTTTTCCTATCCACATAAATACGATTCAGCTTTAAAAAGCCCTGCTTATATTTCCCTCCTTTATAAGGTCTCCCATAAAACCCCAGTCACCACAGACTTCTCTGAAATCTTAGGTATAGCTGTGTGTTAAAGCATTACATTTCTTTATACCTGTCTTTCCCCACCAAGAGATTTCAGAAGGCTCCCACTGCCTAACTGTAAGCTAGGGATCCAGAACAAGAAACTCCTATATAGGAAGGAGATTATCCTAGAAAGGCTTCCAGTGCTACAGATTTTAGCAATGAATTGTGAGTTTTCATTTTATCCACTCAGTGAGAGTTTGAGTTCTTTGAAAGTAGAGATCATATTTTAGGTTCTTTTTATTCCCTGCTGTGCCTAGCACAGAGTTGGACACAAAGTATATACTTTACATATGCTTTGATTGATCTGAAGCCCAAAGTTTTACCTTTTTCATCCCAACTCCATCCTGTATCTGTAGAAGGAAGTCTAACGTCCGATCATCAGTGAAATATCCAGGAGTAGGCTGGCTGCAAATAAGGACAAAGTAAGCAATCAATAGTGAACAAGAAAAACAGGAAAACTAAGAACTCTCCTTCCCTTCTCTTGCACTGGC
The DNA here is from genome assembly GCF_028878055.3 of Symphalangus syndactylus. Classification (NCBI taxonomy): domain Eukaryota; kingdom Metazoa; phylum Chordata; class Mammalia; order Primates; family Hylobatidae; genus Symphalangus; species Symphalangus syndactylus. The sequence goes on from NC_072427.2 coordinate 143,044,719, forward strand.
CCCAGATATAAGAATTGCAAGCAATTGTTCCGGACAATTTTTAAACATGGGAAAGTGGATCAAAACAGCAAACACAAGAAGGAACACAATGCAAACCTCTGCAGGCCTTGAAGTCTCAATGCCCAGTAAGGTGTCAGATTTTGCCCCCGAAGCAGCACAAGGCTTTGTCTGGTTGTAATCAGAAGGTTGCTGCAGTTGGAATCTGGTGCCTTCACCATCTGGAGTAGCTCAACACCATCACTGGGTTAAATAAGACCCCAACAGTTAGTCTCTGGCTTGGACGAGATTTCTGAGCCATTTATTTTGGTTTTTTCTCTCAGTATACGTACACCTGTACACACTCTTGTATTCATGCCCCACCATTATCTCATCAAGTGGGACACACTGTTGTTTCAGTTGAATCTCATTTTCTTGACCTTAGAAACCAAGGATCCCCAGAAAATTCCATACAAGTTCAAAAGGAACTCACAGGAAAAGTGCTACAGTGCAATATCTCTCACACTGGATACTCTGGGAAAGGCAGCAGAGCCAAGGATAATCACAGGGAAGGCAGACAGATATCTGGACAGGAGACCAGAGGTTGCCAATGAGCTTGGGCAGCAGCCCATGGCATACATTTCACTGAATTAGTTCTTGCTTGGTGCCACTGGGACCATTCTATTTCATACCTGTCAAATTCACCAAAACACCATGATACTGCCCAAGAAAATGCTAGAAAATGATTTGGAACTTCTGGTAGGAAAGAATGAAACAATTATTAGCCAGGCTTAGGGTTAAATGGGTAAAATCCCCTGCATGTGACAAACTACACGCTTCTAGTTAGGAAATAAATAAAAATAAAAAATAAGATTTCATGGACGCTATCCTTGCTTCTGTCAAAATGCTTCAACTAAGAGAAAAATACAGAAAAGAGTAGGTCAGATCCTTCAGCACAGTTTCACAAACAGTTAGATAAGTCTATCTCCCTCCCTACTCTGACTCAGAGCCCTAAGTATCCTTCCTTGCATCCTACCTGAGGAGTGATCACATGTGGTCAGCAACACAGATATCAACGCATTATGTTACCAAGAGAAGAAAATTTCTAACTCATGTTAACCAGATCAGAAGACGGTAAATTAAGATAAGCACTGTTTCCCCTAAACCTCTACCCACATATTCACCAGCCCAACCAAACTTAGAGACTCAAAGGCACGTGAGTTCACAAGAGATCTCACTGTGACCAAGGACAGACATCTGCCCTACCTGTAAACATCAATGAGCTCAGACAGGTTGACGGATCTTCGCTTTTCCCATTCTGGCTCTTCTATCTGCAGAGAAGGTGGTGAGCTGTCTCGATTTTGGGCTTGAACAAAAATGTCCCGCAGGGCGACAGCTTGTATATTTCCTAGCACCACAGGAAGAAGCAACACTGAGAAGTTGAATTTAACAGAACTGTCCCATGGTGAGGATCTGAGCAAGAGACACAGAGCCTGACCAGATGAGTCTAACAGAGCCCGCCCAGACTGGACAACATGGAACAAGTGGGGAGGTGATTAAGTGGGTGCTGGACAAGAGTTTTCCCTTTAGAGGAGGCAGCAAGGGAAGGCAGAGTAAATAGCCTGTGATCAGTGGGGGACAGTAAGAGGCCCCTGCATTAGAAGGCTACGGGAAGGTTGGTGTCAGGAGTTCCTGAGCTTTCACCCTGTCTCACAAGGAAGGCCTCATCACATACGCCAGTGGGGAACAGAGGCAAAAACTAGCCTTGCTTCTTACCAAAGCCAAACAGGATGTAGACAGCCCCGTTTGTGGTGATGTAAACCTGAGGACCAATCAGATTCCCAACTCCCACGATGTTGTACTTCACAGGTCGACCCACTGGATTTCCGGTCCGGCCAGACACCAGCAGAAAGCATAGATCTGGCTGAGGAAGTAAGAGAGGGGGGTGGAGTCAATAGAAGCCCTATCGTTTCCTAATTAAATGGCTTCTCCAGAGAGTCACTGCCTCCTCATAAGCCACGGGCTCAGAAACACTCCCCCAAGTTGGAAAGCACAAAGCCAAACCTGCTTCGCTTTATTTCCCTGCAAGTAAGCAAGTAAAGCAAATGTCCCATTGCCTCACTAGAGCCAGGCAAAGGGCATCTTCAAAGCACCTCAGACAGTTTCTCTGAAGCAGAATTGTTGCTTGCTGAGTAGTCTCCTGAGGCACAGAATTCTAGCCTACAGCTAAACATAGGATGGCTGGCCCCTGGGTCTTTACCTCAATACCAGAAATCCCCAGTAATATCTGGTTCTAGCTAGAGTTAATCCAGGCAGTGCTCTCCCTTCGGAACACTAGATGTCTGGCCTGGACACCATCAACTTTATTCTCAAAGAGAGAACAGCAAACTTTTTCTGTGAAGGGCCAAATAGTATATATTTTAGGCTTTGCCAGCTAGATGATCTCTGTAGCAACTATTCTGCTCTGCTGTTCTTGTGTGAAAGCAGTCATAAACAACACATAAATGAATGGGTGTGAGTATGTTCCAATAAAGCTCTATTTATAAAAACAAGTCGTGGGCCAAATTTAACCTACAAGCCACAGTTGCCAACTTCAGCTCTAGAGGATTTCTTTTGGGGGTAGAGTCACCAGTTAAGAAATATGAGGATTTTACTGGTATCTTGACTTCAGTAAAGCTTTTGACAAAGTTTATCATCATGAACTCTATGGACAAGATAAAGAAATGTGGTTTGCCACGTACCAGGAAAAGGTACTTACGGGATCAATACTAGCCTAGAGGGAGGTTTTTAGAGGAATGTCATAGCACTCTGCTATTGCCCCATTCCTATTAAACATTCTTGTCAAAGACTTGAAAGAGTAGAATTCAAGTTTATCACAAAGCTGAGAGGGATAGCTAATATGGCACATGACAAACTCAAAATTCAAAAAAACCTTAGGCTGGAAGATGAGTCAAAATCTGCCAGAAAAAAATAAACTGGTCTATTAATAATTAATCATTAAAAGATATAGGTACTTTAGCTGATTACAAACAGAAAGCAAATCTTAGAAAAAATATTATGATCTTTGGCTGCAAAAACAGACATACAGAGTCTACATCAAAATAAGTAACAATTCCCTTAGGTTGCTATATTAATTATACTACAAATAAAATGCTGTTTTTAGATATAAGTACCACATTTTAAAAGAGATTTGGACAAACTAGAATGCAAAGGGAAAGAAATCAAGAAAAAGAGGAGTTTGGACTTCCTGGTTGCATGAGGAACAGTATGAGAAATGGGGATATTTGGTCCTGAGTAGCAAGCTTAGAGGGACTAGGCTAATGGTTAAAGGGCTTTCCTATAGAAAGGGGATTAGACTCATTCACAGTAGCTCTATGGGAATGAAGCTGGAACAATGAGTGGAAGCTATGAGAAAGCAGATTTCTTTCTGCTTAGGACAGAATTTTCTGGAGCTGGCCCAAAAATGAAATGGACCACCTCACAAATTAATGTTATTCCCATCAGCCTGAGTGCACCAAGAGAGTAGGGGTGCCAACATGTCTGTAATGCTGAACCAGAGATCATAGCACGTGTGAGAAAGTTAACCAAATGGTCTTCAAGGTCCCTTCCCACTAACGTTCTAGACCTTATCAGTTCCTGTAATCAAAAACCAGGTCCAGTTCTCCAAGCCCACTTCACTCTAAACCCAGATCAATGAATGCAATCACTGTAAGTCACAGACTTAGGTTTCCTTCCTTGTGAAGAGAGAGTCTTCCATCTCAGGAGCTTATACAGGTTCCTGGGGTCCCTTGCTGCTGGCAGAGAGGTCAAAAGAGGTCAGTACAAGGATGAAGCTGCTGCGCTATATACCTAGTGCCTCTACAAGGTTTTCCTAGAACTGTCTACCACTTTTCAAGCAGAACTGAGACTATGCCCTAGCTGTACCCTATTGTGAAAACAAGTAAATTCTGTAGGGCAAGATGGGCAATACCCTGAGTAGAGACTAACACAAAGGGCACAGAGTAAGAGTGGGCAAGAAGCCGCTTCCTCCAGTGGAGACCTCCTTACTATGGAGGGTCCCCAAGGGCCTGAGCCACTATCTCGCCAACCACCACCAGCTAATAAGTGGCCAGACGGGATGGTTAGACCAAGATTTCTAAATTCAATCATGACATAAAAACTTGTTCAATGGCTTGCCGTGCCTCCCCATATGTTCCCCTTCAAAGAATTGCTCCCTGATGGAAGTAATAATTCAAATTTTCCCTAGTCCCCAATCACTTTATTCACAATGGCTAGGATAAAAAAGATTACAGGAATAATTCCTGTATTCTTGGTTCGGGTCCACTTTGAGACCAACTGGCTAGCTGAAGAAAACGAACATAAAGTACCCTTAAAGCTTAAAACCCTTAAAACTAAGTAGGCTTCAGAAATTTAGCTCATTCTGGATCTTGCCTTTATCTTGCAAATGTAAGGGAGAGTTTAGTGTGCTAGAGCAGTGCTCCTCAAAACTCATGACTAATGGGGCACTCTTAAGTTTGGGGGACTCTTGGCAGAAAGCCACAAAATCTTAACAGATTTCATTCCATTCTACGTAATTTCACCTCCAGAATTTACAACTCTACTCCATATATGCAATACAAAGATCACAACAGCAAACACTAGGTCTATTAAAATTAAAATAGGTTCTCAAATGAGGCAAAATTAGCCATATCCACATTTTTCCACAAACATTCTTTGCTGATTGTTTGACTCTTCTGTGCACAAGCATTTCCTTGGCAGACACACTAGGAAGTCTGAGAAAAAGTCTTAGAGAAACTTTGACAAACGCTCTGAAAAACACTTCCAGAATAAAAACTTAAAATTGAGATCATCCTGTTCATTAATTTATTCTTTCCTGTGATTTGGGGGAAAGACGACTCTTATTTTATCTGTGTGCAGAGTAACCAGTACACCGAAGTTCCTGCAAATCATAATTTAGGACCATAATTCAAGGGCCACTGTCCTGAGTCAAAGTCTGCCTTGTCACAGCCTAGATTACAACACTCCTTTCTTTGGTCACTGTTGTTATTATCGCTTGACTTAGATTTTTTCCTATGTATCTTTCACGAACTTTGTATCAGCCTGTTCTATTGTTTTATAATTGACATAAAATGTACATATATATAATATAGTAAAACTAAAAATACATATACACAGTAAAAATTAGGCACTACTCTAGGCACTTTAAATATGTTAGCTATAATTGTCATAACAATGATGTAAGTAGATATAACACGCCTTTTTTACATATGAAGAAAGCAGAGCTTGGACAGGATCCACGGCTTGCCCAAGGCCACAAAGATATGAAGTGGTAGAGGTGGAATTCACATACAGACCTATCTAACTCTAAAGCTCCACTACACCCCAGTCCATGGAGCCATAAGGCTGCCAGAGAAAATGGGTTCATAATGGTCATGTATTCACTTAACCTCACAAGGAGAATTTACTTAAACCTAAACCCTTGTAAAAAGAACATTTCAAGCAGCATTTATAATGCAACACTAGGAGCTGAGACAACTAAAATAGAAGCATTCCCTATAAGAAACAAAAACCATTTATTAGAGATCATACCTGCAATTCCCCGATGGCCAGAACCACAAGGTCTCGAACACCGTCTTCATCCAAGTCTGGCAGCACCACAACTGGGGCAGCCAAGGTACCGTTGGACAAGTAGTTTGGGTTTAAAGTCCAAATGGCTTTCCCTAAGGAAGAACACATAGGCTGGTCACTATGACACCTTCTTGCCTTTGGAAAAGGCAGATGCAATGTTCCCAGGCCAGAAAAGAAAGACTCAATGGGCTGAACAACAGACAGCAACTCCTACCTACTAATTGCCTTTCGTTTTTGTCTTACTGAGGAGGAGGGAGCAGGGAGTGTGATCTGAATCCTCAAGTATCCGGCTAACAAATCCATGCAATAATTTCTCACCTGGATTTTTTTTAGATGAAATGGAGACGCTAACAAACTTTAGATAAAATGGAGATGCTTTCCAACAAAGAAGGGCTCACTCGCCTGGGGTGAGGGAACTGATCTGTTAGAGATTATAACAACTATTAAGGAACCATCCAGGGGCAGCCGACCAGACCACTCTGCTTCCTTCCCCCACAAGGTCACATAAGTAAGCACCACGGCATCATAGGAAGTTTTCAAGATGGCTTCAGTTCTACAGTTAACTCAAATCCCAGTTTTTTTTTCACTCAGAAGCACCCCGCGACCAAACTCCAACCTCTAAACCTGGGAAGGATGTTATTTATTCCACTCCACGTGAGCACACGGCCCAGCAGTACTAAGCCTATGGGCCGTATACTTAGGATTCTGTAAGAGCCTTCAGGACACGTGATTCTTTTTCATTCCCTTTGTCATGTATGTCTGAATGCAGTAAGAAGCTAAAAGGCCAGTCAACAAGCCTCAGCAAACCTTTATTTCTTCACTGACGTATTTTTTTAAGTAGTTAATGCCAAGTTTACACATGGACCCCATGTATATCAAATATGAAAAATCAAAGTTCAGTCGTCTTTTGTACAAAGAACAGAGTCGGGAGACTATTTACACACCAAAGGCCTCAGGGTAGTTTCTGTTTGGGTAATTCAGTTCCAGCCCCATCTTGTCACCAAACAGGTTGAACCATGGATCTGTTTACTCAATCTGCCCAAACCTTTTCTCTCATTTCTCTTAATAACCATATTCCAGAGCAGTAAATCAGACATTCCACCATGTGAGAGTCAAAAAGTCCCCTATCCAACAGATTATTCTAATCCAAAAGTATGGCTCATAGGAGCGAAGTTCTTTTGTGGTAAACGGTATTTACCTGACGTTGCATTGAATGCGCTGAGCATCTTGTGTGTCCCTGTCACAAGGCAGATGGTTTCAGCCAGGCTTCCTGGCATCAGCTCCAAACATGTGATATCTCGAACCTCCTCAGGGAGAAGACTAGACCACAGTGTGCTGCCATTCATCCCCGAAAGGCATACAAGATTAGCAGCTGGCCTTGAGACACCTAGAAGCACACAAGAGAGATAAAAAAGGAAAGCAGGCAGAGGAGATAAGAGGCAGAGATGAACAAGAGAGGCCAGAAAACTGCAAATGGATGGTGGTAAGGCAGCAGCCACAATTGTGTATTCAGCTCCCTTGCACACTTCTGGCAGCAAGGTGTAAACACAGAGTGCCTGTCATCTTTGCTCAACACGCTTCTCATGTAAGACAAGAGCTGTGGCCTCCTCTACACTGTCGAATGCATCTCCACTTCTGCACCTTTCCCAACACTTCTCTTTACATGTCTGCCACCTCGGCCCCAACTAAATGGTGATATCCTTAAGGAGAAAGACTGTCTCACTAATCTCTGCACCTATAGCAACCAACTGTTTGCCTAATAAGAGACAGGAGCAAAATCAAGAATATGAAAAAGTAGTTAAGAACAAAAAACCAGGAGGAAAAGATATGCTCAGAAACATGAGACCGATCTAGAACGTGTGCAGAGCAGGGAGCAAAATACCTGAATTCTAATCATCACTAACAAATGCTTCCTGAGAGCAGAAAAATATTTTCTTTTTTGAAAAAATAAACTTGAAGATTACATATAGCAATGATGAGTGGGTCTTGCTAGTCTAGAGTTCTATGGAATCCATTGATCTGGTCCCAGTCAGGAAAAAATATTTGGGAAGACCTAATACCTAGGTCCAAGGACACCTGGTAAGGGATTACAGTAGCCATGTCCTTAGTAAATAAGCCTTTATGTCACTTAATTACTACATCAGACTCAGAACTTTCTCCCTTGTCAGTTTCACATTCACTCTTAGGATAGGGTCAAATGACTCATTTCATACAGTTCCCACTTTCAGCAACAACTAATACGGATAAGGAAACAAAACTTCTAGAGCTTCCTTCTACCTATTCCTCAGTACGACTAATTAAATATACAACCTAAAAACAAGTGACAAACAATGGCTGGCTGTTTCAGACCTTGTTTCCAGAAGACATAGATGACAAACAGAGGTGGTATATGGTAACTTCCAAGGCTTCTCAAAGGTGCTAGGATCCCTATCCTGTGCGGTTCTTCCTACTGGAGGACCCTATTCCATCCTACAATGCTCTGACTCATCTTTTCCCAAGTGGTGATGGATTACCCCTTCCTGCTAGACCATGACTCCTCGAGGCCAAGGCCAGGCTCCTCTTGTTCGGCAGTCTGTGTGTAACCAGCAGAACTCTAGAGAAGGTGCACAGTGGCTGCCACACTGTCAGTATCAACACACAGTTGCTGAATGAAGGAACAAGTGAATAGACAAAAAACTCAATCCCTCTGTGTCCAGTGGCACACAGCTTTGTGGGTTATGGGCACAGCAGCTTGGCATGAGGGTCAAGGACATGAACTCCAGAGCCAGACTCCTTGGATCTGAATCCCCAGCTCTATCATTTACCAGCGGCAGGACTTTGGGCAACTTCTTTAACCTAATGATGTCTCACCTTCCTCCTGTGCAAAAGGGGGATAATAATGAGTCTACTTCACAGGACTGTGTGGAAGGATAAATTCCTTCATATGTTACATGCTGACGATGGTGCATTAACACATAGAAAGCACCATATGTTCGCTATATCCTTATTTGTACAGTCTGTGGTCCATATTGTGTCCAAACCCACGGCCTTGCCATTATGAGTCTTGATATGAAGCAAACCACGTAAGATACCAAATGACTAAAAACATCTCTAAATCTAAGTAGATGGGGAAGATTTTTACTTCAGAAGTCACGGGCGGGAAAAGTGTAATCAAGTTTTAATTGCACGGAAATCTACTCCTAGGCTGGAGATGCTCTCTACAGCAGATCTCCACCCAGATTGCTTCCACATCTCACGTGGGCCTCAGAAAGCCACTCCTACTATTGTAAGAGATGTGGTTTAGAATTCTCTAAAACACACCTAGACATGTATTCCAAGGCCTAGATGACTTAAAAGCAGTCACTAGGGCACCCTCAGCATCAAACTAGGTCCCTGCATCAGCTCACAGGCTGCAGTTCGACTCCACTGTAGTGGAGGCTGCAGGACCAACCAAAAGCCTTGTGTACTTAGGTTGAAATCAGAAAGCATTTTTTCTTTTTCTACAGCTGACATGTGTAAAAGCTGGGATCCCAGAAACAGCACCCTAAATTAGGGTTAAGTTGTGGACAGTTTCAAAAGGAGACTATTCACAAAGATGTGGCCAGCATGTAGAAACACCACAAGTCATAGTGCAGACCCTCAGAACTGTTAGGCTCCCCAACAAAGACACAAGGAGAGGATGCAATTACTGGAATCCAGAAAAGAAAGTCCTATAGGAGGGCCACCTTGAAACGAGCTGTGACCCAGGGTCAAGGCTGTAGCAGCCATCCTGCGGTGACCCCGGAGGGGAGGGAGCCAGGGGAGTGAATACCTCCCCTCACACTCTTCCTCCCCTCCCTGAGCTGTGCTCCCCATTGAAAGGAGACCAGCAGGCAAGGAAGCCTGTTGATACCATCCACACAGCTCAGCTTCCCCATGCAGAGAGCAGGATGGACAGCAGGCCTACAAGTGTAAACTGAAGGAGGAAAGGAAAATACCCGGCCAAGAGGTATTTGTGTAAAGATGTGTAAGTCTATGAACAAAAGTTTTCTGCCAGGGATAGGAGGGTAGCATAAAGTCATTGTTCACTATAATCTAAGAGGCAGTGGAAAACCAGGAGAAAACCCATGAAACCTGAGGACTAACACTGTTCATTGCAAAGTATGTGGACAAGTCACCTCCTCTCTGCATCACAGTTTCTTCACTGGCCTGGTCACCACTAAAAATTCCTTCCAGCTATAACTCCCTCCGATTTCTTAGACTGAGCTTTATTTATATGTGGAAGCTTTCTGATGAGGGTTTTCATGTATGCCAGAACCATGATAACTTTCTGTTCACTGCAGATCCTTCTTGGGACACAGCTCTGATGTTGTCTCCTAGCTGACAGTGCCCCTGGAGCAGCCTTGAAAAAACATGTCTCTTACCTACTGCACTCCCATTCCTTGACATCACAAAGGAGAGAAGAACATCACGCAGGCCATCTCCATTCACATCAGCCAATTCCAATGGAGACAGGTCCCCACCTGTTATACACATAAAAAACCAGAAAGGTCCTGAGCAAGTTACCACAAACCAGTTCTCTGTTGCCAGTAGCTCTATAAACACCAAGCAGACTCCAGTTCCTTGACTAGGTACAGTAGACACACCTCTCCCTACTCCCCCTGCTAAGTGCATGGAAAAGCCCTGGACACTGTATATAAAACAAACATAAGACAACGCTAAAAGGCAGAGAGAAGGAAGCAGACCAGCTAGGGACTGCAAGACCCAAGGAATGACAAGTTGATGAGTCCCCTGGGTTTTCTTTTGGCCTCATAATACCCAGATAGGGTGCTGGAAAAGCCAGCAACCCAGAAACACCACAGGTACAGACAAAAAAGCCCCAGAAAAGGCTGGCTTCCCTAGCCAAAAGCCCAGGAAAGGTGCAGTCCAGCAAGACAGGAAAGTTTTAGATAATAACTGCTCTACTCCAACCAAACACCCCAGATAAAATTATGGGCCCAGCTCCACCCACCCATATAGCAAAGGCTGAATGTGGAGCCTGGCTCCCACCCTCTCCTGGATGTAACAAGGCACCCCACCACCACCACCACCATCAGGGTCATGTCAGAGAAAGCCAGATGGGGGCCAGGACTGTCATCCTCCCCAAAGGAGGATGGCAGGACCAAAGGAGTTCCACCCCAACTAGCATCAATAAGGTAGCCCTCTCCCTCCTCTCCACGGAGGTGGTGTCAGCAGAGGCCTAGTGAGGAGTCTGGACTTCCATCCCCCCACCACCCAACAGTGTGGACTCAGAGGATGCCCACCAAATTTGGAGAGAATTCACACATTGCTAGTGGAAATGTAAATTGGTACAACCATGTTGGAAAATAATTTAACATAAACTACTAATAATGAACATGCACACACCCTATGGTATGATCCAGCAATTTTACTCCTAGGTTTGTGCCTTAGAGAAATTCTTATACACTGCAATAGGAAACATATACAAAAATGTTCTTAGCAGCACCATTTATTTATTAAAACAAAAAAAAGACTGGAAGCATTACTTAAAGGTTCATCAACAGTAAAATGGATAAATCATGGGATATTCATATCATGGAAAATCAGACAGTAGTGAAAATGAATAAACTCCAGGTATAATGCATCAATATAGATGAATCTCAATAGTTTTCAAAAAATTAAGTGGCACAAAAAAGTAGGTCACAGGCTGGGTGCAGTGGCTCACACCTATAATCCCAGCACTTTGGGAGGCCAAGGTGGGTGGATCACCTGAGGTCAGGAGTTCAAGATGAGCATGGCCAAAAGGGCAAAATCCTGTCTCTATTGAAAATACAAAAATTAGCAGGCATGGTGGCGAGCTCCTGCAATCCCAGCTACATGGGAGGCTAAGGCACAAAAATCACTTGAACCTGGGAGGCAGAGCCTGCAGTGAACCGAGTTCACACCACTGCACTCCAGCCTGGATGACAGAGCAAGACTCTGTCGCAAAAAAAAAAAAAAAAAAAAAAAAAAAAGAAAGAAAAAAAGGCAGTTCACACAAGACTGCATGATTAAATTCATGTAAAATTTTAAAACCAGCAAAAGTAATGAATATATAGTTTAGGGGTACATACTGACATGGTAAAACTTTACAGAAAAAGGAATAATCAACACAAAATTCAGGATAGCAGAGGCCTTTGGTGGGCAGAGGAGGATGTGGTCAGGAGGGACACCCAAGAGATTGTGAAGGTCTCAATGATGTTCTATTTCTAAAGCTGGGTGGTAAACACACCAACAATTTGTTACCTTTAAACTGTATATAAATATATGTAAATGAAACTTGCCTTCAGAGAAACTAAAGATGAGAACACAGAACTCATCAGAAGCTAATTCAACTGGGATCAGAGAAGTAGCAGAGATAAACATTTCTAGATCAAGTGGATGCCAGGGGTCTGAGGATAGCTTAATCCAGTTCACAAGAGACAGGACTACTCAACACAGGTGAGACATAAGTCCCATTCCAGAGCAAGAGGTTTTAAAGAAGCCTGCTCCAAAAGGAGACAGAATAGCTGGAATTACTCGGACAGCACCACCGTAACCATGAGGAGCAAGAAAGAAAAGATAGCAACTATCTTTTATAGGAAATGAAATTATTTTATAATTTAAATTACATCAGACCTCTATCATCAAAGAATGTTGAAGGGTTCTACAAGAGCCCTATCCCTGGTGCAGCCAGGCCTTCAACCTTGCTTTTCTCTGTAAATAGCCCTTCCTACAGCTTTGCGTTCCCCTGATACAGTGCTGGCTCCACAGCAGGAACCCAGCAAACCAGCCCTGTCCTCTGTGGATCTAATAAAGACCAATGCCAACAGACACAACAGAGCAGTGATTCCCAGGTTTTTGGAGGTGTTTGTTTTCTTTCAAATCTTAATCTCCTTGCCACCTCCACACAGCGGGGACGGTAAGGTGGGGAACACTGCATGACACATATTAAGTTTTAACATTTGGAGGAAAATTTAAATGTAATCAGACATAGCATAAAGTTTCACAGAATTAGGGCTGAAGATTCTGCAGCTCACCTCCCTGGGAGCCCAAGTGGCGGCTCCAGGTGCTGTGCAGATCTCTGGGAGGACAGGGGATCAGGAAAGCACACAGGAGCACCAGGATCATCGAGATCCCCAAAGTCAGCAGGAAGACAGACGTGCGCACATATGACACCAGGGAGGAGGCCCCCTTCTGTTCCAGGCCCCCAAGGGGTTCCGAGGGGTAGCCCTCCGTGGTGACTTCTGAGAGATGTGGCTTTGCAGCCTCTGCAACCTCAGCATCTGAGTCGGGTTCTGGCGCTTCTCCCAAAGGACTCTTCCCATTTTTGACCCCTCCATTCTTCTGCAGGTTAAGCACCAGATCGTCTTCGCTCTCATCACTGTCAGCCTGGGTGAGTGGATCATACTCCCCTAGGTCTGGGCTCTTCTTCCCTGAAAAAAACAGAAAAACAGAGAGTCAAGGGGAACTGGGAAGGAGACACCCTCACCAAATATATGGCAACTGTAAATACCCAGGAGAACACGGAAAGCTAAAACAAAAAAACCCAGGTTTACATCAAGTTTAAACTTTGGTGGCTATCTGTAAAATAAAAGCCAGTGAAGCAGGGGTTAGGAATGGAATGAAAAACAAAAGCACAGTGCTCCAGGATCACTGCCTGCATGAGTTTAAGACAATGGAAAAGGAGGCAGAAGTTAGCAAATTAAAAATGTCTTTAGTTTAAAAAGAAAGCTCTCTTAATGTGTTTGAATCTCACTCAAGAAAAAGATCATGGCTCCACATCAACTCTCCATGTGCCTAATGTGCATACTGCCTCACATTTTGTTAGATCTGTGACGTCCTAATCTTTCCTGGTAAACTTTTAGAACAATTCTTCTCCATACGCTGCTTCTCACAGCCCAATATCTGTGGCTTCCCAACTGTTTCTATGGAAACAACTTAGAAAGTTGAACACTGAATGTTCATCTGAAGATGTATTGAAATCTCTCTTCTAAGAACCATCCTGTGATTTGAATGCCCTTTCAGTCTATCTTTTAGTAAACGGTGTTTACCCCAAAAACTGCTCTTCTGAGCAAATATTCTGGGAGGGGTGGTGATCTAGCCAGTATACAGAGGTAGGGGACTTGTCTTGAAGCTGCTCTGCATGGCAAGCACTTTGTTTTTACTTAGCCTGCAGTGTTGATTTGGGATAGCTGAGAGAGAAATTACAGAAGGGCCTAGGTACACCTCCTCCCAAGCCACCCACCCCTTGGCCTCACTGCCAATGACTGAATGATTTTATGCCTTTATTTCATATTACCACCAAGTAACAACCAAGAAAATGTTTCTTTTGGGGAGACTTTATGTGGTAATCTATCACTAATGTAAACTCTATCGTTAAATCTTTTGTTCAGAAGAAATATAAAAAAGACCACATAACCCAGCTAATTAAAAAGGGGAAAAGAATAATTATTAATGCTAGTGTCTACCTCTGGGTCATTATGGCCTTGGTGATGTCATTTCGTACATTATATCTCAGTTTGTTCAATTAATAAAATGAAAGAATAAAACACTATATAGAGACCAGATTGTTGCAGGAAGGCAGGGACCCCAAATGGAGGGACCGGCTGGAACCGCGGCAGAAGAACATAAATTGTGAAGATTTCATGGACACTTATCAGTTCCCAAAATTAATACTTTTTAATTTCTTATGCCTGTCTTTATTGCAATCTCTGACCACAGTTGTGAAGATTTCATGGACATTTATCACTTCCCTATTAATACTCTTATAATTTCTTATGCCTGTCTTTACTTTAATCTCTTAATCCCATTATCTTCATAAGCTAAGAATGTACGTCACCTCAGGACCACTATTGTACAAACTGATTGTAAAATGTGTGTGTTTGAACAATATGAAATCAGTGCACCTTGAAAAAGAACAGAATAACAGCGATTTTCAGGGAACAAGGGAAGATAACTATAAGGTCTGACTGCCTGCAGGGTCGGGCAGAATAGAGCCATATTTTCCTTCTTGCAGAGAGCCTATAAACAGATGTGCAAGTAGGGAAGATATCGCTGAATTATTTTCCCAGCAAGGAATACCCTGGGGAAGGAATGCATTCCTGGGGGGAGGTCTACAAATGGCCGCTCTGGGAGTGTCTGTCTTTAGTTGAGATAAGGACTGAAATACGCCCTGGTCTCCTGCAGCACCCTCAGGCTTACTAGGATTGGGAAATTCCAGCCTGGTAAATTTTGGTCAGACTGGTTCTCTGCTCTCCAACCCTGTTTTCTGTTAAGATCTTTATCAAGACAACACATGCACAGCGGGACATAGACCCTCATCAGTAATTCTAATTTTGCCTTTGCCTTGTGATCTTTATTGCCCTTTGAAGCATGTGATCTTTGTGACCTACTCCCTGTTCCTACACCCCCTCCCCCTTTAAAATCCCAAATAAAAACCTGCTGGTTTTGTGGCTCAGGGGACATTATGGACCTACCAATATGTGATGTTACCCCCGGAGGCCCAGCTATAAAATTCCTCTCTTGGTACTCTTTCTCTTTATTTCTCACACCGGCCGACACTTAAGGAGTATAGAAAGAACCTACGTTGAAATATTGGGGGCTGGTTCCCCCAATACCAGATGTTGGAAGTAAAACCTTTGATGTTTAAAGTTTAGTATTTGGTACATTAAAAAAATCAATAAATTTTAGATTTTTTAAAATGAACATTCCACAGAATTATAACATTAAGTACTTTTTAAAAAAATCCAAAGAAAATACTGAATAATCTGTCATCCTAATAGCTAGAAATTATTTCTATTTATTTTTATTTTCAAAGCTATACACTTTGCCCAATAAATATTAGATTTGATTTTTAAAGGCACAAATTACAAGAAAATAAATCAATTATTAGAAACTTAATTAAAAATAGTACTTTCAGAATATGCCATGGGGTCAGTACAGGTTCCAGATAATCTCCTACAATTTGTATTTCTACTCCATGAACCAAATTATTTGGTTAATTAGGGCACACCATTCCCTAACCATGCCAGATAACTCTACACATAATAATTTGCACACAGAGCCATGGGTTGTTAGAATAATATTAACTCTATTACTTTTTAAAGTGATTGCTTGTTCTTGTTTTGTTTTTTAGCTAAAATACACCTGACATGATAAACAAAATGTGATACGTACATACCATGGAATATTATTCAGCTCTAAAAAGGAAGGAACTTCTGACACTTGCTACAAAATGGATGAACCTTGAGGACATTATGCTAAATGAAATGAGCCACACACAAAATGACAATACTGTGTAATTCCACTTATATGAGTTATCTAGAGTAGTCACATTCACAGAAACAGAAGGTAGAATGGTTGTTGCCTAGGTCTGGAGGTAAAAGGAAAAGTTGTTACTGAGTAAGTATACAGTTTCAGTTTTGCAAGATGAAAAAGTACTAGAGATTGGGTGTATATACAGTTAATAATGAACTGTATACTTAAAATGGTTAAGATAGTAAATTTTATGGTGTATGTATTTTTTGACAATTTAAAATGTTTAAATATATATATTTCCAAAAAACAGGAAAGCACACAGAGTTCTCAACTCTAGAGTTACTTGAGAAAGCACAGCAAGAGACTTTAAAGATCACATAATCCATCCCCACCCCTATCCCAAACTTACAACTAGCTACTTACAAAGACCTACCAACCAGTTACTTAGCAAACACCTGAATGTAACCTGTATTAGGGAATCCACTGGCCTCCAATCTAGAAACCAATTCTTTACACTGATTCAAAAATTTTTTTCTGGGAAGTTGCCAATTATCTGTCCTAGTTTTAATTTCTGGGATCCCTCTCTCACATGTAAGTCCTTCAAACACTCAAAGGTATCAATCATAAGAGACATATGATACGGTATTTAAGAGCTCAAGTCTTCACAATCAAACATCAAGCCAAATCCTAGCTATATCTCTTATGAACTATGTAATCTCAAATTTCTTAATTTTATTGAGCATCAATTTCCCTATTATGAAATGGAATAATTATTCTTTTTAGCTCATATGATTGTGATGAGAATCAAATAACATATGTCTGGTTCTTAGTGCCTGGCTCATAGTCACACAATAAATTTTAGCTTCTATTATTATCATTACCATCACTGGTGCTAGCATTGTATCTCCCAGTGCCCTCCCTGACTCTTCTCATCTCCAAGTTAAACACCTCCACCTCTTTCAACCCATTACTTGAAGAAGTATTGTTTCAGGTGTCCTCAACATCCTGGTCATTCTCCTCTGGACACAATGTGATATGTCTGTGCTTTTTAAAGTATGGTTCTTGGAACTAGATACAATCCCAGGTACACTCTGACCAGAGAAAAGGAGGGCAGAGCTATTTCCTACCTACTCCAGATAGCAAACAACAATTCAATTTCTATAACATAAGATCTTGAGAGCTTTCTTGGCATTCACATCACCTACTGATTCAATTAAAACTTCCAAGCATTTTGAACGCATATTTAAGCCACCCTATAATTGTGCAACTGGATTTTTAGCACCAAGTGAAAAATTTAGCATCAACATCAAATTCAATCTTGCTAGTCAGTCTCCACCTTGCAATAAACATATCAGGCTAAAACAGCACCTTTGTCAAAGTGAAATCATTAATAAAATACTGCCCAACAAAACAGTTTAAAGGAAATTCATTTTTATCATGCTATGTACTATCACAGGCAGGGAGGAAGAGAAGTATATGCTACAGGAACTTATAAAATCTGTAAGAAATTTATAAAAACAATTTGCAAGCATTCTTTGAGAAAAAAGCTGCTGTCAAATTGGTCCGTTTAGCAAGATTACATGCTTCTAGTTAATGACGGCAAAAGTAGGCATTTCTGTCACACGATCTTTCCTAAAACCAGGAAAACAAATAAAGAAAAGCTGGGCGCGGTGGCTCACGCTTGTAATCCCAGCACTTTGGGAGGCCGAGGCGGGTGGATCACGAGGTCAGGAGATCGAGACCACGGTGAAACCCCATCTCTACTAAAAATACAAAAAAAAAAAAAAAAAATTAGCCGGGCGTGGTGGCGGGTGCCTGTAGTCCCAGCTACTCGGAGGCTGAGGCAGGAGAATGGTGTGAACCCGGGAGGTGGAGCTTGCAGTGAGCCAAGACTGCGCCACTGCACTCCAGCCTGGGCGACAGAGTGAGACTCGGTCTCAAAAAAAAAAAAAAAAAAAAGAACATAAAATAGGAAACAGCCGTATTCCCAAACCACAGTTTATGAACTAAATGCACTGAAACTTGTACTCAATTGAGAAAGCTCAGTAAGAGCAGGCAAATACATCTTGCAGATATATATTGCACATGTATTGCAGATCTTCAGCAATGAGCAGAGTTCACAGAATTAATAGTCATGACAATAAGATGATGACGATGATGACAACTGGAAGTGTATTGAGTGCCTACTGTCCCAGGCACTGATCCAAGCATTTTGCATGTGTTAATTCATTTAATCCTCACATCAACCTTATATGGTAGATATTATTATTATCTCCCATTTTATGAACAAGAAAAATAAAATTTAAGAGGTAAAATGACTAAGATCACAGAACTAGCCAAAAGAAAAGCCAGGATTCAAACCCAGGCATCTGACTGCAGAGTCCACTTGTTGTTCTAACCAACAAGTTATACTACCTCCCTTGTTCCACAAATAGAGCCAAACCAGTAATTGCTTGCTTGGAAAGACAAAGTCTGGGGTCACAGAAGCACCAATGAGCCCAATTCAACACCACAGAGTCAAAGGGAAGTAGGACCGAATGAGGAAAAGTACAAGCTGACATCTTCACAAAAAGCACACTGTAAGGACAGCAGGTTAGAAAAGTAACTGGGCATAATCACTCTGACTGGGCCCAGTCAGGAGACAGAAGCCAAACAGTAGTTCAAAGAGGACAAGTTTAACATAAAAAAATTACTAAGCAATGACAGGAGAGTAAACATAAAGATGAGAAGAGAACTCTAAAATGTCCCCTAGGACTAAGAGACAATATCCAAGGCAGGACAAACTTGATATTTAAAAGGGCTCAGACCCGCTTTCACAGATCAGTCAACAAAGGTGAATTTGGAGTTCAGAGGCAATAAATTGATAACTGGCACAACAAAGTCAGTGAAGGAAATGCCAAACCAGCAGCCTACAGTCCTGTGAAAAGCCTCCTCCTAGCCAGGATAGAGACATCCACACAGGAAGAGTGCTGGTGTGGAGCCAGCTGACTTAACAGGCCTGGATTACATTCTTGCTTCCAACGGCCCTAGATCACCCCTTTGGCAATAGCCAGGCTGTCAAACAACTGCCCCATTTAAATATAAGTAATAATCAGAAAGGAGCCATGTTTAGTACTCATTCCACAAGATACCACAAAGCTCTACAAATATTCAAGAAAGAAGTAACAACAAAACATAACAAACAATTAGCTAAAGAACAAATGCTGGACAAATCACACCACAAGGTGGAAGAAATAATGAACATATACTTCCCCATGGAGTCTGAGAAATTTAGGAAAATCGTCTTCTCTGAAATAAGCACTCAGGAAAACAATGGAAAAAATAACAAACCAATTTTAGAAAAGAAATCCTCATTGGAATCAGCTAAAGGAACAGATATTGCTGAAAACAGGGTCAGAGACATAAAAAGAATAGACTAGTGAAAATCAAGCAAAATGTAACGGAAATAACTACAGCTGGCAGTTCTGAACACTCATCCTACATTCTTCCAAGCCCTTTTAATGTCTTATGTCAGGCCAGGGGTGCTGGCTCCCGCCTGTAATCCCAGCACTTTGGGAGGCCAAGGCAAGTGGATCACTTGAGGCCAGGACTTCAAGACCAGCCTGGACAACATGGCGAGACCCCGTCTCTACTGAAAATACAAAAATTAGCCACGTGTGGTGGCAGGTGCTTGTAACCCCAGCTACTCAGGAGGCTGAGGCATTAAAATTGCTTGAACCTGGGAGGCAGAGGTTAGAGTGAGTCGAGACCATGCCACTGCACTCCAGCCTGGGCGACAGAACAAGACTTTGTCTCAAAAAAAATTCTTATCTCAGTAAATCTTCATAACAACTATGTGAGGTAGACACATTACTGTCTTCACTTTCAAGATGAGGAAGCTGAGGCTCCTTAGTTTAAGTAATTAGTGGATGTGGTTTGGCTCTGTGTCCCCACCCAAATCTCAACTTTAATTGTACTCCCATAATTCCCATGTGTTGTAGGAGGGACCCAGTGGGAGATAATTGCATCATGAGGGCAGTTTCTCCCATACTGTTCTTATGGTAGTGAATAAGTCTCATGAGATCTGATGGTTTTACAAGGGGAACCCTGTTTTGCTTGGTTCTCATTCTCTCTCTTGCCGCCACCATGTAAGATGTGCCTTTTACCTTCCACCATGATTGTGAGGCCTCCCTAGGCACATGGAACCGTAAGACCATTAAACCTCTTTCTTTTGTAAATTGCCTCGTCTCAAGTATGTCTTTATCAGCAGTGTGAAAACAGACTAATACAATGGCCCACAGTTAAACAGCAAGTGATAGGTAACAATTCAAAACCAGTCTGGCTTCAAAGTCTGTACGGGCTACATATGATCCCATGGAAAAAAATCAAGGCCTTTAAAAAGACTAGAAACAACGTGATAGATACTGACAACAAAGGTGAGCCAATATATGCATGACCGAAGAGGATAACAGAAAAGAAAATGGAACCAAAAGCGGTATTTTAAAGAGTTGCAAAAAAAAAAAAAAACTTCCTACAATAAAGACCTAAAACTGCAGAATAATGAGTACACAGAGTCCCAAGAAAAACTGATTCAGAAGAATCAATACTGAAATATATCCTAGTAAAGGCACAGGACTTCAAGGACAAAGAAGGAATCCTATAAGCAGCCAGGCCAAAGGAAAAAGAATCAAGTCACTAATGACAGGAACAAAAATCAGGCAAAGATTTCTCCATAGTAACATACACTATTAAAAGATAGCGGGGCAATATCTAAAAAGTCCTCAGAGAAAGAACATGCAATTTGATGTCCAAGCATTCTGACCCAGCCATGACATCACCGAAATATAAAGACAAGCACAGAAGCGCTCTGAGTTATCATACTCCTATGCTTTCTTTACATCACAGAAGACTAGGGGCCAGTTCTTTGCCAGCCTTTTGAAAGGAATAAATACTTTTATACTAATTTTTTTTTCAGATAATGCAAAAACAAACCTCCGCTTAAGGATTACAGACTGCAAGTTTTGATTAGAGAAGTCTCTAATAATATTTTTTCTATCTATTTACAGAAAGACAATAAGAGAGAGTGAAGTAAAAGAAGTCCACCAACTTGCCTTAAGAGAAGTCCACCAACCTGCCTTAAGTCCTACTCAGGCTGAGGAGCTAGGCGTCAAATCCAGCTTCCAAGCTTAGGGCACTTAGCACTCACTCGCTTCGTTGCTACTTTCAGCCACCACCCAAATTTTTAATGAATGAAAGGTTTTCAAAGAATAAGAGAGAGGGCACTGATTTCATAACAAATCATTATAAATGAGCTTTCCACAGCTATTGCTTTTCCTCTTAGGAAGACTGAAGATGCTGCTTAAATATAATAGGATTTCCAAAATGGTAGAGAGGAAAACACAAATAGGAAAGTGATGCAATTATACCATACCCAAATGTTTTCAGGAAATATACTAAAACATACACTATTCCATAACATATACTATACTATAGTATACACTATACTGGGCATATACTATACAATAGACTCTACTGCAACAAAGGTAAATAATTCATATCATGGGTTAGTTTACTCAAGAGCATATAAAGACTCTGAAGTTACACAAATAAATCATAAAAAATCATTTTGCTCTGATATTCCCTCCAGTGTTTGACCTGCAAACTTTAAAATGGCCTAAGGAAAAAAAAATAAATATATATACTTAGGAGATAAGCTGTCCTACAGGCTTTACGAATGTCATATTGGCCTTCTGCTACTAATTAACCTCATTTTATGCATGTGAGCCAAACATCTTTCCTTCCTGAGCTTAGCGAAACTGCTCTTTCATAAAAAGGCTGCTGAGATCTGTCAATAGCACACTATTACATCAAGCCTTCCTTCAGGTATCACATTCATAAATGAGCACTGTGCTGATGACAACAGCCAACACTTACTGACTAACATATGTCAGAGGTTACTAGACCTCCTAAGTACATCCATCTCCTTTACTATTTCAGATAACCCTAGGAGGTAAATATGTAGTAGAATGTGTGGCATAGAGTGAATGCTCCATAATAATGTTATTGTTATAGATGAGGAAACTAAAGCTTAAAGAGATTAAGTAACTAATTAGGTAAAGACTGGATTTGAACTTGAGCCTGTCTCATGCTCTCAGCTACCACTCCATCCTGACTTCCTCACACATGAAAACAGTGGGGATGTTGGGGCCAGCCGCAGTGGCTCACGCCTGTAATCCCAGCACTTTGGGAGGCCACAGCAGGCGATCACCTGAGGTCGGGAGTTCCAGGCCAGCATGACCAACATGGAGAAACCCTGTCTCTACTAAAAATACAAAATTAGCCGGGTGTTGTGGCGCATGCCTGTAATCCCAGCTACTCGGGAGGCTGAGGCAGGAGAATTGCTTGAACCCAGGAGGCGGAGGCTGCGATGAGCCAAGATCACACAATTGCACTCCAGCCTGGGCAAGAAGAGCGAAACTCCATCTCAAAAAAACAAACAAACAAACAAAAACAAACAAACAAAACAGTGGGGATGTTAACTACGAGAACATAACACAGTAGCCCAAACAGGACAGCAGTCTCAGGACCCCAATTACAGGGGAGCCAAAAAGAGCTATACAAAACAACTTGTACCTAATGCAAAAACTAAAAATAGTATTTTGGGTGGAGGGAAGAAGGGGCAAGAAGGAGACAAGGAAAAATGCAAGTGAACATTTTCTTAAAACCCACATCACATGAAAGAACATATGCCTACTATATCTGGGCCTAAAAAAGCATCAAGCATACCTCAGGGCTCAGGGCCAAGCTGCCTGCCAAACAGGCCCACGGACTAGGCTATGGGAACCCCAACCAGTTCCAACAACTAATACTCCAGGGAGTGATAACACCACAGCCTTGGGGCATAAGAACACAAAAGAGCTCAAGAGTTGCCCAAGCAAGATTTTCATGCATTCTCATTCTTAGAGGATAACAATGACCTACACTGAAATAAAAAAAAAAGGACTCTAAGAGAAAAAAAAAAGAAATAAAGCTAAATGTGTCTGACATCTTATTACCCCTCTGGGAGGATATCATTCTACACAAAGGATATACAAAGTAAAAAAGTAAAAAATTAATCCTGCAGGTAAAGGGCCACATCTCTCATTTAATTCCGGTATTATGCACACATTCCAAGGCAGATACTATCAGTGTTCCTTCCAATGTTCCAATGAGCCCATATTAAAAAAAAAAAATCTGTCTGAGGTCATGAAGTCTGGGGACAGAAATGCAAACTAATATCCAACCTAGCGTCATCCAAATGGCAAGGTTCACTTCAGGGTAGCATACTGGAAGCTCCTTGAGAACAAGGACCCTGTAATCCCCCTGCAACCTCAAACTAGCTATCCAACCAAAACCCAAATAGCCCTCTCTAGAGATAACTATGAAAGCAACTGCTTTTCCCTCTAATACAAATTATCAGCAAATAAATGTTTATAGCTTAATGCTTAAAACTTATCTAGGTAGAGCCATTAATTTTTCTAAAGCCTAATGTTTAAAATTTACTTGGGTGGAATAAATATACTTTTATTAAAATATCAAGTTTCTAACAGTACAATCCTACCCTGGAGGTTTAGCAGGAAAAAAAAAAGAAAAGGAAAAAAAACTTGGAGCTGCTGCCCGAAGTACTGAATCAGCTCTGGAAGTTGTCATCACCCCTAATGCTGCCTTAAAGAAGATTCCATACATTATCTTCAATTTATAGGTGCCAAATCATTTCCCATGCTTAATGTCGGCAGCTGGAGACTGACCAAGTGGAATCAAAAGCTCAGGATTTAGAGTGAAAAGACCCCTGACGTTCAAGGCCGAGCTTTCCCAATACTTGTGAGATCCTGGACAATTCAATTAGCCAAATAACTCTCATTTTCTCTTCTGTAAACTAGGAAGGGACGTAAATACCTGTCCCACCTGCCTCATGGATGCGTCGTTGCTGTCATTAGGTGAAAGGGATGATCCACAGAGGGCCACTCGCCTTCCCGCCGCCCCCGCCCAGGTCCGGCCAAGACAGAAGGCGCCGGAGTCCCCGCGGTGCCTGGTCCGCGGCGCTCGGGAAGGATGCTCCTCTCGCCAGCCTCCCCTCGGGACAGCGGCGACCGGCGTTCTGACACTCCCCGCTGCAACACCTGCTCGGCGCCCTCTCCCCGCGCGTCTCCGGGTTCGCCCCGCGCCCGCGACCCCTGCCCCGCTGGGAGCCCCTCTCGCCCTCTGGTGGCACAGGGACCCCAGCCCCAAGGGACTGCACCCTCCTCGCCACCGGGCGTCTGCAGCTGAGTCTGCGTTGAGGCCAGGGCCTGACCGGCCTCGCCCCCAGAGTCTCGCCTCCCCTTATTCCAACACCGGCGGGGACGGGGTGGTCGCAAGGCTGCGACTCCTTACCCGGCAGCTTGAGCGCCCTGGACAGCACGGTCGCCATGGCGGAGGCCCCGGTGCGCGTGCGCGCGCCCGCGTTCTGCCGGGAAGTGTAGTTCCGGGCGGGCGGTGCATGGGGCTGGGACCGGGAAAGGTGGGACCCGCTTGCTGGAGACAGAGCCGCGGGAGGCCAAGCCAGAGTACACGCTCCGCAGGCTTTTCTCCCACCCTACCTATGCAGGTCACCTCACCATTCTGAGTCTCACTTGCCTCGTCAGTGAAATGGGGAGAAAATACCCCGTAAGCTTGCAGTGAAAATGATTCGAACGAGATATTTAAGGAGGTGTGGATTGTGCAATGTGCATGGGCTTTGTAATCAGGCAAACTGGATTTGAATCCTGCCTAAATCACTTACTAGCTGGGCCATCTTGGGCAAGTCCCTTGGGGCGTCTGAGCTGCAGCTGCTTTTTTTTAATTAAAGACATACTACCTACTTCACAAGCTTGCAGTGAGAATTAAATGATATGACCTGTTTAAAACACACAGCACACAGTAGGCACCTAGTAAGAGTGTTTCTATTATGCTTCTTAGGTAGAAGTTGAAGTTTCCTGGAGCTCGAACCCTCCCAGTTCTTTACAGCTGTCTACTCAGCACGCTACGCTGCAGCTTCTAGTTGAAGGGTGTAGAAGGAGGAACTGACTGTGTACAGACATCCAATAGATGCAGCATCTCCAGCTCCTCAGATTTCAATGCTTGACCTTTAAGGCATCTGCACGCTCCCCATAATCACCCCAGCTTTGCCCGAGTGATTTTTGCGGAGAGGCTGATGCCCAGGAATTCCTCCTTCCTTGGCTCCCTGAGCTTTGCCCCCTTTGTCTTCCTTGTCCCTCTGGAAATCTCTTTCATCCCGCCACAACTTTTTTCCATTTTAACATAGGAACTGCAGCTTAGAATAGTATTTCTCAAACTTAATGTACTTTTTTTTCAATTAAAGAAAAACATGCAAAGCAGCTGCCAAATGAATCAGGATCCTTACCTTTTACATAGAGAATACCTGTGAGTTCCTCTCTAGCTACCGAGTGGAATGTGAATACTTTTGCTGCCCAAACACCCACTGAGGTCACTGTGGAAAATGCAAACACCCAGGCCCTCTCTGACTTCTGAACTTGGCTTGCCTCAGGATCAGGCACAGTGGTGTAGAAGGGAGAACTGACTTGCTTCTTTCCCACACACCAGTGATCAGCATTTTAGTGCAGGAATGCTAATACTATGTTATCTTAGAACTGGAACAGATTCTAGAGGCTATCTAGTCCCACTGTCCTTGTTTTGTTTAAAAGAAAGCTGAGAAATAGAAAGGTAATGTAACTTCTGAGTGTCACAACAAAAGCTCCAAGATACATCTCATTTGCAGGCTGCCTAATTCCCGTGAGAAACTGCAGACAGGACTATCCTGTGGGAGTAATCTGACAGTCTCCAGCAGTCTCACCTTTCTTCCCACGGAAAAAAAAAAATGTCATTGTCTCTGATAGAGCACAGGCTGTGGAGCCAGGAGCCAGGCCTCCGGAGATCAAATCCTGACTCCATCATTTCCTAGATGCCCGGCAGAGGATTAGTTGCTTAATTTCTCCCCACCTCAATTTTCTCATCTGCAAAATGGGGACAAAACAGTTCCTAGTTTATAGTTCTCCTGAGAATTAAATGTATACGTAGAAAGCACTTACAACAGTGCCCGGCACTTAGTGTTTTCTAAGTATTCACTCTTCTTTTATCAATAATTTCTTAATGTTTTAACAATTTAAAATTTGTAACTTAATAACAAATAATACATTCATAGTAATTGAATGGTTTCGTAATGTATTTATTTATTAATTCTTTCAGCATTCTACAATACCCAAAATTTCTACTGCTTACCACATCTCTGGAGGCATGATTAAAAAACATATTTTACATCTATGTAGGTCATCAAAGAGGAGCAACACTACAAGTCACAATGAGCCAGCAGTAGCTTGCCTGGTATCAGTTTAAATGGAACACATTCCTGAAATATGAAGACTGAGAAAAATAACCTGTGAATGTGACAGGGATGTAGAAAAATGTTCATTTTAGTTGCAGAACAAGAACCTGAGTTTCTAGGAGAAAGTTTGGGTGGAAAGGAATAGCCAAGTCACACAGGATAGGAAGAAAGAAGAAAAATCTGTCTCCTTTTCTTAGTAAAAAGGTATATTCCCGGAGAGTAACTTCTTCTCTGATATAAAGAAAATAAAGATGTATAATTTAAAGTTTTACTTAAAAACTTTGCCTCAGGACCAGGCACAGTGGCTTGTGCCTGCAATCCCAGCACTTTGAGAGGCTGAGGCGGGAGGATTACTGGAGTTGAGGAGTTGGAAGCTGCAGTGAACTGTGATTGAACCACTGCACTCCAATCTGAGCAACAGGATGAGACCCCTGTCTCAAAACAAAACAAAAAAAACTTTGCTTCAAACTGTGTAGCTACCCAAAGTGCCCATGTGCATGCACGC
Source organism: Symphalangus syndactylus (assembly GCF_028878055.3). NCBI lineage: Eukaryota > Metazoa > Chordata > Mammalia > Primates > Hylobatidae > Symphalangus > Symphalangus syndactylus. The sequence continues at coordinate 143,071,442 of NC_072427.2, forward strand.
ACTTACATGTGTACATATAAACAAGTGTCAGTGTACACACATCCAATAGATGCAGCATCTCCAGCTCCTCAGATTTCAATGCTTGACCTTTAAGGCATCTGCACGCTCCCCATAATCACCCCAGCTTTGCCCGAATGATTTTTGCGGAGAGGCCGATGCCCAGGAATTCCTCCTTCCTTGGCTTCCTGAGCTTTGCCCCACTTTGACTTCCTTGTCCCTCTGGAAATCTCTTTCATCCCTCCACAACTTTTTTCCATTTTAACATAGGAACTGCAGCTCAGAATAGTATTTCTCAAATGTAATGTACTTTTTTTTCAATTAAAGAAAAAAATTCAAAGCAGCTGCCAACTGAATCAGGATCCTTGTCTTTTATATAGAGAATACCTGTGAGTTGCTTTCTAGCTACCTAGTGGAATGTGAATACCTTTGTTGCCCAAACACCCACTGAGGTCACCGTGGAAAATGCAAACACCCAGGCCCTCTCTGACTTCTGAACTTGGCTTGCCTGCCTGACAAGTACAAGAGTGACAGGGGCAGGATGCCTATGAACAGCCTAATCTGCCTGGCGGCCGTGCCTTCTTGAAGAAATTACTTTTCTGAAAAATCACAACTGAAGTCAGAAAATCAGCTTCTATTTTTCCTACATTGATCTACAGTGAGAATGTTCTTCCCCAACCTTCTCAAGTTCCCACAACTCATAGAGGGAACCCATATTGCTGGTTATTACCTTTGTAATACTCCAAGTACTGCTCAAAATCTCTAAGTGTCCTGCATGGACTTCTGATCAAATCTGGCCATCTAATGCTTGCCTTTCCCTGGGCAGTGTGGCCACTTCTGCTGGTCCTGACTACCCCCACTAGGTTTCACCACCTCCTCTTGGAACCAATGCCACTGTATCTACCAGCAGCCGCCTCCCTTCCTCGTTGGTTCCACTGTGCTGCCAGGCCCCTCAAAAACTGCCTCCTCTCAAAAACTGCTGCCTCTTCCTGTATCTCCCACTAAATGCCACCTCGTATTTTAGTGCTCCTAAAATGTCAGAGCTGTGAAGGGCAAAGGAAACTAGGGAACACTGCCTCTCTCTCCTTTTTATGTTACACTTTATTAGGAAATTGCCAGTGCTATGCTGCTACTCCCTCAGGTTGAATGCAGTATTTTCATTAGACAGAGCTTCTATTTTTACTTAGCAGGTCAACCAGAGCAAGATAATTGCCGTAACAAACAACCTTCAAGATTTCAGTGATTTTAGAGTGTAAAAGTTTATTTCTGCCTATGTCACAGTCAAGGTGGGGGTGCAAGTAGACTGCACTGGGGCTGTATTCCTCCCAGCCATTCAGGGACCCAGGCCCTTCTGTCCCCAGCTGCTTCATCCTTAGGGCCTCGGAGGCCTCCACTGGATCGTTTGCATCCCAGATCATGCAGGAAGTTTTATGGGCCAGGCCTGGAGCTGGTGTACGTGACTTCTGCCCACATTTATTAGGCTAGAACTCAGACAGAGAATATGTGTGCCGGGAAGGTATGAGCCCAGGAAGAAAAGGAGACAAGTTTGGGGAGCATCTAGCCAGTGTCTGTGACACTGGTCACCGCATGCTTTTGTAAATTACAGACCTGAGTTCTTGAGTTATTGATGGTGGGAAAGGGTTCAGGCGCTGCTCTCCTTAGGACTGCCTTTCTCCTGTAGGGATTAAGGCTTTGTTCCTGAGCTAAGTTTCTTGTAATGACTTATGGGTCTAAGCTGAAGCTCTCCCAGGAGGCTCCTCACTCCCTCTGCAGAGAGATTTCTGGAAGCCATTCCTACATCTATCAGCAGAGGATAGACAAATCTGAACTCCACTGACTTATCTGAAGCTGAGAGTAGTACCCTCTGCTACACTGGTGCCAACTGTAGCCAAGCCTCTGCTACACTTCCTGACAAGAGTCAGGAAGCGATAATTAGTATGAGATTAAAAAGCAAAAAGAAAATGTCATAGCAAATAGCAATGAGGGCAGTGAGATTGAGAAAAGCGAAAGAGGTGCACAGCAGAGGACATTTGGGGGTTAAATGCAGATATCAAGGAGCCTGTGAAATCAGTCTTGTGTGGGGATCAGGAAGTTTGAAACGCATGTGTACCGGTGGCATATTCACTTCTCTTCACAGAGAACTGAACTCTGCCCAGGAGTTGCATGGCTTGTCATGAAAACAAACAGGTTTATGTTCCCAGAATGTCCTTTGATAAAACACAAGGGCTCATCTCACTCAGATCATACAGACTTCCAGCCTATAAAACTTTCTAGAGTCTAGACTATAAAATGCTTTGTGGGCCCTGAAATTTAAACAAAGGCTTCTTCTTAAAAAGCCTCTGGCTGGAACATATGTTTGAGAACAGTGTAATTAAGGACAGACACACCCAAGCCAAATGAGCTCTTGGTCCTCCCATCCCTCATTCTAGCATGTTCATGTCGACCGAAGGACCTGTGGTAGCAGTGTAGATGGTAACAGCCCCCATTCACTGAGCACTCATAGCCTATAAGAGAAGACAGTGTTTTGGAGCCTTGCCAGTCTTGATCAGCCCCTTCACTGGCTTCCAAAAAAAATGCAATGGGCCAAGCATATTGTGACTTGGGGAGTTTTCCTGAAGATTCAAGGGGCCAGGGAGAGGGATCAAGGCACGTAGCATTCCCCCCACCCCCGCCCCCCCAAAAAAAGCTCTGTTAGATGCATCTCTTCTCCCAGGTCTCTGCTCTTGGCCGCATCACTTCATCTTCCCCACCACTAAGACCTCTTGGGTCAGTTCCACTCTCAGGCTTTCTCCTCCTCCTTTATTTCCTGCCTTCTGCTGCCGTTAGCTTCAACATGAGGCTATAGTCTCACCTCCATCCTATAGGCAGAAACTTTCCATGGAAGGTAAACTCAGATGGATAAAGCCATTTGCCCAAAGTTACACAATTCCCAAGGACTTGAAGAAGGATTTGAATGCAGGTTTTTCTGTCTTTTAATCACAAGCAGTGACGTCAGATGCATGGCATGTGTGCTCCAATTTGTCTTTTCTGCTTCCAGGGCACATGCCAATCACCACACTCTGACAGTGGGCCCAGACATAGCTTCAGAATCCCTCACTCCACTATCCAGGGGGCCACTACCTATCAATTGGATTCAGCTCAAAAATTGAAAACTATTTGTAATCCCTGCCTCACTTACAGCATTGTAACCAAACTGTAAACTCCTTTTTGACAGTACTTGATTCATGACAGATTTCAGTGTTGAATGTAGCTGATATTTGGCCAACATTTGTTCTCATTGGTTGGGAGTGCTAGCTGATTAGTCAGACGTGTTCTGGTTAGTCAGGACCTATGCAGTACTGTGTTTTTCTTTTCTTTTTTTTTTTTAATATAACCAAGATTTTTTTCTTTTTTTGAGACAAGGTCTTGTTCCGTAGTGTTTTTCATGTTTAGATTACATCCCTGTTGAGTCTTCTCAGTTCTGCATGTCTAGCTCACTGGTTAAGTCCTAAGTAATCCTCTAAAAGTCAGTAAATCAGGTTACCACTGGCTATGTGACTGAAGTTCTGGAACACTTCATTTTTCTGCACATCTTAAAGTATGTATTATAGGCAGCTGTGTGTTGTAATATGAATATATATACCATATTAAATTTGAATATCTAATATTAAATTTGAATATATGTCTATTATATTAAAACTCCCATACTAAATGTTGAGTTCTTAAAGAATGGAAGTGAAATTTTGTATCTTTTTAGCCCTACATAATGCATAGCATATGGCCCCAGATGTGTATTGGATAAATGTGAATGTAAGAATAAATAGCCATCACATTATGAGAAAAGAATAAAATCAATTTAGAAAAAAAAGAGGGGGAGGACCTTATTCATTTTATTTATTTATTTATTTATTTATTTTGAGACAAGGTCTGGCTCTGTTGCCCAGGCTGGAGTGTGGTGGCACAATCTCAGCCCACTGCAACCTCTGCTTCCCAGGCTCAAGCAATCCTTCCCACTTCAGCCTCCCGAGTGCTGGGACTATAGGTAGGCACCACCACACCCGGCTAATTTTTTTTTTTTTTTTTTTTTTTTTTTTTTTTTTTTTTTTTTGAGACGGAGTCTTGCTCTGTCACCCAGGCTGGAGTGCAGCACCCGGCTAATTTTTGTATTTTTTGTAGAGATGGGGGTTTTGCCATGTTGCCTATGGTGGTCTTGAACTTGTGAGCTCAAGTGATCTGCCCACCTTGGCCTCCCAAAGTGCTAGGATTACAAGCGTTAGCCACCTTGCCCAGCTGGACTTTATAATTAATAAAACTTTTTTCCTACGCTCATATTCCCTGCTTTGGATAATGCAAATATTCTCATGTTCTTTCACCACTCTTCTCCATACCAATGTTATAGTCCAAGCACCCAGGCTGCATGACTTGGGGAAACGCCGTCCCTCTACCTGTGAATCTCAGCAGTGTGCACATGCTCCATGTATGCCTCGTGGCTGTCACTTCTCCCTATCCCTCCTGTTAGCTGGACTCAGCATTTCTGGTAATTACCTCTGCCCATTTCATCTCTGCACATCTGTAAAGAATTATAAGGCCGGGTACGGTGGCTCACGCCTGTAATCCCAGCACTTTGGGAGGCTGAGGCGGGCAGATCACCTGAGATCAGGAGTTCAAGACCAGCCTGGCCAACACGGTGAAACCCCATCTCTACTAAAAATACAAAATTAGCCGGGCATGGTGGCACACGCCTGTAATCCCAGATACTCGGGGGCCGAAGCAGGAGCATCACTTGAACCTAAGAGGAGGAAGTTGCAGTGAGCCGAGATCGCCCCATTGCACTCCAACCTGGGCAAAAAGAGTGAAACTCCATCTCAAAACAAAACAAAAAAAGGAATGGTAACACAAAATAGGAAAAGGTGACACTTAGTGTCAAGTTACTGCTCCTGGAGTCCACTGACTATAGCCTTCTCATGAGGCCATTCCCAGCCAATGCTTTCAGGGAGCTGGATATAAAATAGTAAACAAATCATGTAAGCTCCTTCAAAGGCCTTGCAATCTAGGGGAGAGACAGACATTAAGCAAGCAATAAATAAATATATCATTACAAAGTGTGGCAAGCACAATGAAGGAAAAGAACCTAGTACTGTGAGAAAGAATCACAGGGACATCATAGATTAGTTTGGGGAGTGAGGAAATGAATGGCTCTCTGAGAAACCGATACTTAAGCTGACGCCTGAAGAATGGGTAGAAGTTGTTCACGTAAAGGCTGAAGAACAGGACGTGTAAAGGTCGAGTCAGAAAAAAGCTTCGTTCAGCCGAGCACGGTGGCTCACGCCTGTAATCCCAGCACTTTAGAAGGCCGAAGCGGGTGGATCACTTGAGATCAGGAGTTCGAGACCAGCCTGGCCAACATGGTGAAACCCTGTGCCTACTAAAAATAAAAAAAATTAGCCAGGGGTGGTGGCACATGCCTGTAATCCCAGCTACTCGGGAGGCTGAGGCACAAGAATTGCTTGAACCTGGGAGGCAGAGGTTGCAGTGAGCCAAGACTCTACCACTGCACTCCAGCCTGGGTGACAGAGACTCCATCTCAAAAAAAAAGAAAGAAAGACAAAAGCTTGATTCTATGGAGGAAATCAGTGTGCCTGAGGATAGTTTCAACGTGAGAAGCAAGAGGCAGACAGGAACCTGATCATGCAGGTGCCTTGACACTGAAAGACTTTAATTTAGCAAAGTTGATGTGATCCAACTGGCTGCTATGCAGGGAATAAACTGGAGGAGAACAAGAATGGAGACAGGAAGACCAGAAAGTTACAAGCAAAAGGTCCTGGTGGTGGATTCAGTTACTTATGCTTTGTCTCCCAGACACAATGTGTGCACAAATGCTCACTTTTCACCTGCTTTCTTGTTCTGACAAGAAAGAAAATATGGGTCCTGTTTATTTTTCTCTTATTACACAAACTATTAAGACTAACAGAACTCCCGTTTCTTCTCCTGCGAGCCTGACTGCAAATGAGACAGTCACCCATACCCACCCTGACACATTCCTGCCACCCCAGCAGCTGGTCTTCCTGCAGCCTCCGTCAGCTTTCACCTGGGGACTGAACCAAATTGTATAGACACTGAGGCTTCCTGGCTCTCTTCTCCCCTGAGAGATGCCATGGCTATCTAGAACCATTGCATTAGGTGACAGCCCAATACATAGTATATGGAAATAAACTCCTTCTAAATTGAGCTATCATGAAGGGAAGGTAAACAGCTATCAGTTGAGATATACTATATAAAAGTAAATTATCAGTCAGCTGTGGTGGCTGACACCTATAATCCCAGCACTCTGAGAGGCTGAGATGGGAGGATCGCTTGAGGCCAGAAGTTCAACACCAGCCTGGAAAACATAGGGAGATTTCCATCTCTACAAAAAATTTAAAAATTAGCTGGGCATGGTAGTACATACCTGTAGCCCCAGGCTGAGGCAGGAGAATTGATTGAGCCCAGGAGGTCAAGGCTGCAGTGAGCCATGATTGCACCACTGCACTCCAGCCTGGGCAACAGAGCAAGAACCCGTCTCAAAATAAATAATAAATAAATAGGCCAGGCGCGATGGCTCATGCCTATAATCCCAGCACTTTGGGAGGCCAAGGCAGGTGGATCATTTGAGGTCAGGAGTTGGAGACCAGCCTGGCCGACATGGTGAAACCCTGTCTCTACTAAAAATACAAAAATTAACTGGGCATGATGGCAGGTGCCTGTACTCCCAGCTACTTGGGAGGCTGAGATAGGAGAATTGCTTGAGTACGGGAGGTGAAGGTTGCAGTGAGCCGAGATCGTGCCACTGCACTCCAGCCTGGGCGACAGAGGAAGAATCCGTCTCAAAAAATAATAAAGAAAGAAAGAAATATAAAAATAAATTCTCCCTAACACACAGTCATGCTAAATACTATCCATAATCTCACTCCTACACAGTTAACACTTTCAGCTTTCTTTATTTGAAGCACATTGTTTAATGTAATTTTATGAATGACCTAAGAATTACTTTTTTTTTTTTTTTTGAGACGGAGTCTCGCTCTGTCGCCCAGGCTGGAGTGCAGTGGCACCATGTCGGCTCACTGCAAGCTCCACCTTCCAGGTTCACGCCATTCTCCTGCCTCAGCCTCCCAAGTAACTGGGACTACAGGCACCTGCCACCACACCCAGCTAATTTTTTGTATTTTTAGTAGAGACAGGATTTCACCATGTTAGCCAGCATGGTCTCGATCTCCTGACCTCGTGTTCTGCCCACCTCAGCCTCCCAAAGTGCTGGGATTACAGGCATGAGCCATCGCACCCAGCCAAGAAATACTTCTTAAGTATTTTTCATTATAATCTTGCCTCCAAGATAATCTAATAAAACCTGATCATCTTTAACTTCTGGCCGCTTTCTGGGTTTGGAAGCAAGCTTGGTTTGTCAACCTGGGGTTTCATGTGAGGCTTAATTTCTCTCTAGGATGACATTTGAGGGTTTTTTGTATTTGTTTTGTTTTGGTTGTTGTTTTTTGTTTTTGAGATGGGGTTTAATTATGTTGCCCAGGCTGGAGTGCAGTGGCACGATCACAGCTCACTGCAGCCTTGACCTTCCTGGCTCAAGCAATTCTCCCGCCTCAGCCTCCCAAGTAGCTGGGACTATAAGTGTGAGCCACCATGTCTGACCCAGTTGAGGTTCTGAGAGGAATAATCACAATGGCAGAGCTAAAAGTATGCATGTAACCACAGACTAAAGAGAGTTGTGAGACAAATAAATCTACTGTGCCTTTGCCACTGCAAATATTTTCATTTCTTCTTTTATGTTTTATTCCTTCCAAGAGTTTATCTTTAAGGAACTAAAGGCTCTGGAAAATTTTTCAAGGACCTCTGTACAAAAAGCTACTTTTTACCTGTCCAGTTCATAAAATCTCACTCACTTCTTTTTCTTCTTTCTTACCATAAATATTCTCCTTTTATATTTTAGTCTTCAAGATCTGGGAATTTTATTCTTTAATCAAATGATTAATTTTTGGTCTCTTAACCCAGCCTTAATGACCAAAGGAGGATTGTTTAGATTTTGCTGAAAGGTATTTCCTCACACAAATCATTTTCTTTCTTTCTCTGGCTCAATTTTCAAAACCCTAGTTTTATTCTTCTCCTGAGAGATTTTGCATGAAGCTAATCTTTTTTCCCCTTCCGCGATCTTAAAGAGCAACACTGGTCTGATTTGAAGAGACATTTTGTGATAAATTTTTCCCCATCATTTTTTAGGGAAACACTTATTCCCCAACCCTCAGATTCCCATGCGGAGGAGTTTTCACTAGAGCATCTTGTGAGTCTCCTGACTAGTGTTCAAAGGAAGGAAGCAAGTCATGCTTAGCATAGCTGCTTCCCCTTGAGATTCATTCATTGATTCATTTTTCAAATTATCCAGGCTGAGCGCAGTGGCTCACGCCTGTAATCCCAGCACTTTGGGAGGCCAAGGCAGGCAGATCACTTGAGGCCAGGAGTTTGAGACCAGCCTAGTCAATGTGGTGAAACCCCATCCCTACTAAAAATACAAAAATTAGTCAGGCATGGTGGCGTGCACCTGTAATCCCAGCTATTCAGGAGGCTGAAGCAGAAGAATTGGTCAAACCCGGGAGGCGGAGGTTGTAGTGAGCACCACTGCACTCCAGCCTGGGCAACAGAGACAGTGACACTCCATCTCTAAAATAAAATCATATAATATAAAAAATAAAATTATTTATTCAACAAATATTTGAGCGGTCATTACTGAAAGGCCCTGTTCTAGATGCTGGGGATGTCAGACCAGACAAAACAGACAAAAGTCCTTGTCCACATCATGTATGTTTGTGGGAGCTATGAGGTCAAGCAGAGGAGAAGGGAAATAGTTAAGTAAAATATATGCTGTGTCAGATGGTGATAAGTATTACAGAAAAATAGAATAGAGAAGGGAAGATGCAATGTGGAAGTTGCAGGGAGTGGTGGGCAGATGTCCAGTTTTAAATAGGATGGTTAGGGAACGCTTCAGTAAGAGGATGACATTGGAAGAAAGATCTAATAGAGGCATCATGAATAACAAGAACTTGTTCTGTTCGAAGACCAGCAAAAAGGTTGCCAGAAAGGACAGTTCTTTTTTTTTTTTCTGAGACAGAATCTCGCTCTGTTTTCCCATGCTGGAGTGTGGTGGTGCTATCTCCGCTCACTGCAACCTCCAACTACCAGGTTCAAGAGATTCTCCTGCCTCAGCCTCCCCAGTAACTGGGACTACAGGCTCCCACCACCACACCTGGCTAATTTTTGTATTTTTGTATTTTTAGTAGAGATGAGGTTTCACCATGTTGGCCTGGCTGGCCTCAAACTTCTGGCCTCAAGTGATCCACCTGCCTCGGCCTCCCGAAGTGCCGGGATTACAGGTGGGAGCCACCGCACCCAGCCAGGAAAGGATGGTTCTAGGGAGAGATTAGAGATTAGATGAGGTCAGATATGGCCAGAGTAGGAACAGATTCTGTAGACTTGTTAGGGAAAAGTAAAGACTTCGGCTTTTAGTCTAGATTAAATAGGGAGACTTTAAAAGCTTTGAGGTACAGAAGTGTTTATTTGACTTAGATTTTTAAAGTGTCCCTTGAGATCACTTTGATGTTTTGAGAACAGACTGTGGGGGTACTGGGAGTGATAAATCACTTTTGACTATTACAATGACCCAAGCCAGAACTGATGGTGGTTTAGACTAGAGTAGTATCTTTGAGGGTGGGGAGAAGTGGTAGGATTCTTAACTTAATTTGAAGGCAGAGCCCACAGGATTTGTTGAAGAACTGAATGTATGGCATGAGAGAAAAAGGTGTCAGGGACCGTGCTGAGTCTTTTGGCCTAGCAACCAGAAGACTAGAGATGGGGAAAACAGAGAGGAGGGGGATGGGAAGCAGACATCAGGGGTTGGTTTTGGATGTGTCAAATTCAACATCCAATTGGACATGCAAGTGGAAATGTTGACTAGGCAGTTGCATGTATGAATCTCAGGAATTCAGGGAGAAGTCCTAGGTAGAGATATAAATTGGGTAGTCATTTGGTAGATTTGATAGTAAATTCGGTAGCTAATGCACATAACCCATATTTAAAGTTGGGAAATGGAATAATATCACAAAAAGCATGTGTGGTGCAGGAGGGGAGGGGAGAGTGAACGCTGCAGCATTTCACCATTCACAGTTCAGGGAGAAGAGGAGAAAACAGCCAGAGAAAGCAGCAGGCATAGCCAGTACGATCAGAGGATAACCAGGAGAGTTTGGTGTCCCTGAAACCAAGCAAAAAAAGTGTTTTTGGGAAAAGCATAGTCAATTATTTTAAATGCCACAGAGAGATCAAGGAAGAAAAAGGTTGAAGAGTAACGTGCCTGCCTGCAGAGAGCACACACTTTGTTCTACTCTGCTGTGGTTTAAGGGCCTGCAGTTGTCCCGCTGTGCTAGCCTGGGTACACCTCTCTAATTCAAAGAAAGAATTTGCAAGCCCCTTTTACAACAGATCTAAGCCATGTCTTTCAGCGTAGCTTTCTTTCAATAGTGAAGCTGATATTTTATCTCCATCTGTCCATCTCTTCAGTCTATTCCCAGATCAATCAGAGCTATGCAGAGAAGATGGGTATTAATTTACTGAGTCCCCTGAACCTTCAGTAATCGTAAGTATTCCTTTTATTTATCTCTGCTTAGTAGATGTGAAGTTTTGTTCTCTTACACAGTAGATTTTCTCAGTAGTATTATCTTATCTACTTCTTGCTCTATCTTAGAGAGATTCTCTCTAAGGCAACTTTCTTCTTCTCTAGTCAAGCTTTTAACATCTATTATGAGAGTCTTTGCAGATGTCCCTACGGAAGATTGGAGAGAGGACCTAATCCATCCCTGTAGTGACTCTTTCTCCTTCTGGGAAGCAGATGGGATTGACAGACCATTACTAATTATTGTTCTTAAACAAGGCACTGCAAGATTTATAAACCTCTTCCCAAAAGCCAGGCTGCACATCTGACACAAAGAGGAAAATGTCGACTTTTTTTTTTTTTAACAACTTCACCATGAGGAGTCCCTCTTTGCTGAGAAATTGTGCTTTGTATATTTTCCTGTTTCTAAGAGGACAGGCATACACTTGTCCTTCGGTGAACCAAAGGAAGTAGAGGATAAGATGTGATATCTGTAAGCCCACAGGATCTGCTTTGAACAAAGTAATATATTTGAAGCGAAAAGCAATCCTTCTTGAAATAGTCACGAGGTCGTGCCTGCAGACACTTAATTGCAAGGGGTCGGCAACCTGTCTTTCATCCATGTCCAGACGAACAAAGACACACTACATGTGAGCCAAAGACCACTGGAAACTTCAAAAAGGCCTCTTCAGGCAGAGGACAGGAGCCACCAGGGTCATACCTGGTACTGTATGATGAGGATAAAGGTGATAAGAAATTCTCTAATGGCCTCTGTCCCTCCGTGTCTGAAATTTCTATCTCAAGATCAAAAGAACCAAGGTACAGCCTAGGTAAGAAAGGGCTCTTGTCCTAATTTTGGAAGAGCCTAAAAATGAAACCCAGGAGAATTTCTTACAGAGATGATATTGCCTGGAGTTACCTTTCCATGAAATTAGACATTTCATTTTCATTCTTTCTTTTACCCTGGAGTTAAAGACTTGTTTGGTTTTTTGGCTGTTTGTTTGTTTTGCCTTGTCAATACCTTAAAGATTTTTAAGTAGGATTCTTAGAGAGATTCACATGAAGCTATTTTCTTATTACCATCACAAATACTTTATTTTCATCCTACCCCCCATCACCCTCCACCTCAAAAATATAAGATTTTATTCTTTTATTCAGGAGATTGTGCATAAAGTTACTTATTTCAGTGAGGAAAAAAATTTTGTTTCTGTATTTCTTTTTATGCCTTGGCCTGAAAGTCATGAAACTCTGTTGTCTTATTCCAGAGATTTTATTTACCTAAAGCTACTCCCTCCTTCACTAATAGAGGTTCTAAGACAAATAGATTTCTCATAAAGAACTTTCATGTGACCTAAACTTGTTCTTTAAGACTACAAATTTTTTTCTCAGCTGTAAAAACTTATAATTGAGTTTTCTTATTGAGAAAATCTGTATACATCTTTTCTCTTTCACCTTGAAACGGGGGCTAAAATATTAGACACTGAAGAATTGTATTACCCTTTAGTTCCCTATTACATAATTCTTTCCAAGTAGAATAACAATTTAACTTTCAATCTATCTTCCATTACATCATTACTCAGGTTTTAAAATATTCATCTCATTGGTGATCTATCATCTCTCCCAGTTTCTGGTACTCAAAAAACTACATGTTCTTCAGTTTTAATTTAAGTGAAAAATGAAGGAGAAAATTTGGTAAACATTTAGTTTAAGATGGAATAAGAAACAAAAAAACTTCTTTACTCCTAAATACAATGTATTTGCCAGAGGTATCGTTCACCTACCAACTTTAATTTCATGCCTTCTCAGTAAATCCAGAATGACAATTTCAGGGTGAAGATCAAGCAGTACAGCCCTCACAAAAAAGGGGCCCTAATTCTGAGCATTATGCCTCAGAGAATGCCACGCTATGGGGTGTCTTCCTTGAAATCTAAGTCCCCTCCAGTGGCTGCAATGCCAATTGACTGAAGCATGCCCCTACTATTCCCTGTTTCTCTCCTTGGGGAACCTGCCCCAACCACATGCTGGTGAATTTAGCCATGCATTTGAAACCAAACTGTTTCTATTGATGAGGCTCTACTAGAAACACTTCCCCAGGTCTTCCCCCATCCCTGCCATCTTCCCACCCCACATAGCCACCCCACCTCACCCCTACCCACGTCCCATTTCAGCCCTGCTGAAAGGGTTTATGTGTATGTGTGGTTGTTTCTTTTAATAACATTTTATCTCAGTGTTGGAAGGGATCTCAGAGGTCTGCAAATCTAATCCCCAGCGAGTAGCAACTGCTTCTTTAATCCTCAGTCATGTTATCTCTGCTGGGACATTCTCAGCTCCCCCAAGCTCAGGGCACGTGGCAGATAGTCACGTTGTAGGGCTTGGAGACTACACCTGTGACTGCCTCCAGGAGAACTGATGCTGTCTTCTGAAGCCAGAGGGAGCAAGGCCAAATCCCTGCTCCATACATCAACCCTGAAAATGCCTGAAATATTGATGCAGGGTTCTTAGGAAATTTTGCTTGAGGTTGTTTTCTTCTTTTTATCAAAAATACAGCCTGGACAGCATGGCAAGACCCCATCTCTACAAAAGAAAAAAATTAGCCAGACATGGTGGCACATGTCTGTGATCGTAGCTACTCAGGAGGCTGAGGTGGGAGAATTGCTTGAGATGGGAGGTTGAGGCTGCAGTGAGCTATGATCACACCCCTGCACTCCAACCTGAGCGACTCCAGCCTGAGCAAGACTCTGTCTCAAAACAAAAAAGAAATTCCCCTTCCCTTTGCCTTAAGTACATGAAGTTTTGTCATTTTACTGCAAAAGGTTTTCCTTTGAGGCTAATATTTACTTCTGCAATCAAGCCTTACATTCCCTAGAGAGGTATTTCTTTATGGAGTTAATTCCTCCTGCCTCTCACAAATGTTTTCTCTCTCACTGCATGGGCTTTAAGTCTTTAAAGACCTTAGATATGGACTCTAAAAGCTGAGAAAATTTCCATTTCCACTAGTAGAGGCTTAAAGACCAAGAATGGCAATTTTCATTATTTTTCTATAGCTATTTCGTCATGAAAGAAATGGCTACTTTTAGAGAAGTGAATGTACTGGGGGTTACTTCAACCTATCTCATCACAGAACTCACTTGTTGTTTTTCTACGTTGGTTGGCCTGAAAAACCTGAAGTGTGTTCTCATTTCTAAGAATGAAGCTATTTTCTTCCGTACAAGGCCAACCTTAAATAATAGTAAACATTTTAAAGAAAGGATTTTTGCATGAAGTTTTTCTGCCTGTCTCATATAATTGCTTTCAAATTCTCTTTTTGACCTTAATTTTAATCCTCCATCTCTGTTCTCTTGTCTGATAAATTGTTGAATATATTTTCCTCCATTCACCAGTCTTAAAGACCAGGCATTCAAGAGTTTATTGGCTTCTGTTACGAATGTATTCCTTTTTACACCTTAGCCTTACAGATCTGTGGATTTCTTCTCTCTTTTAGTGAATGTGCAAAAAATACAAACTGGCAACAAAGAAAAGAAGTGATACAACTGGGACCAATGACCAGATACTACTTTTTCAGATTATTTTTATAATGTTTTAATTTAAAAAGGAATAAAAAGATATGGTTCATTTTATTCTATTTTATTTTTATTTTATTATTTTATTTTATTTTATTTTTGAGACAGGGTCTTGCCCTGTGACCCAAGCTGGAGTGCAGTGGTACAATCTTGGCTCACTGCAACCTCCACCTCTCAGGCCCAAGCCTCCCACCTCCACCTCCAGGGTAGCTGGGACCACAGGCAGGTTTATTTTGATTTTCTCTTTTTGTGTGTATTTTTCAATGAAATAAAATATAATTTATTAATATATGTGCAAAATGAATTTCAGCTATTTCAAATAATGACATAGATCTAAATGTACTAATAATATATAAACATACCAATCGTAAGTTTCAGATATATAGAGACGTAATTATCTCTCTACATATATCTGAAATATGTATGCATTCAATATATGTGTGTATATGTAAAAATGTTAATTTGTGCTTTTAAAGTCTGGAAAGATAAATATTAAACTGTCAAGAGCAGTTATCTCTGGGAGATATGTTGCCTTGCACCCATGAAGGGAAGGTTCTGCTATCATAGGGGAACTTTCACTTTTGACTCCTTTTTCATCTGTGTTGGTAGATAATAAACATATTTCTTGTAAAAATTGTTTAAAAGCCACCAGTACAAAAATAGAAAACAAAATACAGAGTATACTAAGGACATAATCAATCAAGAGAAACTATATAAAAATGTAGATATTAATTTTCATCAGAAAACTTTTCTAAGATCTATTTAAGTTGTATTAACTTCCAATTATGCTGGTGGAGCCAAGATGGCCGAATAGGAACAGCTCCGGTCTCCAGCTCCCAGCCCCAGCGACACAGAAGACGGGTGATTTCTGCATTTCTGCTTGAGGTACCGGTTTCATCTCACTAGGGAGTGCCTAACAGTGGGTGCAGGACAGTCGGTGAAGCGCACTGTGCGGGAGCCGAAGCAGGGCGAGGCATTGCCTCACTCGGGAAGCACAAGGGGTCAGGGAGTTCCCTTTCCTAGTCAAAGAAAGGGGAAACAGACGGCACCTGGAATATCGGGTCAGTCCCATCCTAATACTGCGCTTTTCCAACGGGCCTGGAAAACGGCACACTAGGAGATTGTGTCCCGCACCTGGCTCGGAGGGTCCTATGCCCACAGAGTCTTGCTGATTGCTAGCACAGCAGTCTGAGATCACGCTGCAAGGCGGCAACGAGGCTGGGGGAGGGGCGCCCGCCATTGCCCAGGCTTGCTTAGGTAAACAAAGCAGCCAGGAAGCTCGAACTGGGTGGAGCCCACCACAGCTCAAGGAGGCCTGCCTGCCTCTGTAGGCTCCACCTCTGGGGGCAGGGCACAGACAAACAAAAACTCAGCAAGAACCTCCACAGACTTAAATGTCCCTGTCTGACTGACAGCTTTGAAGAGAGTAGTGGTTCTCCCAGCACGCAGCTGGAGATCTGAGAACGGACAGACTGCCTCCTAAAGTGGATCCCTCACCCCTGAGCAGCCTAACTGGGAGGCACACCCCCAGTAGGGACAGACTGACACCTCATTCAACCGGGTACCCCTCTGAGACAAAACTTTCAGAGGAACTATCAGACAGCTGAATTTGTGGTCTCACGAAAATCCGCTGTTCTGCAGCCACCGCTGCTGACACCCAGCCAAACAGGGTCTGGAGTGGACCTCTAGTAAACTCCAACAGACCTGCAGCTGAGAGGCCTGTCTGGTAGAAGGAAAAATAACAAACAGAAAGGACATCCACACCAAAAACCCATCTGTACATCACCATCATCAAAGACAAAAAGTAGATAAAACCACAAAGATGGGGAAAAAACAGAGCACAAAAACTGGAAACTCTAAAAAACAGAGCACCTCTCCTCCTCCAAAGGAACGCAGTTCCTCACCAGCAACGGAACAAAGCTGGATGGAGGATGACTTTGATGAGTTGAGAGAAGAAGGCTTCAGACGATCAAACTACTCTGAGCTACGGGAGGAAATTCAAAACAATAGCAAAGAAGTTAAAAACTTTGAAAAAAAATTAGAAGAATGGATAACTAGAATAACCAATGGAGAGAAGGGCTTAAAGGAGCTGATGGAGCTGAAAGCCAAGTTTCGAGAACTACGTGAAGATTGCAGAAGCCTCAGTAGCAGATGCGATCAACTGGAAGAAAGGGTATCGCTGATGGAAGATGAAATGAGTGAAATGAAGAGAGAAGGGAAGTTTAGAGAAAAAAGAATAAAAAGAAATGAACAAAGCCTCCAAGAAATTTGGGACTATGTGAAAAGACCAAACCTAAGTCTGATTGGTGTACCTGAAAATGATGGGGAGAATGGAACCAAGTTGGAAAACACTCTGCAAGACATTATCCAGGAGAACTTCCCCAATCTAGCAAGGCAGGCCAACATTCAGATTCAGGAAATACAGAGAACGCCACAAAGATACTCCTCGAGAAGGGCAACTCCAAGACACATAATTGTCAGATTCACCAAAGTTGAAATGAAGGAAAAAATGTTAAGGGCAGCCAGAGAGAAAGGTCGGATTACCCACAAAGGGAAGCCCATCAGACTAACAGCTGATCTCTCAGCAGAAACTCTACAAGCCAGAAGAGACTGGGGGCCGATATTCACCATTCTTAAAGAAAAGAATTTTCAACCCAGAATTTCCTATCCCGCCAAACTAAGCTTCATAAGTGAAGGAGAAATAAAATACTTTACAGATAAGCAAACGCTGAGTGATTTTGTCACCACCAGGCCTGCCCTAAAAGAGCTCCTGAAGGAAGCACTAAACATGGAAAGGAACAACCGGCACCAGCCACTGCAAAAACATGCCAAACGGTAAAGACCATCGAGGCTAGGAAGAAACTATAGCAACTAACGAGCAAAATAACCAACTAACATCATAATGACAGGATCAGATTCACACATAACAATATTAACGTTAAATGTAAATGGGCTAAATGCACCAACCAAAAGACACAGACTGGCAAACTGGATAAGGAGTCAGGACCCATCAGTGTGCTGTATCCAGGAAACCCATCTCACGTGCAGAGACACACATAGACTCAAAATAAAGGCATGGAGGAAGATCTATCAAGCAACTGGAAATCAAAAAAAGGCAGGGGTTGCAATCCTAGTCTCTGATAAAATAGACTTTAAGCCAACAAAGATCAAAAGAGACAAAGAAGGCCATTACATAATGGTAAAGGGATCAATTCAACAAGAAGAGCTAACTATCCTAAATATATATGCACCCAACACAAGAGCACCCAGATTCATAAAGCAAGTCCTCAGTGACCTACAAAGGGACTTAAACTCCCACACAATAATAATGGGAGATTTTAACACCCCACTGTCAGCATTAGACAGATCAACGAGACAGAAAGTTAACAAGGATATTCAGGAATTGAACTCAGCTCTACATAAAGTGGACCTAATAGACATCTACAGAACTCTCCACCCCAAGTCAACAGAATATACATTTTTTTCAGCACCACACCACACCTATTCCAAAATTGACCACATAGTTGGAAGTAAAGCTCTCCTCAGCAAATGTAAAAGAACAGAAATTATAACAAACTGTCTCTCAGACCACAGTGCAATCAAACTAGAACTCAGGATTAAGAAACTCACTCAAAACCGCTTAACTACATGGAAACTGAACAACCTGCTCCTGAATGACTATTGGGTACATAATGAAATGAAGGCAGAAATAAAGATGTTCTTTGAAACCAACGAGAACAAAGACACAACATACCAGAATCTCTGGGACACGTTCAAAGCAGTGTGTAGAGGGAAATTTATAGCACTAAATGCCCACAAGAGAAAGCAGGAAAGATCCAAAATTGACACCCTAACATCACAATTAAAAGAACTAGAAAAGCAAGAGCAAACACATTCAAAAGCTAGCAGAAGGCTAGAAATAACTAAAATCAGAGCAGAACTGAAGGAAATAGAGACACAAAAAACCCTTCAAAAAATTAATGAATCCAGGAGCTGGTTTTTTGAAAAGATCAACAAAATTGATGGACCGCTAGCAAGACTAATAAAGAAGAAAAGAGAGAAGAATCAAATAGATGCAATAAAAAACGAAAAAGGGGATATCACCACCGATCCCACAGAAATACAATCTACCATCAGAGAATACTACAAACACCTCTATGCAAATAAACTAGAAAATCTAGAAGAAATGGATAAATTCCTCGACAAATACACCCTCCCAAGACTAAACCAGGAGGAAGTTGAATCTCTGAATAGACCAATAACAGGTTCTGAAATTTTGGCAATAATCAATAGCTTACCAACCAAAAAGAGTCCAGGACCTGATGGATTCACAGCTGAATTCTACCAGAGGTACAAGGAGGAACTGGTACCATTCCTTCTGAAACTATTCCAATCGATAGAAAAAGAGGGAATCCTCCCTAACACATTTTATGAAGCCAGCATCGTCCTGATACCAAAACCTGGCAGAGACATAACCAAAAAAGAGAATTTCAGACCAATATCCTTGATGAACATTGATGCAAAAATCCTCAATAAAATACTGGCAAACCAAATCCAGCAGCACATCAAAAAGCTTATCCACCATGATCAAGTGGGCTTCATCCCTGGGATGCAAGGCTGGTTCAACATACGCAAATCAATAAATGTAATCCAGCATATAAACAGAACCAAAGACAAAAACCACATGATTATCTCAATAGATGCAGAAAAGGCCTTTGACAAAATTCAACAACCCTTCATGCTAAAAACTCTCAATAAATTAGGTATTGATGGGACATATCTCAAAATAATAAGAGCTATCTATGACAAACCCACAGCCAATATCATACTGAATGGGCAAAAACTGGAAGCATTCCCTCTGAAAACTGGCACAAGACAGGGATGCCCTCTCTCACCGCTCCTATTCAACATAGTGCTGGAAGTTCTGGCCAGAGCAATCAGGCAGGAGAAGGAAATAAAGGGTATTCAATTAGGAAAAGAGGAAGTCAAATTGTCCCTGTTTGCAGATGACATGATTGTATATCTAGAAAACCCCATTGTCTCAGCCCAAAATCTCCTTAAGCTGATTAGCAACTTCAGCAAAGTGTCAGGATACAAAATTAACGTACAAAAATCACAAGCATTCTTGTACACCAATCACAGACAAACAGAGAGCCAAATCATGAGTGAACTCCCATTCACAATTGCTTCAAAGAGAATAAAATACCTAGGAATCCAACTTACAAGGGATGTGAAGGACCTCTTCAAGGAGAACTACAAACCACTGCTCAATGAAATAAAAGAGGATACAAACAAATGGAAGAACATTCCATGCTCATGGGTTGGAAGAATCAATATCGTGAAAATGGCCATACTGCCCAAGGTAATTTATAGATTCAATGCCATCCCCATCAAGCTACCAATGACTTTCTTCACAGAATTGGAAAAAACTACTTTAAAGTTCATATGGAACCAAAAAAGAGCCCGCATCGCCAAGTCAATCCTAAGCCAAAAGAACAAAGCTGGAGGCATCACGCTACCTGACTTTAAACTATACTACAAGGCTACAGTAACCAAAACAGCATGGTACTGGTACCAAAACAGAGACATAGATCAATGGAACAGAACAGAGCCCTCAGAAATGATGCCGCATAGCTACAACTATCTGATCTTTGACAAACCTGACAAAAACAAGAAATGGGGAAAGGATTCCCTATTTAATAAATGGTGCTGGGAAAACTGGCTAGCCATATGTAGAAAGCTGAAACTGGATCCCTTCCTTACACCTTATACAAAAATTAATTCAAGATGGATTAAAGACTTATATGTTAGACCTAAAACCATTAAAATCCTACAAGAAAACCTAGGCAATACCATTCAGGACATAGGCGTGGGCAAGGACTTCATGTCTAAAACACCAAAAGCAATGGCAACAAAAGCCAAAATTGACAAATGGGATCTCATTAAAATAAAGAGCTTCTGCACAGCAAAAGAAACTATCATCAGAGTGAACAGGCAACCTACAGAATGGGAGAAAATTTTTGCAACCTACTCATCTGACAAAGGGCTAATATCCAGAATCTACAATGAACTCAAACAAATTTACAAGAAGAAAACAAACAACCCCATCAAAAAGTGGGCAAAGGACATGAACAGACACTTCTCAAAAGAAGACATTTATGCAGCCAAAAAACACATGAAGAAATGCTCATCATCACTGGCCATCAGAGAAATGCAAATCAAAACCACAGTGAGATACCATCTCACACCAGTTAGAATGGCCATCATTAAAAAATCAGGAAACAACAGGTGCTGGAGAGGATGTGGAGAAATAGGAACACTTTTACACTGTTGGTGGGACTGTAAACTAGTTCAACCATTGTGGAAGTCAGTGTGGCGATTCCTCAGGGATCTCGAACTAGAAATACCATTTGACCCAGCCATCCCATTACTGGGTATATACCCAAAGGACTATAAATCATGCTGCTATAAAGACACATGCACACGTATGTTTATTGTGGCACTATTCACAATAGCAAAGACTTGGAACCAACCCAAATGTCCAACAACGATAGACTGGATTAAGAAAATGTGGCACATATACACCATGGAATACTATGCAGCCATAAAAAATGATGAGTTCGTGTCCTTTGTAGGGACATGGATGAAACTGGAAAACATCATTCTCAGTAAACTATTGCAAGGACAAAAAACCAAACACCGCATGTTCTCACTCATAGGTGGGAATTGAACAATGAGAACTCACGGACACAGGAAGGGGACCATCACACTCCGGGGACTGTTGTGGGGTGGGGGGAGGGGGGAGGGACAGCATTAGGAGATACACCTAATGCTAAATGACGAGTTAATGGGTGCAGGAAAGCAACATGGCACATGGATACATATGTAACAAACCTGCACATTGTGCACATGTACCCTAAAACCCTAAAGTATAATAAAAAAAAAAAAAAACTTCCAATTATGTCATCTAGTTTAATTGTATAAACTACCTCTCCTGTTTATTTTAATGTTCACCGTATTTAACTTTGATTGTAGGTTTTTATGCTTGACTTTATAATATTAAAACACTTTCTCTACATAACTGTAGTGAATCATACAAGATTGAAGAGAAGTAATCTGTGATGAACTTGATATCTTTCCCCTTGTTTATCGTAGGCTGGGGAAATGTAGCTCTTGAGGAAATACTGTACATGTTTACCCAAGGTAGAATTTCAGAAAAGTTTTAGAGTTAAAGCATGTCTTCACATAGAACACTTTTTGTTTCCTGGCAGGTAGTCAGTTCTTTATTTTCTTACCCGGTATGCAGTTCCCAGCTTTGCTGAATCCATGTTTTCCCCAGTCTGAGTCTAATCAGAATCAATCTCCTTGGAATAGTTTCACAGAACATTTGAAAGAATGATAAATCAGTTTCCCCATCTTTTTTCCCTTAAAAAAAATTCTTTCCTCTTGTTTAATTTTTAAAATCTAATAGAACTTCGAGTTCCTGCAAAGATGGAAAACTGGCATGGGTTACTGGCTTCCTTCCCCAGAATCAAACAACGAGAAGCTCAGAAGGAAACATAGATTCCAGGAACTAATTACATCAACAGTAAGAAACCCTGGGAGATGGAAGTTCTGCACCTGAAGAGGGTGGGGGAAGAAGAGTTGACTATAGCCCAGAAGAGAAGACTGGCAGGGGACATAGGTCAGCGAGAACAAGATTGCATTTTCCTCTGCCCCTTTCCTTCTCTGCTTGGAGACAATGATTGCATACCTGTTCACCATGGAAATCAGTGAAAACAGGAGTCCAGGGGCTCAAAACAGGCAACCCAAATCTCCTACATTTAGGAGTTAATAAAATCAGGGGAGAAATGACCAGCTTAGAGCGTTTACTCTTCCATTCCTTCACCAAACTCCCCGGCTATTAACTTCCAAATTACATGTCTAGCCTGGACCTCACCCTTGAATTCTAGACTAGGTATCCAAAACTGTCTATTTGTAGTTCTTCTTGCATGTCTAATAGACATCTCAAGCAAAATATGTCCACTAAATTTCTGATATTTCCCCCAAAATTTGTTCCTTTTGCAGTCTTCCACATTGCAATGAGCAATAAATCTATCCTTCTAGTTAAGGACTCCGTTACTTTCCAAATCTGCTTGCACCATCTTCAATTTATATCTCAATAAATTCACAAAAAGGAGAATTGTGAAGCTCTAGAAAGGAATACAATCTCTAAGCATCATTACAAAGTGAATTCCATGAAGTACGATTAAGTGAAAAAAAGCAAGGTGCAGATTGAGGTGTATAGTATTCTACCTTTTATCTAAGACAGGAAGGAATGCGAATATATCTATCTATACATATATATAGATTTTTTTTAATGGAAGAATAACGGGCTAGGTACAGTGACTCATACCTGTAATCCCAACACTTCGGGAGGCTGAGGTGGGAGGATTGCTTGAGCCCAGGGGTTCAAGGTTACAGGGAGCTGTGATTGTGCCATTGCACTCTATCCTGGGTGACAGAGCAAGACCCTGTGTCTACAAAAACAAACAAGCAAAAAACTGGAAGAATAATTTAAACTCTAATGAAAAATGGAAGGAAAAAACAAGTTAGAGGGAATAGGGTTAGAAGTTAGTTAAACTTCTCTGAATATACTTTGTTTTAGAGCTTTTGACTTACAAACCACATAAATGGTTTACATAATTAAAAAATAAAAATAAATCAAGGTGGGAAAATATCAGTTCCTAAAAATTGAAAACAAAATAAATACCAAGTTGATGGTTTAACTATTAACATACAGAGAATGTGATATCCAATTAATTCAATAACTTCAAAACATATTAATTTGACTGTACCCTCCTAGCGGGATATATTCTAAGGGAAAAATAGAATTGCAAAGAAATCTTAAATTGTATTCAGGGATCATATTGTTAATAACAATATTGATATGGTGAGTATGAAACTATTATACACACATATATCATAGGGTATAGCAAATAAGTAATTTTGTAATGATGTTTGAAACAATTATATATACAAATAGAACAAGTTAAACTGTGTTAAATTAAGTTAAAGCTGCCTCCTTACATATTTTAAGTTTGACCTAAAGGTTTCTCCTTATATAGTAAACTGTAACCTAACTGGATATGTAAACAGACTGTAACCTATCACAGGTCGCCGACTGTTGAAACCATCTTCAAACAAGGCAAACACTGAACTGTAACCAATCCAGTTGTTTCCATGCCTCACTTCTGTTTTCTGTCCACCATTTTCCTTTTTCTGTCCATAAATATCCAACCACGTGACAGCTCCACAGTTGCTCCAAATCTATTCTGGCTCCAGGAGATGGGAACGCTGCCTGATTTGTGCATCCCTCTTTGCTCAATTAAACTGTTTAATATGTCTAAAGTTTTTCTTTTAACAAGCAAATCAGTAATTATGTTAATTAGTAAGAGTAAAGAAGTGCAAATATAAAATCAAAGAAGGTAGGTAAAGAAAAACTGTAATATTTTATTTGAATTAGAAATATGAGTACTAACTCATGAGGTGGTTCTCTTTTTCATTAAACAAAAACATATTTCTAGCTCTGTCCAGGGAACAGGCCTTCATATATTGACCAACCCAATAGTAACGAGGACCTCTAGTGCCAGATCGTGATCTCTGAAGGGCTCCTTGGGAATGGATGATTTCGTGTCCGGAGCAGGAATGAGCCTAGAAGACCTTGTCATACTAGAAAACAAGAAAGCTACTAAAGTCTGCTGGATTCATGTTAAAAGGTCACAGGAACCAATTTGAAGGCAGTCACAATAGCCAAAATGGGACATTATCAATAAGAATAATGATTACAACAGAGACTTAAATATGTTAAAATCCATAAGTTCATAATGATACTTTAAAAAAAGTCTCATTGATCATCTCTAAAGGATAAAAAAGAACCAAATACTTTTTCCAAAAATGGAAATGTGAGAGTTATGTCCCATGGGACAATCCTCGGCCAGCAACGTATAGGAGTCAGCGGTAAATATTCCCTTCTTCCCCTTCAAGTAGATGATTCTTAAGTGCGCTGCACGTGACTTCCCAGAGCGTCTCTAACAAGGATTAATCTCCAGTTCTCCACAGTGCCATCCACTCAGTAAGGTGCTCTTAAGTTATCTTTCCCTCCTTTCCTGCTTCATTCTTCCCTCATTCTTCTTTGGAGAATCATTTTCCAAAATAATGACCATCACACAAGCCTTGTCTCAGGCTCAGCATTTTGAAGAAACCTAAGCTAAACAGTTGGTACTAGAAATAGCTCTACATAATGGAATACTAGTCAGCCTTGAAAACAGAACAAGGAAATCCTGTCATTTGCGATAACATGGATGAACCTGGATGACATTTTGTTAAATGAAATCAGCCAGACCCAGAAAGACAAATACCACATGAACTCAGTTACATGTGAAATTTAAAAAAATCAAACTCATTGAAGCAGAGAGTAGAATGGTGAGGGGTAGGTGGATCATTAAGGAGGATGTCAGTCAAAAGATATAAAATTTCTATTTCATAAGAGGAATAAGTTTAAGAGATCTATCATAGAATATGATGATGTTGGTGATTGTGGAACATGATTATGGTTATAACAACGTGTGGTGTACTTGAAAATTGCTAAGAGTAGATTTTATGTGTTCTTGCCACAAAAAAATAAGTATATGAGATAAAACATATATTAATTCACTTGGAACTTAATGTCCTGATAAGGACACTTGGAGTCAGTCCTAAAATGCTGTTGGGATAACTCCTCGAGGCTTGGATACAGTGTCAGTCTCCCGTGAGATAGAGATGCTGGAATTGCCTCAACAGAGTGTTGAGAAAGGTGTCAACAAGTCCAGAAAAGTATAAATATTAAAATCCTTTGTGATGTGAATCAGAGAACCTACCACCTGACTAGGTCCCCCAGGAAGGCCCAAGTAATAACCGGTACAGAAAGTAATAACAGTGGTGGTGAGGCGCCAGCATCTTTTGAGGTCAGCCATAAGTGTCCCTCAGTACATCTGCATATCACATTTGAAAGCAAGAGATTCTGCAATGGAATTGTGCTATTATCAATGGGGATGATAAGATTCAAGAATAGCAGACAGCAGATGGTGGTGTCTAATCTTAAGAGTCAAGTGGAACATAATTACTGCATTATAGACCAAAGCTAGAGTGACAGTCAAGGTTTCTTGACCTACCAGGATCTGTGGCAATGGCCAATAAGAGCAATACAGAAGGGCAACCAATTAGACTACTACTTGGTTTATATGACCACACGAAAATTGAAAGCTAGTGAGCAAAAGGCTGATGTCAGTCACCAAATGGGTAACTGCAATCCTTTGTTTCATATCTTAGGCCAGTTCTCAGAACCAAAGCCTACTGATTGAAAAGGAAGTCTAACCTCCTTGATAAGGAATCCTGCAATGCCACTGCAAATACATACAATAAGCATGCCCCCATTCCCTCCCCAAAGGGACCTGCAGCCTTTTCCCAGATACACTAGGGAAAATGGAAATACCCAGATTTTTGAGGGCTATTTGACACCCAGTCTTAGCTGATAATTCTGCCAGGGGGCCTGAAATGCCAGCATAGTCCCCAAGTTAGAGCAGAAGCTTATGAAAGCCAGGGGATATATGGAGTCCCAGTCCAAGTCTATTTCACATGGGCTACATAAACCTACCGGTGATGGTTACGCCCCTGAGTGCATAATTGGGATGGTTATAATTAAAAACTGGAAAAGTCCTCAGATTTCTCTCTTGACCTGTTGAATAAGAGTTATTATGGTAAAAATGGCCAAGTGGAAGCCTCTAAGCTCACCCATGTCTTCTCTTCCAGTCATGATGGTATATCAGAAGGAAAGCCACATCTTGGAAAGAATTACAGAAATTAGTGCCACCTTTAAAAAAGGAAAGGAGGCAGGGATAGTGGTCTCCATCACATTCCAGTTTAATTTGCTTTTCTGGCCCTGAAAGAAAGAAAAAGAAAAAAAATAACTGGCTGCTGGACTACTACTATGAACTTATAGAAATTGAACAGTTATTGTAGTCCCATACACAGCTGCTATACCATTGCCATTGCAACCCAGATACCTTGCAATATGGCACATATTACTGAAATAGACAGCACAGCTCTATGTTGTTTGGTCTACATTATTGAGTTGGCAAGGGCATTCTTTTCAATCCTCAGCAAGAAAGAGGGCCAAATGTTGTTCAGGTTTTTGCTTTTAATGTGAGATGAGCAGCAATACTCCTTTACTGTTTTGCCCCAGGGCTCTGTTAACTATCCTACTCTTTGGCATATTTCACCATGGAGCAGCACTTTCACCTGACCCAAAACTCAAAGAGGTCCATCAAGAGCTGAAGGAGTCTCCAGTCTGTACCTCCCAGACGACAAAGAAAAGAAGGAACAATGGTCGTGCCAAAATGGGCCATGGCCACATTCAGCTTATTTGCTGCACGAACTGTGCCCAATGCGTGCCCAAGGACAAGGCCATTAAGAAATTCGTCATTTGAAACATAGTGGAGGCTGCAACAGTCAGGCGCATTTCTGAAATCAGCATCTTTGATGCCTATGTGCTTCCCAAGCTATATATGAAGCTGCATTACTGTGTGAGTTGTGTAATTCAGAGCAAAGTGGTCAGGAATTGATCTCATGAAGCCCATAATGACCAAACACCCCCACCCAGATTTAGACCTGTGGATGCTGCCCCACGACCCCCACCAAGCCCATGTAAGGAGCTGAGTTCTTAAAGAATGAAGACAGACTATTCCCTGGAGAAAAATAAAATGAGAATTATACTTTAAAAAAAATGAGCTGAAGGAGCTGCAGATCCATGCCAACAAGGTAAATCAGCAGATCAGTGATAATGTGTCTGGGTTGCAATGGCAATTGATGCCCTACACTGTCCTTTAGAGCATTAAAGGTGACTGCTTCTTCATTTCCACCCTTAAAATCTTGGAGAAATTTCTTTTGTGGCCAGCTCCAACCTGGAACCACACAAGGAAGGAAATTCTGAGAATTGTTTGACTTTAGCTAGGTTAAAACAGCATACGACCATGACGTCAACTTTCTTGAGTACAGTGAAAATTATCTCAGACAGTAGTTTTCAAATTTTATTGTGCAAAAGATTCACCAGACATTCTGATTGTCTGTTGCTGTATAATAATCCTCCTTCACACGAATGCCATAAAACAGCCATTTTATTATGCCTAAGGATTCTGTGGGTCAAGAATTCTGACAGAGCGCAGTGAGGATAGCATGTCTCTGCTTCACAGTGTCTGGGGGACGCCACTGGAAAGGTTTAAGCAGTTGGGGATGTCTCAAATGTCTGCGGATGAAGTCTTCTTCACTGACATGTCTGGTACCTGGGCAAGGATGACTCAAATGCTGGGCTTAACTGGGATTATCAACCAAGCTTTTTCATGTGGCCTAGGCATTCTCACAGCATGGCAGCCTTCTTACATGATGGCTCAGGGCTCCAAGGGCAAGTGTACCGGCAAATAATGCAGTAGCCGCACGGCCTCTCTGACTTAACCAAAAGTCATGCTCTGTCATTTCTGCCACCTTCTATTAGTTATGTAAGTGAGTGGCTGAAGCAAGTCCAGATTCAAGGGGAAGTGGAGGTAGACCCCACCTCTCGATGGAAAGAACATCAAAGAACTTGAGGTCATCTATCACACTGAAACCTTCAAAATGCAGATTCCATCTTTTCAATTAAATATGGTGGTATAAAAGCAGAATTTCTCTATTGCCTCTTAGAAAATTATCCAAAAATAGCAAGGAGAAGGAGAAACGCAAATACAAACATAATACTTAACAGTTAAAACCTTGAACCTCAAAGTATGCAAAAGAATGCCAAAAGTAGAGAAGATTAAGCAGGGATTCAAAAAAATTCAGAGAGGGAGCAATCACTCAGGATTGTACATCTCAGAAAGAAGTGGCAAAGACATTTCACCAAGGTTAAGGGCATGCACTGAAGTACAAAATCAAAATCACTTGTTTGCACCAATGGGAGTTGGGATGCACAGGTTGATTTTTAAAAATTATGTAGGTTTAAAAGAAGAATTCCTTGATGCAGCCATATTCACTTCCTCCACATTCTCTTCCTCTTCTCCTCCTTCTCATCATCTGTCCATGGGGTATTAAGAAAAGAGACAATCTACATTGTGAACAGATTTTATCTGGTTGGGTGTGGGGAAGGCTAAATAAACTCCCATATAAACCTGAGAATTGTTTCTTAAAATTTCCCTAGCTTGAAACACATTCTTGCACCTTCTCCACATTGACTTACCATGAATCGCTGATACAGTAAACACTGTATTTATTTAAAACTAAGTATTCAAGGGCTGGGCACAGTGGCTCACGCCTGTAATCCCAGCACTTTGGGAGGCAGAGGTGGGTGGATCACTTAAGGTCAGGAGTTTGAGACCAGCTTGGCCAACATGGTAAAACCCCATCTCTACTAAAAACACAACAATTATCCAGGTGTGATGGTGCATGCCTGTAATTCCAGCTACTTGGGAGGCTGAGGCAGGAGAATCGCTTGAACCCAGGAGGCGGAGGTTGCAGTGAGCCAAGATCACACCACTGCACTCCAGCCTGGGCAACAGAGCGAGATTCAGTCTCAAAAAAACAAGTATTCAAAATAGAACCGACACAGGAGCTGTCCAGAAATACAAGAGGAAAAAAAAAATCGAGAAAAGGAGCAGAAAAAGAATGAGTCAAAAAACACAGAAAAATATCCCTGTGTAGAGCAGATGAAAATTTAGGCCAAATATTTTGTCATGAATTATAAAAATTTAATGAAACAATTATCACTGTAGAACAAAACTAAAAAGCAGAAATACAAAAACTCGAGAGATCTCAGAAAGAAGCAGAAATAAAAATATCAGAGAAATGAAAAAAATGAGGGAAAGAATAGACTGAGGAAACTGAAAAAGAAGGCAGGAATGAGAAAGGCAAGCAAAGCCGAACAAACGTGGAAATAATAGAGTAAAATGTGAATGTTATGAAGCTCTACAGTGTATAAACGATATAATCAGCAAAAATTGAGTGGCGACCAAGAGGGAAGATAGAAAGTAGTAAGTAATTTGATTTCTTCATCATTTAGAGTCAAAAGTAAAAAATATAACTTAAAAATAATAAATTAATAATAAAACCATAGTACATTTACTAGTTCAAAGGTAAACACTAGGAAGTGAGCAATATGGCTAAAATCTAGCAGTAGAAGAGTATTATAGTTTGAATTGTGTTCCTCCAAAAAAGATGTTGAAATCCTAACCCCCAGAGCCTATGAATGTAGCCTTATTTAGAAATAGGGTGTTGCCACATGGTTAAGCTAAGATGAGGTTATTAGGGTGGGCCCTAATACAGTGTGACTGCCCTCTTATAAAAAAAAAAAAAGGTGGAAATTTGGACGCAGAGACAGCCACATGCAGAGTGAAGACAATGTGAAGACACAGGGAGAATGCCATCTGCAAGCCACGGAATACCTGAGACCACCAGAAGCTAAGAGAGTGACATGGAACAGGTCCTTCCCTCCCAGCCCTCAGGAGAAACTAACCCTGCTGACACTTGATCTTGAATTTCTAGTCTCCAGAACTGTGAGATAATAATTTCCGTTGCTTAAACCACCCACATCTAGGTACTTTGTTATAGCACCCCTTACAAACTAACACCAGGAGGGAGGTGGAAGAACAAAGATGCTAATTTTATTGCTGCTCATTGTAGGAAATTAATTGGCCTTATCTCAAGAAATGCAGGGGAATAGGGTGTTATAAATAACATAATTATAAATGAAATCATTCATACACAAATACAAATTCTTTAGTGTTGGCACAGGAAACACAAAAAAACAAAGAGCTTACAAATTGCAAAAATAGAAAATATAACTTGAAATTTTATGACAAAAACCAAACATTTGTCTTGGAATTAATGTGAAATAGCTAAATACACTTTTTTAAAAATCTTCAAATTGGATTGCAAAGCAAAGCTCTGTTTTGGGCACACCTAAAAGAGATTTTCTATTGTCTATTGCTTTGTTTATTTAAAAACAAATCTTTAGTGGCGAGGTAGGGGCTGAGTCAACAGGAGTATGATATCCCTGAAGATAACCCCAGTACTATATTACCTTTGAATACACATTCTCATGCATAACAAATAAATTTGGAAAGTTCTCTGGTAAAGATCATATGCATATGAATGCATCTCTGCACAAGAAAAGTGTGATTTCAGATGTAGAGTGCATTATAGAGCATATAGGCAGAGGTGGAATTCTTTGTCCATAGTCAAATATGTGTGCTCAAAATTCAAAAAAATTAAAAATAAAAGGATAGCAAGAGTGTGCCTGAAAAGTCTAACTGTAAAAATGCTGGGGATATGATCTTAATATCAGAGTTAAGAGCAAAAAACATTAACAAGATTTTTAAAGCACTTTATAATGATAAAGGATTTATGCATAATAAAGATATGAGTTACATGTATCTGTGCACCAAATCACATAGCATCAAAAAGTGATAAAAACAAACGTTTAGGTGATACAGGGAGAAGTAGGCAGTCTGGGACTCCTTAACCTCTTTTTCCACCCATGAAAGATAAGGTAGATTATTCCGTCCTCCACACATTTATCTCTAAAACCCTTCAGACTTGCTTAAGATTACAGCCTAAAGAGAGTATCTGCACTACGTGTGAAATGGTATAGTGTTATTTGAAGATAGATTAGTCAAAAATTCATACTGAAACTAAGGAAAATACTTTAAAAATTTTAAGAAATATAATTGATAAACTAAGAGAGCAGATAAAATGAAATCATATAAAATGCTCAACTGAAACCAGAGAAGGCAGAAAGAGAAGCCTCTGGCAATAAATAGAAAATAGTTGCAAATAGTTGATATTCATCCAACTATATCAGTAAATATACCAATTAAAAGACAGAGGCTGAGCACAGTGGCTAAAGCCTGTAATTCCAGCACTTTGGGAGGGCAAAGTAGGCAGACTGCCTGAGCCCAGGAGTTCAAGACCACCTGGGCAACATGGCAAGACTCCATCTCTACAAAAAATAAACAAAATTAGCCAGGCATGGTGGCATGTGTCTGTAGTCTCAGCTTACTCAGGAGGCTGAGGTGAGAGGATCACTTTAGCCCAGGAGGTTAAGGCTGCAGTAAGCAGTGATCATGCCACTGCACTCCAGTCTGGGTGACAGAGCAAGACCCTGTCTCAAAAAAAAAAAAAAAAAAAAGACACTGTCAGAGTGGATAAGGAAAGCAAGACTATATATTATCTACAAGAAAACCATTCTTATTATAAAGACAGATAGATTAAAAATAAAGGAATAGAAAAAGAAAGAAAGAGATAAAAATAGAGATGGATAAATCATTCTAACACTAATCAAAAGAATACTGGAGGAGCCATATTAATTTCAGACAAACAGACTTCAGAATGAGGAAAATTTTCTGGGATTGAGAGGCACTCTGTAATGATAAAGGGGTCAATTCTCCAAGAAGATGTAACAGTCCTAAATGTGCCGAAGTCCAAGCTGAATGGAGAAACAGACAAATCCACTATTTATAGTTAGAAACTTCAACTGTTTGTTAGTAATTGATAAATCAAGCAGGCAGAAAATCAGTAAGGATATAGTTGACCTGAGCAGCACTATCAATCACTTGATCTAATTAACATTATAGATTATTCCATTCGACAACAGCAGAATACACGTTATTCTTAAGCCCACACAGGACATTCATCAAGATAAACCACATTCTGGGCCATAAGACACACCTTAGCAAATTTAGAAGAATAGAAATCATACAAAGGAATTTATCAGACCACAGTGCGATTAAACTAGAAATCAATAACAGAAAGATAGCTAGGAAATCCCCCTAATATTTGGAAATTAAACAACACACTTCTAACTAACACATGGGTCAAAGAATAAGGCTCAAGAGAAACTCAAAAGATATTATTGTTTTTTCATTTGTTTATTTGAAAAGCTATATTTTGATTATTTTAAAGCACTTTCTTATAGCCATTAATCAGAAAATATTATGAGCTGGGCTTGGTGGCTCATGCCTGTTATCCCAGCACTTTGGGAGGCTGAGGCGGGTGGATCACCCGAGGTCAGGAGTTCGAGACTAGCCTGGCCAATATGGTGAAACCCCGTCTCTACTAAAAATACAAAAAATTAGCCGGGTGTGGTGGCACGTGCCTGTAGTCCCAGCTACTCAGGAGGCTGAGACAGGAGTATCGCTTGAACCCAGGAGGCAAAGGCCGCAGTGAGCCGAGATCGCGCCATTGCACTCCAGCCTGGGTGAGAGAGAGCGAGACTCCATCTCAAAAAAGAAAAAAAGAAAATATTATTACGAATACCCATAATTGCATGTTAAATTGGTAATTTTGTTGTGTATTTTATATATTTAAAATAAAATGCTATCCAAATAGAGATTCTCCCAATAGGCATTACTATCTGAACTCTTCCCTGGAATTCTCTCTCACCTTTCCCCGCTAACCTAAAACCTGTTCCATTTTCTTGGTTCACAAGCTCTGTTGTTTCCACAACTTCGGCCTCACATTGCTCTCTGCATTTTTCTCTAAGCACAGGTAGTCAGCAAATATGTCAGTTTTTAAGTTATGTAGGCTCAACAACTTATCTTTTATGGGAAGTTTATAATATCTTGAACTAAATGAAAATGGAAATACAACTTATCAAAACTTGTGAGGTGCAGCAAAAACAGTGATTAAAGGGAAATTTAGTGCATGTATTAGAAAAACAGAACGATGCAAAACCAATAACCTAAGCTTCCACCTAAGAAAGTAGAGCAAGAAAGACAATGGAGGAACAGAAGAAATAAAAATTGTAACAGAAATCAATG
This sequence comes from Symphalangus syndactylus, assembly GCF_028878055.3. Taxonomy (NCBI): domain Eukaryota; kingdom Metazoa; phylum Chordata; class Mammalia; order Primates; family Hylobatidae; genus Symphalangus; species Symphalangus syndactylus. The sequence continues at coordinate 143,104,522 of NC_072427.2, forward strand.
AAGTTAAGCACAGAAAAACAATAGAGGAAATCTACAAAACCAAAGACTGGTTCTTTGGAAAGAACAATGAAATTGATAAAGCTTCACCCAAACTAACCAAGAAAAAAAGAGGAGACATAAATTACCAATGTCAGAAATAAAAGAAGGGTTATCACTACTGATTACACAGATATTAAAAGGAGAAAAAAAGAATACTATAAACAACTCTATGCCAACAAATTTGATAATTTAGATGAAATGGACCAATTCCTTGAAAGACACAAACTACCAAAATTCACACAAGGATAAATAATCTGAATAGCTTTAGCTCTATTAAATAAATTGAATCAATAATTAATAGCCTTCCAAGAAAGAAATCTGAAGGCCCAGATGTTTTCACTGGTGAGTTTGCCAACCTATACAGAAAATAATTTAGCAATATCTGTCAAAATTTTAAATGTACATATCCTTTGGCTCAGGAAAATTTTCTTCAGGTATATTTATACATGTGGGATATGCTATATGTCGGAGGTTATTCATTGCAATATTGTTCCTGTTATCAAAGGATTGAACACAATGTGAACCTCCATTGATAGGCTCCTTGTTAAGTATTTACGGCACATCCATACATGAAAATCCATACCGCTGGGAAAAACGTGAATCATTACTCATATATCACTATGGCATGATTTCCAAAATATATTGGCACATGACAACAAAAGAACAATTTACAGAAACCATAAGTATAGTACATTATCATTTGTGTAATGAGAAAGTAGAGAAAAAAATATATGCATGTATTTGCATGTCTATGCACAAAAAAACTCTGGAAAAATATGTATGAAAGTAATATAACAATGCATACTTTTAGGCTGGGCGTGGTGGCTCACACCTGTAATCCCAGCACTTTGGGAGGCTGAGGCAGGTCGTTTCTTAAGGTCAAGAGTTTGAGACCAGCCTGGCCAACATGGTGAAATCCGTTCTCTACTAAAAATACAAAAATTAGCTGGGTATGGTGGCGTGTACCTGTAATCCCAGCTACTTGGGAGGCTAAGGCTCAAAAATCACTTGAACCCAGGAGGCGGAGGTTGCAGTGAGCTGAGATCGTGCCACTGCACTCCAGGCCTGGGTGGAGGAGTGTAACCCTCTCTCAAAAAAAAAAAAAAAAAAAAAAGCAACAATGCATACTTCTAAGAAAGGGGAAAGGGTAGCTGAGAAACAGAGTCTAGGAGAAAAATTCTTTATCTCATATCCTTTAATATATTTTGAATTTTTGAAATGTATATTTTACTTAAAAAAATGAAAAATTTTTAAAGTTAACAGTTTCCCTGCTGACCCCTCCCAGAGATTCTGATTTGGGGCCAAGGAATCTGCATGATTAACAGGCTCTCCAAGTGATACAGCAGATGCAAGGAGCACACTGAGAAACACTGACCCACATCATAAGTCCACATGTGAGAGTAATAAAAGAGAAGAATCAGAAAGAATTGAGGATTTAGGAGGGAAAAAAGAAAATGTAAGGATGAAGAGAGCCAAAGACAACATCCAGGTGCTGATCCCAAGAGTGGGAAACTTACAACGTTGTCCTAAACAAGATGGAAGGGGAATTTTCCAAAATAAAGGACAATACACCCATGTGGATGTCATTGGAGACTGGCTCCTCTTACTGTTCTAGATACAATTTTAATGTGGATTATGTCACCAAAAAGAAATAGCCGACATTAGGCTGAGTGTGGTGGCTCACGTCTGTAATCCCAGCACTTTGGGAGGCTGAAGGGGGTGGATCACCTGAGGTCAGGAGTTTGAGACCAGCCTGGACAATATGATGAAACCCTGTTTCTACTAAAAATACAAAAATTAGCCAGGGGTGTTCGTGAGCACCTATAATCCCAGCTACTCAGGAGGCTGAGGCAGGAGAATCACTTGAACCCTGGGAGGCGGAAGCTGCAGTGAGCCAATTTTGAGCTACTTCACTCCAGCCTGGGCAAAAGAGCAAAACTCTGGCAAAAAAAAAAAAAAAAAGGAAAGAAGTAGCTGACATTACAATTGTTTTGGACATGTCAACAAAATTTCTCCCCTTTGATTCCTCTTTTTCTCTAAAATTGCTGATTATGATCAACCTCTAAGTTTCAAATAAGCATATCTTATACTTTTTTCCTCTTTGTGCTTTCTCTCTCTTTCTCCTCCCAACCTCTTTTAAACATATCTCCCTTCTTAAAAAGTTATACCTGTAGTAGGACGGAATGATAGACACTAATGCACACACAGTGTCTCCAATAACTGTGTTCATGCTGCCGACCTTCCTCCTAGAGTCTTCTATCCCAACACCAACCCACCCCTATCCCGTCCCATTCATTCAACAAATATATATTGAGAGCTTATGTTTCTGACACTATTCTAGGTACTGAAGATAGAGTTGTGATCTAGAAGATCTCTCCTCTTACGACATGCACAATTTAGTGGGAAGAAAAAGACAAAAAGGAAAAGAAGCATAGAAACGAATTCATTATTTTCAGATAATGATAAGCGCTCTAGGGAGAGGGGACACTTTAGGTTGGGGAGTCGAGGAAGCTCTCCCTGAAAGGGGGATTTGAGACCCGAATGATGAAAAGAAGCCATTCAAGTCAATTTCTGGGAGAAGAAATTCTAAGCAAAGAAACAGTGAATACCTACACCCTGATCTAGAACATACTTGTATTCTTAAGGAATACCAAGGAGATCAATGTGGCTACGGCACAGGAAACGAGGAGAAGGATACTAATATATTAGGTTAAAGAAGTAGGCTCTGTGTGTGTGTGTGTCACAGCTTATCTCTACACCTTTTGATAGTAGGTTGCATATATCATGTCCCCTTATCCCCTTAATACCCCTGTGTGTATTTCTTAAGAACAAGGATATTCTCTTACACAACCACAGTATAGTTATCAATGTCAGGAACTTTAATATTGATATAATACTTTTATCTAATCTACAGTCTGTATTCTAATTTAATCAATTTAATTCTACTAATGTTCTTTAGAGTATGTTTTCCCGGCAGAGGGTCCAGCCCATGACCACAGATGACATTTAGTTGTAGTGTCTCTCTAGTCTCCTTTAATTTGAATCAATTCTTCAGCCTTTTCTTGTCTTTTAAGACATTGACATTTTAAAAGAATATAGATTAGTAATTTTATGATATTGAAATAGTTGCATCAATTTGGATTTTTCATCATTCTTCTCCTTTTTTAGGTTAAGATTCACTTATAGAGCACTTACTATGTGCCAGGCCCTGTTCTAAGTGCTTTGCAATTATTCATCCTCATAACAAGCCTCTGAGGTACATATTATCATTATTTCCATTTTTCAGATGAGAGCCATGAGGCAAAGGGAGAGTAAATAAGTTGCCCAAGGTCACCCGACTTGTAAGCAGGGGTTTGAACCGAGGCAGCCTGGTTCTGGAGCCCTTGCCTGTAACCTTCTTCCTTCTCAGTAAACTCCAGCCACACTGGCCTCCTTGCTTTCTTCAACACGCCAGGTACTCTCCCACCTCAGGGCCTTTGCATGTGCCTTTCCCACTGACTTGAAAACTTCTCCCCTAGCTATCTTCTCAGTGATGCCGTCACTTTATGGGGAGTCTCTGTTGAAATGTCACCACCCTATCTAAAGTGGCACACACTGACATACGTCGGCCTTCAACACACACCACCTGACCTATTACATATTTATGAATGTGTTTATTTACTGCCTGTCTCCCACGCCAAAATGTAAACTCCAGTAAAACAGGGGTTTTCGTCTGTTTTGTTCACTGCTACGGTTTAGAACCCCGTAGACTACCTGGGAACTGGGTAGGTAATAAATAAACAGTGGTGAATAAATTTAACACAAATCAGTAAATTTAAATCTATAAATTGTTTATAAATTTAAACAAATCAGACATTTAGAAATGTTGAACATTAAAGAAGATGACTTTTCATTTTATAATTTAGAAAGAAAGATGAAAGGAAACAATTTCTTAGTGAGTAAATATTGCTGGTACCCTATGTTCTGATGGGAGACAGAAGAAAAAGCACACCACCGTGGGCAGGGAGTGGGCCCGCCCTGAAGAGGGGAGCATGTCCACAGTCAGACACCCTGGGAGGAGCCCTGTCCTGGATGAGAAATGCTGGTGGAAGCACAGGCAACAAAAGCAAAACAGACAAATGGGATTATATCAAACTAAAAAGCTTCTGCAGGGCAAACAATGAAGAGACGGCCTACAAAAGAGGGGAAAATACTTGCAAACTATACATCTGATAAGGGGTTAATACCAAAAAAAGTATAAAGAACTCAAATAACTCAATAGCAATACAACAAATAATCTTATTTTTAAAACATGGCTGGGCGCAGTTGCTCACGCCTAAAATCCCCGCACTTAGGGAGGCCAAGGTGGGCAGATCACTTGAGGCCAGGAGTTCGAGATCAGCCTGGCCAACATGGTGAAACCTGTCTGTACTCAAAATACGAAAATTAGCCAGGCATGGCGGCGCATGCCTGTGATCCCAGCTACTCAACTGGCTGAGGCGGGAAAATCACTTGAACCCGGGAGGTGGAGGTTGCAGTGAGCCAAGATTGTGCCACTGCACTCCAGCCTGGGTGACACAGCGAGACTGTCTGAAAAAATAAAAATAAATTTAAAAGTTTAAAAAATTTTAAAGGCAGGCCAGGCATGGTATCTCACGCCTGTAATCCCAGCATTTGGGGAGGCCAAGGCAGGCAGAACACCTGAGGTCAAGAGTTCGAGGCCAGCCTGGCCAACATGGTGAAACTCTGTCTCTACTAAAAATACAAAAATTAGCCGGGCATGATGGTATGCACCTGTAATTCCAGATACTCGGAGGCTGAGGCAGGAGAATCACTTGAACCCGGGAGGTGGAAGTTGCAGTGAACTGAGATCACACCACCGCTCCAGCCTGGGCAACAGAGCGAGACTCTGTCTCAAAAAAAAAAAAAAAAAAAAATGGACAAAGGACCTGACTAGACATTTCTCGAAAGAAGGCACAAATGGCCAACAGGTTTATGAAAAAGGCTCAACATCACTAATCATCAGAGCAATGCCAATTAAAACCACAGTAAGATGTCACCTCCTACGTCATAGAAAGGTTATTATCAAAAAGACAAAAGACAACCAGTGTTGGCAAGGATGTGAAGAAAGGAACCCTTGCACACTGCTGGTGGGAATGTAAATTAGTACAGCCATTAATTTCCATCCTTTGTGTATTTGGAAAATAGTATGGAGGTTCCTCATGGAATTAAAATTAGAACTACCATGTGATCCAACAATCCCACTTCTGGGTATATATTCAAAGAAAATGAAATAAGTGTTGAAGAGATATCTGCACATCCATGTTCATTGCAGCACTATTCCTAGTACTTGACTTGAATCAAATCTATTGGCTTTGCTTAATGAACAGTACTTCAAGTAAGTAGCCAAGATATGAAATCAACCTAAGTGTTCATCAACAGATGAATGGATAAAGAAAATGCAGTATGTATACACAATGGAATACTATTAAGCCATAAAAACGTAAGAAAATCCTCTCATGTGCAACAGCAGGGATGAAACTGGAGGATACTATGTTATGTGAAATAAGCCAGGCCCAGAAAAATAAATACTGCATGATCTCACTCATGTGGACACTATAAAACTTGATCTCATAGAAGTAGAGAGTAGAATGGTGGTTAGCAGGGGCTGGGGCAGCTGGGAGGGGTGGGTATTGGGATCATGCTTGTTAAATGATACAAAATTTCAGTTAGATAGAAAGGAGAAGTTCAAGAGATCTATTGTACAACATGGACACTATATTTACAACAAAATACTCTTGAAAACTGCTAAAAGAGTGAATGTTAAGCTTTCTCACCAGAAAAATGACAACTATGAGGGAATGAATACATGAAGTAGCTAGATTTAGTCATCCACAATGTGTATATACTTCAAAACATCATGCTGTACATGATAAATATATACAATTTTGAATGTCACTTAAAAATAAAATATAGGAATGCAAAAATTTAAAAAGCTGACTGGGGGCCAGGCACAGTGGCTCACGCCTGTAATCCCAGCACTTCTGGAGGCCGAGGCAGGCAGATCACGAGGTCAGGAGATCAAGACCATCCTGGCTAATGTGGTGAAACCCCATCTCTACTAAAATACAAAAAATTAGCCGTGCATGGTGGCACGCGCCTGTAATCCCAGCTACTCGGGGGGCTGAGGCAGGGGAATCACTTGAACCCGGGAGGCGGAGGTTGCAGTGAGCCAAGATCGCGCCACTGCACTCCAGCCTGGGCGACAGAGCCAGACTCTGTCTCAAAAAAAAAAAAAAAAAAAAAAAAAAAGCTGACTGGGAAGGCAGTCTTTGTGCAGACTACACAAAGGAAAGTGGGGATAATGTGGAGGAAATACCCCCTCTCTGTGAGCCTTATACTCTTGGGCCAGGACTCAGAAGAGTCTCAGGTGCACCAGAAAATACTACTGCTAAACTGAGGCAGAAACACTAATTATTTAGCCACCGTATGTAAAAATCTTAATGGAATAGATCCTCATTACCTTGAGAATAAATTCCAGCCTACTTTATTACATGCAACTGTGTGTTGATGCCTTATTGCCAAATATTATTTGATTTGCCCATGTCTTACCTATAAGGAAAGAATGATGGTAGCTGTTCTCTCCTGCTTCCTGTTCCATCATTCTCATAACCTATTTCACAGAGAAAATGAAAGCCTTCTGACAGGAGCTCCCACAACTTGCCACCTCCAACCTCCGTAAGTACATAGGCAGACACCCACCTTTTCCTCCCTCTCTCCTCCTATGATGGGAGAGATGTCTAACCACCCATGTTCTTATTCATATCTGATTTTGTTTTTTGTTTTTTGGGTTTATTTTTTAGACAGAGTCTCACTCTGTTGCCCAGGCTGGAGTGCAGTGATGCAATCTCGGCTCACTGCAACCTCCGACTCCTGGGTTCAAGCAATTATCGTGCCTCAGCCTCCTGAGTAGCTGGGATTACAGGAATGAGCCACCACACTGGACTAATTTTTGTATTTTCAGTACAGACGGGGTTTCGCCATGTTGGCCAGGCTGGTCTTGAACTCCCAACCTCAGGCAATCCGCCTGCCTTGACCTCCCAAAGTGCTGGGATTACAGGCATGAGCCACTGCGCCCGGCATCTAAAATATTTTTATTTCTTTCAGAGCTGCTATCTGTCATATGATGCTATACAAGGTTACAATTTGGTATCTTATTGCTACAAAGAGTCTGTGTTTTCAGCCTTAAGATTTAATGTTAATGCTGGTCAGTTGTGCCTGAATTCCAAAAGGAGGAAAGTGTAATGAGGCATGCTGGGACCCCCACTTCCCATCATGGCCTGAACTAGGTTTTCAGGTTTCTTTGGAATCCCATTGGCTGAGACGAGGGGTCCATTCAGTCGAGTGGGGGGCTTAGAATTTTTCTTTCACTTTATACACACTCAAGAGTATTCAATCATAATACCTAATAAATTGCAAAGGAAAATGTCTCACAGCATACCAAATTCTTCAGATAAAGAAAGACACCAAATAGCTGGGCGTGGTGACTCATGCCTATAATCCCAGCACTTTGGGAAGCTGAGGCAGGCGGATCACCTGAGGTCAGGAGTTCAAGACCAGCCTGGCCAACATGGTGAAACCCTGTCTCTACTAAAAATACAAAAATTAGCTGGGTGTGTGCCTATAATCCCAGCTACTTGGGAGGCTGAGGCAGGAGAATCACTTGAACCTGGGAGGCGGAGGTTGCAGTGAGCCGAGATCGTGCCTGGGAGACAGAGCAAGATTCCATCTCAAAAAAAAAAAAGCAAGATGCCAAATAATCTGGACTTTAAAATGATGCTTCCCCACAATGCTCTTGAAGTAGCAATGTTCAGCCCTTGGTAGCAGGACAAACTTGACCATGGGTGTGGGGAGAATCTAGCCCCTAACAGTGTATACAGTGCTTTTTATTGCCTGGACTCTAATCCTCCAACAGCACTGTGAGCTGGCATTATTACCCCGGTGTTGCAGATGTAGAAAGTGAGTTCTGAGGCCAGGTGCAGTGGCTCACACCTGTAATCCCAGCACTGTGGAAGGCCGAGGTGGGAAGATCACTTGAGCCCAGGAGTTTGAGACCAACCTGGGCAACATAGCAAGACCCTGTCTCTAAATTTAAAAAAAGAAAGAAAGTGAGTTCTGCAGAGTTTAGGAAATTTGCAGAAGAAATATTCATTACACAGGTAGGACAGAGCTAGATTGGAATCCCCATCTTTTGACCCGATGTTTTCTGATTCCCAAATGCTTTTGCTACTTGACCATACTGAGTAATAGAGCCCATTGCACTGTATCTAGTTTAGTAACTAAAATAGATGACTAGATCTAATATCAAGAATGTTTTAAATCATTCCGCACTTACTGAGCATCCTCTGAGTGTGGCTAGTGAGGGAAGTGCTAAAGAAAAATAGATCTTGCCTTTTGAAAGATTAGTTTGTTATAAAGGAGGTATGGTTGTGAGCAGACAAAAATACTCAGAGACCCTTACAAAGCAACCTAAGAATCTCTTATGAATTCCAAGCTGCATCCTATTTCACATTTTAATGTCTCTGGATGCATTTAAAATCAATTGAATGTCATAGTTTATTTAGCAGCATTTGTTTTCTTTCTTGGTGGCACATAAAATAACAGGGCCCGTCTTATAATTAATAGCATCTTAGAGTCAAGGAACTATGAAATAATTAAATGGCAATTTACTTTATAGCAATGAACAATATTTGTCAAAGGGCAAATCTTTTTTGTCTGGAGTTAATAAAGTTAATATCTTTTACCACAAAGCTAGAGGTCAACAGTACCACTATTATTGATTGCCACTACCTGGCTCCGGCTCAACTTCTCCTTGCTCAGGATGAAAGCACAGCAGGCGATCCGTCAGCTCTGGTTTATGGCAGCTGCCACGAATTAGTCTGACAATTAGGTTAACAATTTCAAATGACAATGCAACCAATGGGTAAAACATGCATAAAGAATCCTCATAAAGGCCAGGCAGGTTGGCTTAATTTAACCACTTTGGGAGGCCAATGGAGGAGGGTCAATTGAGGCAGGAGTTTGAGACCAGCATGGGTAACATAGTGAGATTCCCTTCTCTGAAAAAATGTATTAAAAATTCGCTGGCAGTAGTGGTGCACACCTGTAGTCCCAGGTATTCGTGAGGCTGAGGTGGCAGGATCACTTGAGCCCAGGAGTTCTAGGCTGCAGTGAGCTACAATCGCACCACTGCTCCCCCGCCTGGGCAACAGAGCAAGATCCTCTCTCAAAAAAAGAAAAATAGGCTGGGCAAAGTGGCTCACGCCTGTAATCCCAGCACTTCGACAGGCCAAGGCGGACGAATTGCTTGAGCCCAGGAGTTTGAGACCAGCCTGGGCAATATGGAGGAACCTTGTCTCTACAAAAGATAGAAAAATTAGGTGTGCACCTGCAGTCCCAGCTACTCGGGCGGCTAAGGTGGGAGGATCACTTGAGCCAGGGAGTTCAAAGCTGCAGTGAGCCAAGATCGTACCACTGCACTCCAGCCTGGGCAACAGAGTGAGATCTTGTATCAAAAAAAGAAAAGAGAAAGAATCCTTACGTAGGCAGAATATTAGAACAAATGAGATGACAAGAGAGTTCAAACAGAAGGACCACACAGTGTTCATGGACACAGTGTCTGAGGGACACTTTCAGAGAAGTCAGTTTCAAGGAGTGAGTCCAAGGGGGAAGCTGAACATTCAGAGAGTATTTGGAAAGCAGTGCCGTATGTAGATGTAGACACAGATAGGAAAAGCCAGGGTGACAGAGTACAATGCATTATGGACGCTGACACCACAGACATGAGTTCAAATCCTCACCAAGCCGCATATTAGTTGTTGCCTGGGAAAGTTACTTAATCATTTTGAGCTTCAGTTTCCTCCTTTTTATTATTTTTAATTTTTTCAGCTACAAATATACTTTATTTGATGTAATGTAATAAAACATTTTCAAGTTTAACAATATGTATCTGACCATAAATAATCACTTAAATTATGAATATAAGTATATGCAGTCACATTAGCAAATCTGCAGTTCAGGAATTTGTATAAGCTTTGTCTGAAAGGACAGTGCCTTCTTCCCCTCTCAGGAAAGGCAGCCCTTCCCCATGTATGGTAAGAAGCAACGTCAATGGGAGTTGGAAGAAGTCCATAATCCATGTTGAAATTCCACTTTATCCTGAGAGAACAGCTTGCTTTATTGTAGAAAAACAATATTCTCTTTCAGCTCTCTCTTATCAAGTGAAGGATTGCATTCATTTTTCCCCTTGTAGGTACAGGTACTCTTCTCATCTACTGTCCTTCTGTCTCCTTAGCTCGTATTTATTACACAGTTGGTTTAAAATGTATATATCTGCAAAGAGACCTTTTCTGTTCCCTTACCTGCCCTTCATGTCTACCATTTTTTGCTGGGTAGGGGTGGGAGTCAGGGGACAGAACTGCTTTGGCACACAGTTGATTTAAGATGCAGAGAACAGGCTGGGCACAGTGGCTCACACCTGTAATCTCAGCACTTTGGGAGGCCAGGCAGGTGGATCACCTGAGGTCAGGAGTGCGAGACCAGCCTGGCCAACATGGTGAAACCCCTTCTCTACTAAAAATACAAAAATTAGCCAGGTGTGGTGGCAGGCGCCTGTAATCTCAGCTACTTAGGAGGCAGAGGCAGGAGAATTGCTTAAACCCAGGAGGTGGAGATTGCAGTGAGCCGAGATCGCACCACTGTACTCCAGCCTCGGAGACAGGGTGGGTGAGACACTGTCTCAAAATAAAAAATAAAAATAAATACAGAGAACAAATTATCTACAAGGAACAGATTGGTGTTCTGGAGCATTTCCCAGGAGTGGTCCAGGTGACCTCCGCTTCACACAATTTGGTTTAATACAATGCTGCTCAACAAGAATGAACATGTTTATGCCCCCATCTCCAGAAGCATCACAACCTTTCATGGAAAACCCATTATTCTCACACTATTTCCATATAACATACAGTTATGGACCATCCTGTGGGATGGTCCATGGCCCCACTGCACCCTTGTGAAAAATGAGAGTCAAAAACCTGCCAATAATCATGTTAATGACAATACAGTTGGGTACCACTCACACTTCACTGAGATAAAAATCCTCAGGGAAGGCATCCCCCTCACATCTCAGGACCCTTCAGAGCACAAGAAAAAGCTTTGCTCAGGTTGTATGCTGCTCTCCATCGTGAGACCTGTTCCTGAGCTACACCATAATAATAAGTGAATTAACAAAGAATTACATTAGTGGGGAAGTTACAGGGACCCTGCAGAAAAGCCAAACTATTTGACAGAAGCTTGAAACAAACAACTGCTCTGGGAAATCATTTGTATTAGCTGATGACTGGGTTCTGTTTTCTAACATGGACATGCCACATATTCAATACTATGCTTACCACAGTTTGCTTGGTAAACCCTTCTGTCATAGGCTGAACAACAAAATACATTCATATACATTTCTGTCAACAAAATACATTCTGTCTTATGAATGATTACTGAATATTCACCACGAGACCTAGACTCGGAAGCATGGAAAGTGTGCATTGGAACTTTCTCCCACTTGCATGGATTTGGATATGTGCTAAGAACCTGAAACTGCTTCCTTTCTGGAACTCAATTCTGTCAGTGTGCTTACTGCTGAGATGATCTGCTATCTTAAACTGAGAACACACAGTAACACTGATCCACAGAAAAAAGGAGAGGTCACCATCTCCCTCATGAGATATGTTGCACATCAGGTCACGCTGTTTGTCACGTTTTAGAGCCATCCTAAGAAAGGACAGAAGCCGCATTCCATTCTGCAGTCTTGGCAAATGACTTTCTTCTGTTTCCACCTCTATTTTGCCTTATTTACTTCATCTCCATTATCCCGTTTTCAGTCACGAATCATGATTTTTTTTTCTACAGTGGTCAGAGTTCTGTAGGACAAACTCAGGTCTTTCTGGCCCCTCAGCAAGCTTCAGGGCTTCATGCATGCCTGCAGCTGAGAGTGTCCGGTTGATATTCTGGTACTGGCACTGGAGCCGGCTGCGATAGGTGGTCCTCATGTCCCAGTTGAAGAAGGCATATATAAAAGTGTTAATGAGAGAGTTTGCATAGCCCAGCCATGGAAATATCCTTTCCACCCACAGTGGGATGCAGCTGCAGGCAGTGCCACAGACCGAAGGGTCTGGCTGTCAAGAGGAGGGAAAAGGGCAGCCAGCACATGGTGAAGGCCCAGACGATGATCCCCAGGGTAGTCGCTGCTTTCTGTTCCCGCTTAAAGATGGAGATATTTTTTCCTTTCATGCTGGAGGAGTCTCGAAAGGTTTGCACACTCTTCCACCTCCTGGAACTTCACTGTGCCATTCAGGGTGACTACTGCTGTCTGGCTCCACTCGAGGGAAGCCGGGGAACCTGTGTTAGGCCGCGCTTTTCCTGGCGGCCTTGTAAATCTGGTAGTACATGAAAAGCATGACGGACATGAGGATTAGGATGCCACTGCGGTGGAGTGAATCGTATAGCCAAAGTCTTGACTGACCAAGCACACCTTATCATCATTTACATTCTGAGCCCAACCAAAGAGTGGGAGGTAAAGTGACAGAGGCGGAGAGAAGGCAGACAGAAAGAATTATCTTCGCCATGCATTTCCCATTCTGCCTCATAGGCTACGTGAGAGGCCTCGTGATCCCAAGGTACCTGTCGACGCAGATCACGTACGAGGTCAAGATCCAGGCCGTGCAGCACATGACATTCATGGAGAAGAAGACGTTGCAGAAAAAGTGTCCAAAGATCCACTTGCCCCCGATGAGGTCGGTGACACTGATGAAGGGCATGACCGCCACGGCCACCGAGAGGTTGGCCAGCGCCATGGACACGATCAGGTAGTTGGAGGGCTGGCGGAGCTTCTTGACGAAACACAAGGAGATACCACCAGGCAGTTGCCCGCGATCGTCAGCAGTGAGATGAGCGTCAGAGTTGTGATCGGAGCCGATCACAACTTTCTCGGCCTTTTCTTGATTTGCTCCCCGCGGCCGGAGGCATTGCCCGCGGTTGCGTCCCAGGTGGGCGCCGGGCTAGCTGTCACCTCGGGGGCCCCGCTCAGCAGATGCGGCGTCCCGGATCCCGCGACTGGTTCCGCGCCACCGTCGGGGCTCAGGTCGGGCAGCCTGCCCCCCACCTCTGGCAGGAGGAAAGAGCAGAGGCGCCCGTAGAGGTCCGGGTGGCCGCTGCTGTTAACATCCATCACCGCGCCGCCGTGTGGCGCTGTCCAAGAAGCCGCCCCACCTCCCCCCTACCCCCCACCCCTCAGCCCCCACCCCGGCCGCCACAGGCTCCGGCTTTCGACCCGGGGCTTCAACTCGCCGGTTCCCTCCCCTCCGCCCGGCCCAGCTTGAGGCCTGCGCCGGCCGCCGGGCAGCGCCAGGCTCGGCCTCGGGACCCCGCCGTCCCAGACCCCCGGCCGCTGCGTGAAACGCGGGAGCGCTGCCGAGCCGGGACTTCCTACGAGAGGGACCTCGGACCCCGACGGACGCCCGGGACGCGCGGGCTCGCGGGCGCTCCGGCGGGGCTCGGCCGGCGTCTCCACAGCCCGCAGCAGTCGCAAGGCTCGGAGCAATGGAGGATCAGGCAGCGGCAGAAGTTTCCGTTTCCTCCTTTTTAAATGGCTCCAAAATATTTCTTGTCGGTGGTGTGTGGAGTAGAGATATATTTGTAAAACACTTGACAGAAAGCAGGCAATCAGCTCAGTAAATGGTGACAAAATTGGTGAGAAGATTTTTGAATAGGAGTGAACGAGAAAAGCCATGCTTAGAAAAGTCACCTGGACACCGTGATTTAGAGGGATGGTAGGAAAGTGTGGCAGCAGGAAAGTGGTTTGGATGCTCTTTCAATGGTCTAGAAGAGGTCATGGGGCGGGGGTAGAAGGACGGCTACTAAGACAGGGAACCTGGCCGCCGCCGTACCAGCGGGATCGAGCCTTCGGGTAGAGGACCGGAGAAGCGTGAGCAACCCAGGGCTCGGAGGTTGGAGCCCAGGCACCTGAGAGAGGACGTTCCCCACCACCGCTGCCTAAAGCCACTCCAGGCGAGAATCGCTTTCCAGGGCCCTAGCGGATAGGTTAGACTCAGAATAAGAGGAGGGGTCGGCGGAGGGGGACGGCCTGAGGCCCGCTGCCGGGTTCCCTCCCCAGACACCCGCGGAAAGCCCGAAAGGAGGCGGAACACCGCCCAGCCGCTCGCCACGCCGGACCCACCCCTTGCTTCGCCGCCTCGCGCTCTCGCCTCACTGCACAGCTGCCCTGCTGCCCTGCTTCCCGCCCTTCGCATCACTGCCCCGCCCTCTCTCCGCCCCCTCTCCGCCCCTTCACCTCGCCGTCCCGCCGCCTTGCCTCACAGCCCTGCTGAATTGCAGCCCCGCCCTCTAGCCACGCCCTCTGGCCCCTGCCTCTAGCCCCGCCTCTCGCCTCGCCGCCTCGCCGCCCTGCCACCCTGCCTGCCGCCCTGCCGCCGGTGGTCGCTGCCCGTGGTGCTCCGTCGCCCCCGCTACCTCACGTCCTCCCGTGCGTTGGGAGCGTCTCGGCTACAACATGTTGGGCATGATCAAGAACTCGCTGTTCGGAAGCGTAGAGACGTGGCCTTGGCAGGTCCTAAGCAAAGGGGACAAGGTAGGCCCGCAGGGCTGCCGAGGACCTGAAGGATTGCTGCCTCCCACCCCCACCCTCGTCGGGGCTGCAGCGGGTGCTGAGGGGCAGGTGGGGCAGGAATGTGCTATCGAAGGTGCGTTCTGGTGTCTGTCGCGAGTGCGGCTCTCCACCGCCCAGCATTTGGACTGGGAAGGAAAGGAGTGAGAGGTCCCCCTGCAGCTGGTGGTGAGAGGAGGCGGGGTAAACAGGAGAGACTGATCCAAGGAGAGAATCCCAACTTGGGGAGTTGGGCACTGCCTGTTGAATGCATTCTTTCGTTTAAATATTCCAAACATTCCAAACAGTTTGATTTGTTGAGAGACACTCGGCTGCAGAAATGAGTGTCGCAAGAAACCCCCGAGTACTAGAGAACTGAGGACAGTAGCCCCCTTTATCCGCGATTTCAGTTACCCGTGGTCAGCTGCTGTCCATAACTATTAAATGGAAAATTCCAGAAATACAGAAGTCCTAAGTTTTAAGTTTCCGGCCATTCTGCGTAGCAGGATGAAATCTTGATTCCCTGGGACCGGAATGCCCCTTTGTCCAAGGTCAGCCTCCTATCTCTAGTACCCGCCCTTAGTCACTGAGTAGCTAGCTTGGTGATCGGATCGACCGTGGCGGTATTCAAGTAACCCTTATTGTACTTAGTAATGGCCCCAAAGTGCAAACTTAGCAATGCTGGCATATTGTTATAATTGCTGTATTTTATTATTGTTGTTCATCTCTTACTGTGCCTAATTGATAGGTTAAACATTATCACAGGTATGTACGTATAGGAAAAAACATAGTAGATACGGGGTTCAGTTCTGTTCACCGTTTCAGGTATCCACTGGGGGGTTTGGAAGGTATCTGCTATAGATAAGGGGGACTACTGTGTAAAAGAACAAGATCTGTGCAGAATAGACATAAATGTGCTAGGCAGGGAGCACAGGGGCAGTCAGTTCTGCCAGGGGGCTATGATGGGGCCTTCAGTGGAGTGTCCTGAGCTGCGCCTCAGGGATGTGTAGGAGTGCACACAACAGAGAAGAGCATGCACGAAGGCCCAGAGCTGTACCATTGCTTTTGGCCAATTAGATCCCTGGAGTTGGCTACCTAGAATACGGAATGAGTGAGGAGAGCATAATTGCTGTCTTCCCCCAAATTTATATCAGTGCTAACATGGGCTAACTGGACTGCACCCCGGAAAACAAGGAGAGTGCTGCTAGATTATAATCTCCTGGTGGACAGGTAGTTTAAACAGTGCAGCTGTATACAGAGCTCCCAATACAATGCCTCATTTGTGAAAGGACTGTATTGCCTGGGGGCCAAGTTCTGATACCTAGTACAGTGATCTTCATATCACGAAAGCCCTCAATTAGACTCTAATCTGAACTCTGAGCAACCAAAGACCTTTCACCTGTTCTTATCTCCGTTTCCCCAGCTCTATGCAGAATGAACAGTTTAGCCCTGATCAGAGGTCCCACATTTGAATACCTGCAGCAGCCAGGCAGGTAATGGAAATGGGTGAAGCTGGCTGTTTTAAGCTATAAGGCATGGTGGGGACTGAGGCAAATCAGAGAGTGAACTCAGGTCCCCATCTATAAAGGGCAGTTCCAGCCGCTTGTTGCTATGCAGTGATATATGAAACAGTGTTGCCAAATTCTTAGGGAAAACCATATATCCAGATACTTATGCGAAATCACCCAATTTAAAATTAATTCATCAAAAACTGTTTTTTGAGTGCTATGTGCCAGGCACTCTTCTAGGCAATGGGATAAAAGATTAAAACCAGCAAAAGTCTCTGCCCTCATGGAACTTATGTCTTATTGGCTAATGAACAAATAAAATGTATCATGGGTCAGATAGTGATCAGTGCTGTGAAGAAAAGCAAGCAGGGAAGGGGAGTGAGGAATAGGGAGTATTCGGAGTGAGGCTGTGATTTTGAGTAGGGAAACTGACATAGTTGTGCATAGGCTAGGCACAAATGCAATAAGGATGCCAGTTACTAATATCAGATCTGCCGTGAGCATCCGAAGGATCCACCCAAGCCAACACAGAGAGCTGTCTATCCGCCTCCCTGGGCAATGAAAAAGGCACCTGATAAGGTCTGCAGCATCACTGGCCTCCCCATCAAGTAGTTGCCCTACTCAAAACCACAGCCTTTCTCCTAACAGCCCTGATGAAGGTTCCTGTGGTTCTAACACTTTAAGAATCCACGTGTTCTTGCTTTTTGTCGTAGAATGGGGCTCACTTTGTCTTTTTGAGTTAACGATGATGGCCCACACAGGCGGAGAGGGTCTGGGCTGGTTCGTGGCCTGTGCCCTCAGATTCCTTCCTCACCCATTCCCTGCTCTGCTGTCTCCCTGTGGAGTGGAAGCTGACCCATTCGGCCTGTTTCCCAGGCCAGATGTCAGCCGGCGCCCAGCTACGTTTGCTCAGCGGGAGTCTCTACTGGGAGACAAGAAGGGAGAAACCAGAGTATGTCTCCTCCTTCTCCACCCCATCAGATCCATACTACTAGGAACTTCTCTGTGGCTTCGGCTTCAGCTACACAGGCCACCATGGTTCTAGCTTCTACCCAGTAACCTAGGTAATCTGAACTTAGGTAACAGGTAATCCCTCCTCTATGTCTCCTAGGGTGCTTACTAACCTCTAGGTTGCCTCTCTGTCCCCTGCTGGCATCTCAGCCCCTCTGTTATCTGTGTAACCATTTCTTTGCGTCGAGGTGCCTCTGCTCTAAATACTCTAGTAGTTTCTGTTTCCTGTTTGACTCTTATTGATACGGTGTCACTTGCCATTAATTTGGGGCCTCTGGGATAAGGAGAACTCCCTAATAAGCATCTTCTCTCAGTGTTTGATGGGAATATGGGGCCATATGGGATATTGGTACCAGGCTAAAGCAAATCATTTAACCCAAATGAACCTCAGTTTCTACAGCTATAAAATGAGTATGAAAATATCTTTTCCATCTATTTCCAGAGTTACTATAAGTATTAAATTCTTTAAAACCATGAAAACATTTTGTAAAGTAGTATACATACTCTACAAATATGGCATTATATCAGTGCTCATCTCAGCTTCATTCTTTCTAGCTGTGTGGTCACAGGCCATCTTAGCCCCTCTGAAGCTAATTGTGGGAGAAAATAATAGTTCATATCTTAGTAGATTGTTTTGAAGTTCAAATGAGATAACCAATTATAAAATTGTTTAACGCTAGTACTTGGTTGGAGATGGTAATGGTTAGTTTCCCCCTAGTCTTACAGTAAAGTTTGGGTAAGTTACTTAACATCCCGTGAGCCCTTGAATTCCTCAACTCTAAGATGAGAATAACAGTGCCAATGTGAAATTAATTAATTATGCATAGATACTTGTAAACCTTTTTTAAAAAATATACAAACTTAAGGTTATTATTTTTGAAGAGAACCTCTCCCTGAAATTATCTTTATCCTGGAAACAGCCTGGGTCAGAAACTATTGTCCACTCTCCTGGGCAAATGATGGCATACCATGCTCTCCATATAGCATGGGCCTCAGGCTCACCAGATGTTCGGGACTGATTCCAAGTACTTGGCAGGGAGGCCAGTGCTGCTGCAGACCTTATCAAGTGCCTTCTTAATTGCTGAGGGAGGGAGAAGGGTAGACAGCTGTCTGTGTTGGATTGGGTGGGCCTTTGGATGCTCACAGCAGGACTGACATTAGTAACTGACATCCTTATCAGATCTGTGTTCAGCCTGTGTACACAGGTTAGGACCTGATAGCCTGGCTTTGAGTCCTGGCTCCACTATTCACCCACTGCAGTTTGGGCATGTTACTTAACCTCTTGTTCCCCAGTTGCATCTGAAAATGAAGATTAAAGCACTAACTTCTTTTTTTTTTTTTTTTTTTTTGAGACGGAGTCTCGCTCTGTCGCCCAGGTTGGAGTGCAGTGGCGCAATCTCGGCTCACTGCAAGCTCCGCCTCCCAGGTTCATGCCATTCTCCTGCCTCAGCCTCTCCGAGTAGCTGGGACTACAGGCGCCCGCCACCATGCCCGGCTAATTTTTTTGTATTTTTAGTAGAGACGGGGTTTCACCGTGGTCTCGATCTCCTGACCTTGTGATCTGCCCACCTCGGCCTCCCAAAGTGCTGGGATTACAAGCATGAGTAAAGGACTAACTTCTTCACAGGGTTATTGGAGGAATTGAATGAATGAATCCAGGTAAAGCATTTAAAATAACACCAGACAAATAGAAAGTACTCTGTTAGGTTAATTGTTGTGATCAGTATTTTCTTGTAATGAGAAAGCAGATTTCCAACATTAGCATGTATACCCACTACATGAAGTGGCAAGAAAAAAACTGACCTTTCAAAGGACTTGCAAATCCCATAGCCAGAGGCATTCTTGTTAGACCTTTGTCTGGGACTTGAATTGACCAAGGTTCCCACTGAATGTTGAAAATTGGTTTTTGTAGCCACAGGCCAAAATCTCCATCTAGGAACTGATTGGGAGCATAGACTAATGGAGATGGGGTGAAGGAGGGCTATTATTGTGTTCCATGTCACAAGCAAATGCACTAAAGATGTTAAATTTTAAGAATCAAGACTGTATTAACTTAGCTGCCTTATTCTCTACAGCAGTAGAGAATTCTGGTTAAATACATTTAAATAGAGCTCCCTGGAGAACTAGAATAGTTTTACAATTCCATCTCTCAAGCCTGAATTTTCACAGTGGTCCCATGGTTCAAATGAGTGGTTATGGATACAGATGCTATGAAAACAAGTGGTCCCTGCACTAGAACTAGTTTAATACATTGTGGCCCAGCTTTTCTCCAGGAGATCCTATTAGACGAGGTCCTCATCTCTCTGCCCACCTATTATGGCTCTTGTATTTCTTGTCATTAGAGTAAAACTAGGTTTTACTCTGCATCTCTCCTTTCTCACAAATATTTGTAGAGTGGCTACAATATGCAAGGCGTGGTACATCTAGGTACAGAGAGATACAGTGGTGAACAAGAGAAACAGTCCTCGCCCTGTGGGGCTTGTGGGTGGAGGTGGGAGTTTAACACATCATTTAATTGTAATTACAATAAGTATTGTGTTACGAAAGTACAGGGTGAGTAAGAATATCACGGGGAACCTATTTTAAGTCAGGATCCTCTCTGAGGAAGTAACTTTTAGGATGGAGCCTGTTACATGAATAGGGAGACACCAGGCAAAGGCAGGAGGAGAATGTTCCAGGGAGAGGGAGCAGCAGACACAGAGGCCCTAGCGTGGAAATGACCATGACATCAAAGGAAACAGCAGAAAGCGGCAGAGCAGGTGCTGTGAGTGTGGCTGGCAACATAGGTAGAAGCTCGGTGGTGCCTGCATCATCAAGGGCAGGTTAAGAACTTGGTGAATGAATGCCTTTAGGCAGGGAATTAATTAACACAATTAGATTGGTGTAGAGTGCCCTATGTATTGCCCAATATATATATTGTCCAGAGTGCTCTCTGGACAATCCCAACCTCATTCACAGCTCTAGTCTCCCCTTATGCTGATGACTCCCAAATTTACACCTCTATGCCAGTCCCCTGCTGAGTTCCAGACCTGTGTGTCCAACTGCCCAATGGACAGTTTGCTTATCTGTATCAGGAGGAGATGAACTGATGGACACATAAGACCCCTTCCAGCTCTAGAGTTATCTGACTTTAGGGGTTCCTAGAAAGAAGGGATCACTCAGGAGGAGGTGGTGATGGACTTGAGGCAAGCCTTAAAGGATGATAGGTGTATCATAGGGGACTCGGTTCTCAGAGTCAAGCTGGAGTCCCTTCTTGGCAGCCTTTCTTTCCTTGCTGTGGACTTTGTGCCTGGAAAACAGGCCAAGAGCCCAGGTCGCTCATGCCATTTTCTAGATCTCTTTTCTTCTGCAGAGACCCTCCATTCAAGACCCGGACATACTTGCAAAATCCTATGTTTAGGTCACAAATGTCAGTTGAAGTAATTTAGGGTAGATGAACTGGCTTGCTATCAAATCACCATCACTGGACTAATGGTTACAAAATCCAACTCCCACAACAGCCTCTGAGTTCTTCTGAGATCTGGCCCCTGCCAGAACACCTTTTTTGTGTCCTGCTTGACAGTCTTTGCTCCAGCCACAACTATTTGTAATATTTGTACTCACAGTCGTCATACTGTTCTTGAGCCCTCCTCATTTACTCCTACGGTACCCACTACCTGGAATCTCCTCCCCAAATGATCAGAGCATTTACTGCATTGTACAATAATTTGTGTAATTCTCCTCACCACCCTCCTGATTATCCCTATCATTTTAATCTCCAAATCTGTAGCACCTGGCAAAGGTTTTCGATAATGTTTATTCCATGAATTAATGAAGTAGTGACTGAAGTCCAGTTGGGTGATCTGTAGCCACCTCAAAGTCAGCTTGACCTCTCCAAACATGTTATCACATACACCCATGCCCCTTAAACTAACCTAAGTGGTCCTTTCCTGTGTTCCCATACTGCCCTGGCACTCCTTGCCCCCTAAAAATATCATCAGATGATAACCTTCTGTTTTCCTGGCATCTTCCCTTATTAGGCCATGCTGATCCTGATAATCAGGAACCAAGTCTTTCATCTCTGTCTTGTAGCACCTGGAACAATGTTCAGCACATGGTAGATGCTCAGTAGTTGTTGGTTAAATGAATAAAAGAAGAAAAAGACCAAAGGAAACAGCCAGTTAGCTCTTTCTCCAGTGAGATCTTGTTTTTGGTTTTCCCATTTGTAAAAGAAGTAACTGCATAAAATGACTTCTGATACCTCTATTCTGAATTTGATATGGGCATACAACTGTCCGCCTAAAGTATCTAACACAGTGGCTAAAGAGAGAGGTTACAGACTGGGCAACATTGCAAGACCCCATCTGAAAGAGAGAGAGAGAGGAAAAGAAAAAAGAATAAAAGCAAAGACACTTTGGGAGGCTGACATAGGTGGATCGCATGAGCTCAGAAGTTTGAGACCAGCTTGGGCAACATGGTGAAACCCTGTCTCTACAAAAGAAGACAGAGAAAACAAAATACAAAAAAATTAGCTGGGCATGGTGGCACACACCTGTAGTCCCAGCTACTTGGGAGGATGAGGTGGGAGAATCACGTGAGCCCAGGAGGCTGAAGTTACAGTGAGCCAAGATTGTGCCACTGCACTCCAGCTTGAGCAACCATGAGACCTTGTAAGAAAGAGAAAGAAAGAAAGAGAGAGAGAGAGAGGGAGGGAGGGAGAAAGAAAACGAAAGAAAGAAAGAGAGAGAAAAGAAAGGAGGATAAAGAAAAGAAAGAGAGGTTTAAATGATCACTTCACCCCCCCCGCCCCCCCCCGCCATAGCTTTAGAGAACCTTGCAACGAGTATTAGACTGGAGTAGACTAGAGTTTGGGAACTGGAATTTCTGTTTCAGTTTCACCATTCAGTAGTTACATCACTTTGAGCAACTTAGTCTCTCTGGTTCTTCATTTTCTCCTTGATAAAATTAGTTAGATTAGGTAAACTTTAAAACCATTTTAGGTTCTGAACTTCTGTGATTCACAGGATAGTGTTTCTGGAATTTAAAACATTACAAGTGCCAAGGGTAGGTGCGCTCTCAAATGAAAGGGGAGTTCTGGAATTCTCTGCAGCAACAGAAAGAGCAAAACACCCTAAGTTTACTTAACAGTTTGCTACTGAAGGCTCTTTGGAAGTGTCAGATTCACCAGATGGAGGG
The DNA here is from genome assembly GCF_028878055.3 of Symphalangus syndactylus. Lineage (NCBI taxonomy): Eukaryota > Metazoa > Chordata > Mammalia > Primates > Hylobatidae > Symphalangus > Symphalangus syndactylus. Next base: position 143,126,947 of record NC_072427.2, read on the forward strand.
CTTCACAGCAGCCTCAGAATGATTCAGCACGGTGCCCCACAGTCAAGGCTGACTTGCTGCCTCATGATTCCTGGTCTGGCGCAATTTCCTCTACCCCATGTGAAGGAGGATTTAAGTACGAACTTGGCACTCAGGGTTAAAATTACAAAATTAAGGCCGGGCACACTGGCTCATACCTGTAATCCCAGCACTTTGGGAGGCCGAGGTGGGCAGAACACCTGAGGTCAGGAGTTCGAGACCAGTCTGTCCAACATGGCAAAACCCCATCTCTACTAAAAATACAAAAATTAGCTGAGAGTGGCGGCGTGCGCCTGTAGTCTCAGCTACCTGTGAGAATCACTTGAACCTGGGAGGCGAAGGCTGCAGTTAGCAGAGATCACACCATTGCACTCCAGCCTGGGTGACAGAGCAAGACTCTGTCTCAAAAATAAAATAAATATTAAATATGCTCATTGAGACTACACTTGCCACTCACAGCCCTACAGTCCTGCCTTCCTCCAGAGACACCTTCTGTCCCCCTGGGAGTCACATCCTCTTCCCTAGTTGTGAATCTTCAGTCTAGGATATTATATGAAAACCTATTTGACCAGTCTAGGGCAGCCAGGTTCCCTACCATGTGTCTGTTTTTCATAATCGTTATTAGGAGAGAGAGCACCTTAATCAAATAAATATCTGTTGCACTTCTAACATGTAAAGCTCTGTGGTATAGTTTCTGCCCATAAAGGCTTTATTGCAGATTGTTAAAACTATAATAATGTTTCATTACCAGATGGTAAAATTAACATAGACCTTCTTCTAAAGGGATAGAATAAAATGCACTCCAGTAGAGTAGAAGAGAAGAGAAGTAAACAGGATAGGGGAAGGAACAACAACAGAAAAAAAAACAGGATGCATCTCATCCATAAGGGTAAAGCATTACTTTGTGAAACTTTAACTATGTATATATTCATGATAAGACAGGCTGTAAAAAATGCTTTCCTTCTTGTGGATTGTGATTTTTTTTTTTCAAAGTGTGAAGAACACTGCCTTACAGTATGTCCAGGAATATAAAATTAAATTATATGAGCAATCACATGGCAAGGAGCAGGAGGTGTGCTGAAGGAGAGCTGTGGGGGTCCATGATGAGTCTAAACACCAGGGAAAGGATAGTCCAAGGACAGGGCCTCAATGCAGAAAGTGGTGATGCGGAGATGAAAGAAGGATTTGCGTGAAAAGAGACGGTGGAGCTGAGCATTAAGCAGATTGGGAGGCTGTGATTTAGTGAGACAAGAGTCAGGGAGAGGATATGCTGTGTCTGGGAGCGCAGTGTGAACAGAACTACAGTCAGCCCTTCCTGTCTGTGGGTTCTGGATCCACGGATTCAACCAACCACAGATGGAAAATATTCAAAAAATAATAATAGCAATACAGCAATAGAAAATACATAAATCAACAGTAGAGGCCAGGCGTGGTGTAACTGCCCAGTGGGTTCACCTTGCCTGCTGCCTAGATAGAACCAATTTATCAAGACGGGGGAATTGTAATGGAGAAAGAGTAATTCACGCAGAGCCGGCTCTGCGGGAGACAGGAGTTTTGTTATTACTCAAATCAGTCTCCCGGAGCATTCCGGGATGAGAGTTTTTAAAGATAATTTGGCAGGTAGGGGCTTGGGGAGTGGGGTGTGCTGATTGGTCAGGTTGGAGATGGAATCACAGGGGGTGCCAAGTTAGGTTTTTCTTGCTGTCTTCTGTTCCTCGGTGCAATGGCAGAACTGGTTGGGCCAGATTACTGGTCTGAGTGGTGTCAGCTGATCCAGAGTGCAGGGTCTGGAAAATATCTCAAGCACTGATCTTAGGTTTTACAATAGTGACGTTATCCCCAGGAGCAATTTGAGGAGGTTCAGACTCTTGGAGCTAGAGGCTGCATGACCTCTAAATTGTAATTTCTAATCTTGTAGCTAATTTTTTAGTCCTGTAAAGTCAGACTGGACCCCAGGCAAGAAGGGGGTCTTATTGGAAAAGGGCTGTTACCAATTTTCTTTCAGAGTCAAACCATGAACTGACCCACAGTTAGTTCGGCCTAAGCCCAGGAATCCCACAAGGACAGCTTAAGGGTTAGAAACAAGATAGAGTCAGTGAAGTCTGATTTCTTTCACTGTCATAATTTCCTCAGTTATAATTGCAAAGGTGGTTTCAATTGTGGCTCACGCCTATAATGCCAACACTGGGAAGCCAAGACAGGAGGATTGCTTAAGTCCAGGAGTTTGAGACTAGCCTGGACAACATACGGAGACTCTACCAAAAAAAAAAAAAAAAAAAAAAAATTTTTTTTTTAATTAGCAGGGCATGGTGGTATGCACCTGTGGTCCCACCTACTCAGGAGGCCTAAGTATGAGGATCGCTTGAGCTCAGGAGGTCGAGGCTAGTGAGCCATGATCATACCAGTGCACACCAGCCTGGGTGACAGAGTGAAACACTGTCTCAAAAATCAATCAATAAATATATGTGTGTGTGTTTGTGTGTGTGTGTGTGTACACAGAATAGCAACTATTTGCTTGGCTTTTACAATGTATTCAGTATTATAAGTAATGTAGAGATGATTTAAAGTATGTAAGAAGATGTGTGTGGGTTATATGCAAAATACTACACCATTTTATATCAGGGACTTGAGCATCCATGGATTTTGGTATCCATAGAGGTCCTGGATCCAGTCCCCCAAGGAGGCCAAAGGATAAATGAACTCTGATTCCGTGAATTGCAGTCCTCCTACTAGAATGAGCCTAAATTTGGGGGCTTCACAGTTTTGTTGGATTGTCGTCGTTGTATTTTTTGTTTCCTCCCTTCTAAGTTTATCTTTATTTTTTTTCTGGATCTCCTATTTGTTTAACTTTATCTTCCAACCTGTTTACTGAATTTTTCTTCTCTGTTATCAGATTTTTAATTTCTGAGAGCTCTTTTGCTCTCTGAATGTTCCATTTTTGTAGCATTCTGGTTTTCAGGATGCAATATCTTCTGTCTCTCCAAGAATATAATGTATAAGATTTTCCTGCTTTGGATGTTGTCTCTACAAGAATCCCAGAATCTATTTCTCGTGGCCCTTCATACTCAGGCCTGTCCCTTCTGCTCTATGGCCATACCCACCAAGGAAAGTTTTTTAGCCCTCTGTTACTACTTCTAGAGATATCACAAGTTGCTACTTTGTACCTCTTAAACACTGTACCTTCTCTCTCTCTAGGAAGAAGTCTCCTATGAAGAAAGGGCCTGTGAAGGAGGCAAATTTGCCACAGTGGAAGTGACAGATAAGCCTGTGGATGAGGCTCTACGGGAAGCAATGCCCAAGGTCGCAAAGTATGCGGGGGGCACGAATGACAAGGGTGAGTACCCCCCTGCAGGACGTGGCTCTGGTCTCGGGGGCCAGCTTTGCAAGGTCTCACTTCATCAGTGGTAAACGCAAGTGAGGGGCTACAAGGCACCTGTAGTGACCTGTTTCAGTGACCCGTGAACCTCCTGCACTGTGTGAACAAGCAGTTTATCGCAGGAATCTGGGGAAACCACTCTGGTGTCAGCCCAGCCTGTCCCTCACTTGAAGGCATCCCTGCTCAATATCTCCGAGTTCCTGCCTCACTCCCAGGTGTGGGACCATATGCTCTATTTTTTTTTTAACCCTGCAGTGCTTATTATGTCTTTGGATTGGTTGACTAGGTGACGTGTGCCCACAGTAAGCTGAGCTACAGCAAAAGGCAAGGCCAGCATCAGGCTGGAGATCCCCAGAGTCAGCCCCTGGTAGCTCAGATTCTGCTGGGTCCTGAGGCTCAGTGAGCAGTGAGGTTCCAGACCCTGTCTGGCAAATGAAGGGTCTGAGAATTCTTAAGCCACCCCGCTCTTAAAAACTTGGCAGTTCGTGCTGGCCACCTCTCTACTTTAAAATGATAAGCCTGAAGTCTCATGAAAGGTGTACCTGTTAGATATAAACCATATTTAAAAATGAGTTTGACTCATAAGAAGCCCTCTAATTTGGGTAGCATTTTGGAATCACTGCAAAACAAAAATGGGTCAGAAAGCAAGGGGAAAAAACAGATGTGTTTAATTTTTAGGGTATTTCTCAAGCTGATAATTTAGAGAGCTAAAAACATGTATTAGCCTTAATAACATTTACTAGGAGCTGCCCTGTCTATTGAGTAACCATTCTTTTATTCCTTTACTTACTTAAAAAACTTGCTTTAAAAAAAAAAATTTACTAGGACTAAAGTAATCAGGCTTTGGAAGATATGTTAACCTGTAGGAAGTCAGGAAGAAATCTGTTCCTTCTTAACACCGTCTTAACATTTTTTTAGATGAAAATATGTATAAGAATTATAAAACTCACTAAAGAAAACCTTGAAAATAACAAAACAGTATTCCCTAATTCCCCCATTCAATACAATCAATGTTGTCTTTTGAATATATTTTTTAGGGCTTTTTAATGTAATCTTAGTGTTCCTATAATTACATATCCTGCTTCTGTTAGTTATTATTTCATAATTATTTTCCACTAGTACCAGAGTCTTCTTAAGCATAATTCCTAGCTACATTATATTGCATCATGTGTCTGTAATTTACATAGACATATTCCTGTTTTGAACAGAATTTATAATTCTGCTGTAATGAATATCTTATTACCTATAGCCTTTTCCATATTTTAGATTGATGTTTTAATTAGGCAGTAATTAAATACTGGCTAGGCATGGTGGCTCACACCTGTAATCCCAGCACTTTGGGAGGCCAAGATGGGCAAATCACTTGAGGTCAGGAGTTTAAGACCAGCCTGGCCAACATGGCAAAACCCCATCTCTACTAAAAATACAAAAATAAGCTGGGTGTGGTGGCGCACGCCTGTGATCCCATCTACTCAGAAGGCTGAGGCACAAGAATCGCTTGAACCCAGGAACCCAGGAGGCAGAGTTTGCAGTAAGCTGAGATCACGCCACTGCACTCCAGCCTGGGCAACAGAGCAAAACTCTGTTGGAAGAAAGAGAGAGAGAGAGAGAGAGAAAGAAAGAGACTGATAATCTACAGTCTTGATATATAGTGCCAAATCATTTTTTAGAGTTGTACCACTATACTCCTACCAACAGCGTATACAAATAACAGGTGTTCATGTATTTCTATGTATTTTTAACACTTGAAATGTTCATTGTTAATTTCAAGAACAAAAAAATACCGCTTTGAAAGACGAATGGAACTAATGTGTCTTCCACAGCCCTGAGCAAGCTCTGTCTCTGATCCCTGCCTCACTCTGTGCTTTTGTGTTTTCAGGAATTGGGATGGGGATGACAGTCCCTATTTCCTTTGCTGTGTTCCCCAATGAAGATGGCTCTCTGCAGAAGAAATTAAAAGTCTGGTTCCGGATTCCAAACCAATTTCAAAGCGACCCACCAGCTCCCAGTGACAAAAGCGTTAAGATTGAGGAACGGGAAGGCATCACTGTCTATTCCACGTAAGGAGACAATCCTTCAGGCATCCATGGGTGGCACTTGATTCCCATACCACTCCTTGCATCACCTCTGGCAAGCATTCGTGTCAAATTTTTATGGTTGCTGAATTAATTTAAGTAGGAAATGCTGAATCCTAACAGTTTCTTATTTTAAATTTCTTCAGGCTGCAGCACGCACACATTTGCATTTTATCGGAATAAATGCCTTGGCCAGTTGCCAAATTGATGGGGCGAGCTTAAGCTTTGCTTAAGTTTACAATGAATGTCTACATTAGCCGTAGCAGGGTTCTAGGAGACTCAGCAAATACCTTAAGTCAAGCCGTGGTCTGGATTCATGGACACATGGGAAGCATAAAGGGCTGAGGAATACCTGATTTCTACCCCACACTCCCTTTGAATGCCGGAGAGCAGGGAGCATTTGCCAGAGCTGGGCTTCCACCCTCCTTGTGTTCCTGGATGGTAGTCCTTTGAGCAGAGCACACATCTATTCTCTTGTCATCCTGGTCCTGTTTCCAGGACTTCATGCGGGGTCATTTTCCCTTGACTGTAGAGAATAGCAGGTGCAAATGGTTACTAGTTTCTATCCCTTGCGTTCCAACCTGCCCTCAGAAACCAAGTCTTCTAGATCATTGATGACTCCTCACATTTGTTAAAATCCTCTCATGTGACAGGCACCAAACCAGGCTCAGGGGAAGACCAGGATCTTCACCAGAAGTAACCATAGGTGGTTTGGCTCTGCTCAGGAGCAACCTCATGAAAAATTCATACACATATCATCTTGCACTGGACTGAGTATTGGTCCACTTCAGGGACCTCCAAACTTGGCTGCCCTGCTGCAACCCTGAACCTGATGGTGGGACCATTTTCCCTGGAGCTGTGTGAATGTTCTGAGAATGCGAGTTTCACTGCTGTGTGTAGTCCTAGGCCAGGTGACTGCAGGGTCCCCTAGAGGACAGTGAATGTAATGCAGCTGGGAGCTGGCACTGGAGCCTCAGCTCCTGTGCTTGTCCTGCAGTCCTCATTCAAGACTTCCCAGCTTCCCTTCAGAGGGTGTGGAGAAAGCAAATTACTTAACAATATCTTTTCCTAGGGTGGAGATGCACCTAGGGTGCAGCATTTAAGGAAGCACTCACTCTCACAGCTGTCCAAGTGCAGGATGGGGACTGAGAGTGAGCGCCTCCTTAAATCTTGTGCCCTGGGTTAGATGTCTGCTTGTCTTTTCCATTCTATTTCCTGTGTTTGGGAAGCAGCAGGTATACTGCAATGAGCTTGTATTTTATTTGAATTCCAGCTCTACTGCTTACTAGCAGGATGATGCTTGGGAAGTTACTCAACCGCTTTAAGACTTAGCTTTTGCATTTGTTAAGTGCTGATAATATAACCTCCTATATATGATGTGTGTGTGTGCATGTAATGTAACCTTATAGGATTATTGTTAAATATCTTTCAGTATTTACTAAGATACTATTTATATGTTACCTAATGTTTATGACCTGAAGCAGGTTTTGGCAATTACCCCTTCTGTCTGTTCATTCTTATTTCATAAGGAATGAGATAGACATGATTGAATCAGTTCACATTAAGACTTCAAGCAGATGGGGCTAGTTTCTTATCATTTGTTTTACCAGACCCTGAGTAATGAGTGGATATAATTTTTTTTTCTTTTGTCTTTAACTTTTTAGTATGGAAATTCTCAAACTTATAGAAAGGTAGAAGCGTATAAGATCATGAAACCGTATGTGCCCATCCCCTACCTACAGCAATGATCAGCTCAAGGCCAATTCTATGTCTCATATATCTTCACAGCATTCACCCAGCCCTACCCTGGATTATTTTTTGGCAAATTCCAGACATTATATTATTTCATTCATAAATCTTTCAGGTAACTACTAAAGATTTTTTTAAAATATAATCATGATACCTTATTTTTTCTGAAATTTTAACAGTAATTCATTAATTTGTAGTATAAAATATTCAGTGCTTAGATTTCCCCTATTATCTTATCATTTGTTTTTTTGTTTTTTCCTTTTATTTTTTTTTAGACAGAGTCTCTCTCTGTTGCCCAGGCTGGAGTGCAGTGGTGCAATCTCAGCTCACTGCAACTTCTGCTGCGTAGGTTCAAGCAATTCTCCTGCCTCAGCCTCCCAAGTAGCTGGGATTACAGGTGCCTGCCACCGTGCCTGACTAATTTTTGTAGTTTTTTAGTAGAGACGGGGTTTCACCACCTTGGCCAGGCTGGTCTTGAACTCCTGACCGCGTGATCCACCTGCCTTGGCCTCCCACAGTGCTGGGATTACAGGCATGAGCCACCACGCCTGGCCATCACTTGTTTTAATATTTTGTTAGAATCTGGATCCAAGTCAGATCTTGCAGTACTTTTTGTTGTTGTTGTTGTTGAGAGACAAGGCCTTGCTCTGTTGCCCAGGCTGGAGTGCAGTGGTGTGATCATAGCTCACTGCAGCCTCGAACTCCTGGGCTCAGGTAATCCTCCCACCTCAGCCTCCCAAGTAGCTTGTACTACAGTTGCACACAACCACACCTGGCTGATGGTACATTTTTAAGCTTTTATTAATCTGTGAATTTCTTACCAACACACCTTTACATTCTTCCTTGCCATCTGTGGATCATTTGTCCTGTTATTATCTGTACTGGATTTTGCTGACTGCATTTCCGTGACATTTTACCACATCCCTCTTAGCCCTGTATTGCCTGTAAATTACTAGTTGAAACTAGAGGCTTGATCAGATTCAAGTTTTTGAAGTTTTGGTGGGAATATTTCCTGGGTGGTGGTGTTTACTTCTTTCAGGGGCCCACAGTGTCTGATTGTCCCTGATTGAGTGATGTTGGTGACCACAGTTCATTGTTGCCTAGATTCTTGTTCCATTAGAGGCCATAAAATGATAATGCTCTCTGTTTTTCCTTCTTCTTTTATTACCTGCAATATTTTGGTAAAGAGAAACTTCCCCTCGTTTACTATTTGGCTTCCTTTATTTCATATAGAAAAAGCCAGATACGTGCTTGCTTGATACTTTATTTACCAGTTTTCAGAACGGTAATTTCATTCTGTAACATCCTCAAGGTGAAGTGGTCTGCATCTTCGTTTTCTGAGTGTAATTATAAACATATGAATTTAAACATATTTGATGTGTTTCAGTTTGTTACAGTTATTATTCTTATTGATGCTCTAATTGCCCCACTGTTGGCCAGTGGGAGCCTCTTCAAGTTGGTTTCTTGGTCTTTTTGACACAGCTCCAGTAATCTTTGATGGCTCCCTGGCTTTCTGATATAATTGAGATGTTTTGAGCACATCTTAGCATTTCTTGCCCTAGAGCTAGAATTAGCCATTTCTCTAAGGAATGCTGGTTTCTTATGGTGGGAAGGGGTATAACGGTACTATCAAAGGCAGGTCGGTGACCATTTCCTTTTAATTCTCTGAAATTTAAACAAATGAAAGTGCCAAATGTGGTGTCTAGCCTGGCTCCATGGAATTTTTAACATGGAGTTTTCACACAGCATATGATCATTCCTCAACTCACCACTTGATGTCACTGCATAGTCAAATGAGCATTCAAAAGTACCCTGCAGTGATTTGTGTTATTTTTGATTCTGTTGAAAGCAATGTTAATGAGATGGTGGAAGGCAAATGTACTACTTCAAATGCAAAAGTACTCTATCAAATAATGCAGTGAGTGCATTCAATGACAAAATTAATTCTAAAATGAAAGCCTGGCATCCTTCATTCAGTCTTCCTTCTTTATGACCTTGTGAAGAGACGTTTACAAAGGGATTATACATTTATTAGCATTGTTAATTACCGGTGCTTTTAGATGAATAGAATGCTGTGAAAAAAAATAGCACTATCAGAATATGTTTAGTATTCACGAGAGGCAATAGAATTATCCTCACACTTAGACCAGCGGCGACATTCCAGATGACTGTCCTTTCTCTATGCACTTAGGTTAGAGTCTGGCCTTTTCAGCTCATTTCAGCACCAGGTTCTCAATAGGGACCAACAGCTGGAGACGTTTGATGGTTTTAATGAAACTTTCACGGTTTAAATGAAATGTCTAGATATAAAGGAAAAAGTTGGAAACCAGGAGTTTATTTTCAGGGTAACCTATGCTCCAACCCAGTTCATCACTCAGTGGCCATAAGACCTTTGGTATATTCTCAGCCTCACTACACCTCATCTGTAAGATGGGCATGAGTACCTAGCTTTTATGGTATTGTGAGGATAAAATATGATAATATCTGTAAATACCTACTCAGTACTAAACATGAGGTAGACACTCAGTAAATGTTAGCCTATTCTCCTCCTCCTAACTTCACCTCCCTTTGAGAATTTGATCAAGTTTTCTTAGAATTAACAATAAAAGAGTCAAAGTTACTGCAGATACACTTGGGTTAGAACCTCAATTCCAATAATTATGAGTTTTATAACTTGCAGCAAGTTGTTTAATCTTTCTGAGCCTCAGTTTTCTCATCTATAAAATAAGATTTGTAAGGCATGATTGCGAAGGCCGGTTTCAGTGTGCATTTGAAAGAACTTCGTCAGCTGTCAGCACCTAGGTTGCTGATGTCATTTTTTCCTCTAAATGACCAGGCCCCAATGGAGGCCATTGGCAGCTTGAGAAGTTCAGCCTAGAGAAAGAGAAGTTTGGAAGAAAGAGCTCAGCTGCTAAACCCTTAGGGGGTTCCCACGTCACCACTTAGGAGATTTACAGACCAGTGTTTGCCCATGTTCCTAGATAATTCAACCCTGTTTGTAACCACAGGAAGTTGGGACCAAGGGTTTTCAGTCTTAGCACCCTTGCTTTGCCCCTTCACTTCAATTAAAAGGGGCCTTGCCCAGCCGTTCTATTGAAAATAGCACCCTGTCCTTTTCTGTCCCCTTATCCAGCTTTATTTTGCTTTGCTTCACTTATAATCAATTGCATTATATATCTCTTTCTGCTCATTTATTTATTGCCCTCTCCCCACTAGAATGCAAGCTTCCCAAGGGCAGGGCCTTTGGCTAGAATATAGCAAGCGTTCAATAAGAAGTTGGTGAATTGGCCATCACAGTGGCTCACATCTGTAATTCTAGTACTTTTGGAGGCCAAGGCAGGTGGATCACCTGAGCTCAGGAGTTTGAGATCAGCCTTGGCAGCATAATGAGACCCCGTCTCTAAATAAAACACAAAAACAAGTTTTGGTGAATTGATACATGAACAAAAGAGCTCATCCTTGCCTCTCTTGTGCTTCTCTCTCTCTGCTCTCTCCCATAAAGATCTTGGTCCCCATCATAGCTTCAGCTGTCACCAGTGTGTTGGTAACTTTCCAGCCTAACCTCTCTCTGTCTCCCCTGAATGTCTTGTTATCCCATCAGGCTCAGCATGGAGCCTGAGACAATGTGATTTACCTACTCGTTCATTCCTTCATTCAAAAGATAGTGGATTCCTTGTTCACTTACTCTGTACCAGGAACTATTTTAGGTGTCTAACAGTAAAATGGACATCATGAGGTAATGTCCTTGCCCCTGGAAGGATTCAAGTGCCATCTGGATAGATGGGTGACACTTATGCCATGTGACATTTGCACTAGGTGGGAAGTTTGGTTCGATTTGACAAACATTTATTAAATATCTCTTATATTTAAGCCACCTCACCTCCAAAAGCCTTGCCGATGATAAGATTCTGTGTCTCAGCCTAATTAAACACCATTTTCTCTCCCCCCACAACTGTCAGTTATCCCGTAAGTCTTTTATAAACTACCACCAGGCAGGGGCTTCAGGCTATTTCTCTGTAGATGATACCTGGGTCAACAAGTCTCGTGCTGCCTTCTCTCCTAAGCACCAGCCTTATATTTCCAGCTCCCAGGAGGCATCACCACCTCAAGTATCTCCCAAATCAGCATGTCCAAAACACAACGCAGATTTCCACACAAAATCAGATCCCTTTCTGTGTTCTCTGTCTTAGTGACAGTCCCCTCCCTCCTCCTACCCACCCTGTTCCGATGTCATTCTGACTCCTTCACTTCTGCATCTAATTATTGGCTCATCCTGGTCAGCTCCCAGCTGTCCCTTCCTTCCCTTCCATCTACACAGGTCTCCATCATCTCTTGCGCAAATGATTGCCATGGCACTGGCTTCCAGCTCTCCCATTTCTGACCCTTCTAAAGTGTCCTTTTATCACCACCTGCCTAAGGCACAGGACTGATCACATCGCCTGTCTTTGCTCAGAAACTGAGCCTCCCCGGAGGCTGCTCAGCTCTGGTTGAGGGCCTCAGGCTCCTCCAATCAGACATTGGGGTTTGAACAAAAGCCCAGTTAGTAATAAGATGCTTCATTTCCACTAGGAGAGGGTGGGTCAACTTTGGGTGCCAAATGTTTGACCAGGCAGTAAAGCCTAGTAAAAATGCCCTGTGATGGCACTGACCACCCTCCACACACAGCACCACTCCCATGTCAACCTGATCTCAGAGCGTCCCACCCACCACCACCCAACATGCCTCCCACCCCGGACACAACATCCACTTCCAGACCTTTGCTCATACGTCCCCAGCTCCTCTCAACCCTCCACAGCCTCTGTTTTTTGGAAGCTCTGTGAGGACAGAAGGTTGTCATACTGTTCATTGCCAGCATTAAGAAGAGATACTGTATTTCCAAACAAGGTCACATACACAAAAAAAGTAGAGATGCTCAATAAATGCTTAATATCACCTCTTTCTTAATACCTTCCCTTCGTGTTCTAAGTCAGAACCCATCATTTGCTATTCCTCACCCCCAGAACATTCTGGATGTACCTTCCACCTTCATTCCGGCATTTCCTTCCAGCCAGCGTAATCTTTGCGCGTGTTTCTCTCCTGACCACACTTAGAGCTCTCGAGGGTAGAAAGACATCTTTAGCATCCTTACAGCTCTTATGGTGTCTGGCTTGCATTTTGTGCTCAGTGATGTTCAACTCAATAAACACAGGTCCAGCCTGGTTGAATGAAACGCTTATTGTGTGAAGCCTCTCTTCCTGTTGCAGTGAGGCTGTCAGTTCCTGGTCTGATACTTCTTTTGCCTAGCACAGGGCTGCATGCACAGCAGACCATATACCAGTGTGTTGATCCATTCATGTTAAAGTTTCGAAGTTGAATGGTCAAGCTCAGAGTCATTCTTCCTCCCTGCATGCCTGCACCAGACACTCCCTGAAAGATAATGCATTATGATTTTTTGCTTCCTTGGACAAAAGCCCCGCTTCCCTCCACTAGCCCTCACTATTGCTTGTGTCATCTTTCCCCTTTCTAACTCTTCCAGACCTTTTGAGTCAGCTCCTTTTGTGTTTCTGGAATCAGGGGCGTGTGGATGTTTGAGATTCCTCAGTTCCCATGGTAACCAAATTCTTTATTCGGAATACTGAGCTCTGACATTGGGTGAGATAAAACAGTGCCCTGGAGGAGAGCTTCTTTCAAGATGAGGCATTTATAGATAGAGACGTATTCACAGGCTTACAAAAATAATGTAGAGACTTCACGTTTATTTCTTTTAGGGACTCAAAGCACTTTATGAGCATTTCTTAACTCACCTTCAAGCGCGCGCATGAATTCGGAGAGCAGTGGGCCCACTGTTATTGTGCTCCATGTCCAGATTGGAAGCTGAGGCAGGAACCAATGAGGCAAAGTGTCTGTGAACACAAGCAGAGTCAGCCAGAGCCAGGCTCCCTTCATACACCAGGGGGTTCCCAGTAGGGTTTGGTTTCTGGCTTGTTTGTGCAGTTCTGTGATGGGAGTCAGTGTGGTTGGTTAAATTAGCAGAGAGGAGAACTCATGTATCTGTTTCCATAGCCCACCCAGTTTGTTTGTTTTCCAGTAAAAGGATTCTACGATGAAGCAATAGGGAAAATTTTATCTGCATTACCAGCATTTCAGTCTGCCTGGGAATAAATATAAATAATTGGGGGTTTTCCCGGAGTGAATTTTAGGAGTCCCTGAATGATGACATTCTCCATCTCACTCTCTGCTGGGTTTCCTTCTGCTTCTCAGCCCCTTCTTACCATCCTTTGCCCTGTCCTCTTTCTCCATCCACCACTCAGATATTAGAATTCTGAGGAGCAAGCTTCTGGCCTGCTGTTTGCCCATCATCTCTACCACACGTCACTCCTCACCACGATTCTAGCCAGTACCTACCCGCTGGGCACTCCCAAGTTTCTGTCAGTAGATCCTTCTCCTTCCCAAATTGTTATCTCTGACTCCAGTTCTGTCCCAAGTCTAAGGAGATTTTTACATGGTCAGACACACATTTAGATAATAATTGTTGCATGAATGTATTTCACAGAGGGCCCTTAATATTCATATGCCCCCCAAACTAAATCATGAACACCCCTACAGCTTCCCCTCCTGCCTAATGTTACTCTTCGGCCTTTAATCCCTATTCTGGCTAGCGGCATCTTCTTCTACCCAGAGGCTTAACTGGAAGCCCTAGAGAATCCTCTCCTCCTTCCTCTCTCTTATCCCCCTCCACATACAGGTACCTCTCAAATCTGCCTTTCTCCAGCCTTCATCATCTCACACTTGGCTGTTCCTGGGCTCCAGTGGCCCCACATCTCTCAACCTCTTGCCATTTCCCCTGTCCCTCCACTGCCACCAGAGGGATCCTTCCAAAGCACAATTTGATCATGCCAGTCCTCTACTTTAAAACCCTTTCCAGGCCGGGCATGGTGGCTCACACCTGTAATCCCAGCACTTTAGGAGGCCGAGGCGGGTGGATCACCTGAGGTCAGGAGTTCGAGACCAGCCTGGCCAATATGGCAAAACCCCATCTGTACTAAAAATACAAAAATTAGCTGGGCGTGTGCCTGTAGCTCCAGCTACTTGGGAAGCTAAGGCAGGAGAATCACTTGAACCTGGGAGGCAGAGGTTGCAATGAGCCGAGATTGCGCCACTGCACTCCAGCCTGGGTAATAGAGCGAGACTCTGTCTCAAAAAAAAAAAAAAACCCTTTCGTAGGTCTACCTGTGCATCTAGGATCAGGTTCAAACTCTTTAGCATGGCATTCAAGGCCTTCGCATCTGGCTGCAGTGAATCCACTTCTCCTGTTTCAGTTCCCACCACCGTGCCCTCAGATGTTTATTATGTGAATGAGTGAGTGAGACTTATGTAACCACTTCACTCACTAGGTCCTAAGTGCTGTCATCTTTAGCTCTGTCAGGCTAAAGACATCACTTTCATTGTTTAGCCCAGAATTGTTCATTTAACCAAGGGGTCCAACATGTTCAGGCACTGTGTTAGGTGCTCAGTGTACATCAGTGGCCAAAAAATAACAAAAATCCCTGCCATTGTGCAGCCTATATTCTAGCAGAGGACACAAACCATAAACAATAAACTTAATGAGTAAATTATATAGTATGTTAAAAGGTGATAAGTGCTGTTAAAAAAGAAAGAAAGAAAAAGTAAAACATAGGAAGAAGATCGGGATGGGGTTAGAGAATGGGGTTACAAGGTTGGAAAGCATTTTAAGAATAGGCCTAATTGAGAAAGTGAGAATTGTTCATTGAGCCAGTTCATAATATTACTATGGTTTTTTTTAGTTGTATTTTGTGTTTTTGTTTTGGAGACAGGGTCTCACTATGTTGTCCAGGCTGGAATGCGGTGGCTGTTTACAGATGTGATCATAGCACAATGCAGCCTCAACTCCTGGCCTCGATCAGTACTCCTGCCTCAGCCTCCCAAGTAGCTGGGATCAGAGGCATGTACCACAACACTCAGCTACATGATATTTCTTTAGATTACCATCATGTCCCTCACCCTGGAGTCAGGGAATTAAAAGGCTGTTCTGAGCAAATTGCCAAGTAACAATAATAGCTACTGTTTGTTGTGAGCTTACTACGTGAGGGCTCTGTGCTGAGCAATTTGCCCAGTCATTTCTCCTTTAATCTTTACAGTAGGCCTCGACGATTGATGTTATCACTATCCCTATTTTACCAGTGAAAAAACTGAAGATTTGAGAAATTAAAAAATTAGCTTAAGACCTAGAAAGGGCAGAGCTAGGATTTGAGCACACACCAGCCATTTTGCCTCTAACTGATAAAGGAAGACATTTGAGGACCACTCCTTTGGAGCTTTCCAAAATCAGTACTTAAAGAGCCAACATGGTCCCTTTTCCTAGAGAACAATTCAATGTCACAGCACAAGTAGGGGCTGCAGAGAGCACTCAACACCTGCTTCCATCTCCAGCATCTGTTTCATTTCAGACAAATGGTTCTCAATCTAAAGACATGGTTCATAAAAAACTCCAGTGTCTTACAGGCTTTTATTGCCTGAAAAAAGTCTTTCCTGGATGTTCATCGTCTGTCTGCTAATCCAGTTTCCTCTCATTTGAACCTCAATGAAGCTAGAGCCCAACTTTCTTCATCTCCCTTATAATCTCTTCAATATATTTGAAGAATCAAGCCTCTGCTATTCAAAATTGGTCTCAGTTTCATCCATATTCTGTAGCTGTTGTCTAGACATTGGAACAACCAATCCATTACAGAAAACATCCTGGGTGTTCACATCAGTGATGCTGCAATCAACATGCTGAATGCTTGTCCAGCATGACTAACCACTTGTAAAAGAGCAAAGCATGATTCAGAGGACTCCACCAAAAATAATGCATTATTTGGCCTAATCTTGGCCTGGTGCAAATTCAGACTTTTGAGTCATACAGCTCATTAGAAATCGGGATGTACTTGACTCTAATAAAAATTTTAGTGCAACCCAGATTTAGAGTGGTATATTTAGGGTAGGCTACAAGACGAATTTTGGAACAGAAGCAGATGACGTAAGGGAGAGAATAATAATCTTGAAAAGAAAGGCTTTATTGCTTCTCTGTCCCCAATTTCTGCCATCAAAAGAAATACCAGATTTAGGAACAGTCTCTTTCCTTACTAGAAAAAGAAGGCTTTCATGATTTGAGCAGAAGAAAGGATTTATGAGAAGTGATTTCTTTATTTGGGGCATGTTTAAAGCTTGCGTGGGGCCCTCCCAAGTCTTCCTTGGGTCTTTGCCTTTGTTAGCTCTGAGTTTTTTATTTTTTTATTTTTTTACTTTTTTTTTTGACACAGGGTCTTGTGTTGCCCAGGCTAGCCTAGCTCTGTTTTTGAATGAAGCTGCTACAAGTCACTGCTGTGATGAACTCAGTCACTAGAGCTGCTCTGCTATCGAAGGGGCATTATCCACCGTACTCACTGCCGCAGCTCTGCCCCAAGTCTCCTGTAGACTTCCTCCTTCCCTAGGTGGTGACAGAGCAGCAGAAAAGAGGTACAGCCAGGCAGTAGAGGGAGCCAGAGAAAAGGGTGAAGGCTTGGCCTTTGGGAAAGCAAACCTACTGTCCCCTTGGGTATTTCAGGAAAGAAAGGGAGGCTCACATTTATACTTGGCTACTGTGTTTCAGTGTACAGTTTTTCATGTCCATTTCTGCTTTTAACACTCATAACTCTAGAGGAAAAAGAAAATATATCTCCTTTTTCAGATGAGGAAACTGAGGCTCAGAGAGGTAAAATCAACCCATCTAGGAAGTGGTGACTCAGTCCCCAGTCTTACCACTCTAGCTTGCTTGTCATAATAAGCGTGGTGAGTGACTTCTTTTTTCTAAAGATCCCCCCTCTCTCAGAGGTCATGTCCTTTCGTAACCAGCCCTTGCTCTTGAACCCCCAGGCAGTTTGGAGGTTATGCCAAGGAAGCAGACTACGTAGCACAAGCCACCCGTCTTCGTGCTGCCTTGGAGGGCACAGCCACCTACCGGGGGGACATCTACTTCTGCACCGGTTATGACCCTCCCATGAAGCCCTACGGACGGCGCAATGAGATCTGGCTGTTGAAGACATGAGTGACCCACTGAGCCAAGAACTTCCTGGAAGTGTGCCTCTGTGTCTCCTTCCTCGGGGGGCAGAAGGGGACAGTGCTTCCCAAGTTCCAACTGCAAGTCCAACTTAACCAGCTTTCCTTCAAAGTCAGTTACTGCCAATTTTCTGAAAAAAGCATGTTCCATATACTAAGTCTCTTTTCTCACAGTAGGAAATAATACAGCCAAGATAGGCAGCATCCTTCTCATTGATTTAGAAAATTCTGCGGTAGACCAGAAAAATCCTGGCAGCTTTTCTCCAGCCATCTGGGTCACTAAAAACTGATTTTCTAAAATTATTGAATTTGTATTTTGTTATTAAGGGTGAAAATGTGATTTGTGCCTGATCTTTCATCTGTGATTCTTATCAGAGCTTTGTCTTCAGAAAAACTAAAAATAAAAGGCATTGACTTAAACAGCTGAGACAAATCATAAGTGTAATTATTTCCAAGGTTCTATAGTCCTGAAGGTAATATAGGTGTGAGTACTATTGATGATGTTTACCATTGCAGGAACCCTATATTTAGAGCTCCCAAGTCCTTCCGAATATAAACCCAAAGATCCCAGGACACACACCAACCCTAAACTAGACATTTCCCATGACTGTTATGTATAGCACTCTGTGATTATAAGTTGAGGATTTTGTTTGCAGCTGTGGTCTGCAAAGGATTCCAGGAGTCACAAGAGCAGACTGAGAAGAAAAATCATTGCACTATGGTGCCCAGACTACCCTGGAGACAGGAGATTTGCCAGGAGGATTGGTTCAGGGGGATGAGATGAGAAGCAGCTGGGGTCCAGTTTCATTAACTGAAGAGGATAGGAATGAAATAAAAGGTGTAGTTTGGCCTGCAGAGAAGGACACAGATGCAAGGCTGTGAGCAGGAAGCCGGATGGCAGCTGAGCTGCAGCAGAGCCTGTGAGTGAACAGGGAGGATGAAGCTCTCAGTGGGCCCCGGGGCATGTAGAAGGTACTCCGATCCACATAGTGCACCAGGGCCCCACACTCAGCAGCCCTCCCTAGGACAGCTGGACAGGTTTTCAGGGAGAAACTCACCTTAGCACCCACCCACACCCCATTTGCTGTTTCTATAGGAAACAGAAAAATGAGCTTTAATCCTCACCATGAAGAGTTCTTACTGGACATAAAGTGGGGTTTCCTAAGGAGGGGAACAAGAGGTATATATCATCATCTTTCCTGGAGTCCTTTCAGCAGTCTTCTGAGAGATGGGTCGTGACCATTTTTGAAGATCCAGGGTGAAAACCATCAGCCACCCAGCCTTGACTATCAGACACCATGCCAAGCACTTTGCATGCGTTGCCCCACTTATTCCATGGGCAACTCTGTGAGGAAGGTACTGCTCTTCCCACACACAGATGAGGAAGCTGAGGGTCCCACAGGCTCCCACACTTGGGAAGCCTTGGAGCCAAGACAAAAGTGCAGCCACAGAGGCCTTATTACATGTCAAGGAGTTTAAGTTTTGTTTTAAGAAAATTGAAAAGTGCATGGGCAGCTTTGAGCAGGAACATGATACTGTCATGTTTTAGAAAGAAAGTTCTGTCTACAATGTGGAAAATAGACTGAAAAAAGGATATGACTGGAGACAGAAAACTAAGTGAAAGATGATGGAGGGCAAAACTAGATCATGGCAGTGGGGATGGAGAGAAGTAGACAGTTTGGAGCAAGAGAAGAGGTTAACAGGACTTGGTGGCTGACTGGTGAATGAGATAAGGAGAAGGTTTGAAGAGGATCAGAGCGTTGCTCCAAACTATGCCACTGTGGCAGATTGGTTATTTTGAGCCGAAGGCAATGGAGAAATGGCAGATACAGGAAGTGCTGTCTGCCCTCCCCTTTTCTACCTAAAAGCAGTATGTAAATTTCCCCTGAGAAAGGTGCTCTCATTCTACTAGGAAGAGGAGAATATGCTTATCACCAGGGATGGGGCGTCAATGCCAAGATGAGTCTGTACAAACCTTACTAAAATTGCCCTTACCTTCCATCAGTTTCCCCGATATGTTTCCTAGTCACTTTCCCATCCCCCTTCCAGCCCAAACCCCTTTTTCCTTTGTCATGTCTCCACAATGTATTGTTCTATGTTAAAATGGTACATAATTCTCAAATCTAACTGCTTTAGAGTTTTCACTTTCTTCTGTGAAGTCCTCCATGCCACATAGAAATATTAACATCAGATAAAAATCTATATTTTTTCCTATCAATATTTTTTCCCTGTTAATCTGTCTTTTGGCAGTTCAATTCAGAGACCCAAGCCATGGAACTTAAATAGGTAGAGGAAAAAGTCTTTCCTTCCCTGCAGCATCAAGTACAATGCCCAGGATTTTGGCTTGGGCAAGGGTATGGAGGGGGCTGCCACTCACTGAGGTAGAGAGCACAGGCGAGAAGCAGGTTGATTGGCGAGCGGTGTCCACAAGGGTTATTTAGGCCTGCAGAGCATCCAAGTGAGGCTATCTAGTGGACAGTTGAAAGTGTGGGTCTGATGCTACAAATAGAAGCCTAACGTGGAGATGTGTTTGGACATCAAATATCTAGATGGAGTAGGTGAATTATGAACTCTCCCAGGGAATGGCCAGGAGTAAGAAGAGAAGAAAATCTAGGTAAGGACTCAGGAACCCTAATATTTACAGACAAGCAGAAGAAAAGAGCCGACAAATATTTTTAAAAGTGGCTAGTTATATAGGAGAAATGCCAGAGAATAAAAAAGGAAGAAGGTAATCAGTGTGTATCAAACCACTACATCAGTAAGTGCTACTGACCCACGTCCTAAATCATCTTGAAGCCATCTCTGCTAGTACCATCTTAGGATGTATCACCATCATTCTTGCCTGAAGTCCTGCAACAGGCTTCTAATTGGTCTCCACATTTCTGCTCCTGCCCCCTTGGACACATTTTCTACACAACTTCCAAATAGATTTTTGCTTTAAAATTCTTATTTTGCACTTAGACTAAAATTCAAACTCCATTTTATGACCTGCAAGGCCTTGTGTGATTTGGCCCCTTCTGACTACTTCTTTCTTTCTTTCCAATCTCTCCCTTAATACCCTTCTGCCACAGTGGACTTTGAACACACACAGCTCTTTTTTGCCCTAGGGCCCTTGCACTAGCTGTTTTGTCTGCCTAAAACCCTTTTCACTTCCTTTTCAAATGGCCAGGTCTTCTCATCCTACAGATCCTAACTACCTCCTCTTCAAAGAAGCCTTCAATGGCCCCTCTAGCTAAAATAGAGTCAGCCCCCCCTATAGTTCTCCATCATACCATTACATTTTTGCTTTTTTCATAATACAAACCACTGTATAATTATTTTTCTTTTTCTCTCAGATCCCCAGGTGTCAAAGGTCTTGGGGAACACTGGGTCCTCCGGAGTGATCAGAGCCCAGTGCTGGACATCATGGGATGTAATTTTTTAATTTATTCATCTTTTTTTTTTTTTTTTTTGTCTCTCACATAAGACTGTAAATTTGATAAGGAGGAGCCCCTTACCTGCCTTGTTCTCCATTGTATACCCAGCACCTAGCTCAGGGATCTATCATTTAAGAATGCATGAAATTGTAACAGAAAACCAACAGTAGCTTAAGCCAAGAAGGTTTTCTTTTCCCACATAGCAAGAAATCCAGAGACAGGTTCAGTACTCGATGCTGATGTCTCTACACTTGCCTTTCTCTCTCCCTCAGAGCTGCAAGATGGCTGATGCAGCTCCTGCCATCTCATCCATGTTTAAGGCAGGAAATTAGGGAGATGAGGACAGGCTGTATCAGTTGCATCTGTCCCGTTTTATGAAGAAACAGAAGCTTTCCCAAAAGTTTCCCCATCAGAGTTCTACTTTTATCTCACAGGCCAAAACTAACACACAGGGCCGTCCATAGCTGCAAGGGAGAGTGTGCGTTGGGCTTTGCAGCCTCTATAGTGAAGAGCAGCAAGGAAGCAGAATATTCAGAATGGCTTTGAGGTAGCTGATCTACAGCGTCTTGCAAGGGGACTATGTGAAGATGTGTATACATGAGGTCAAGAGTTTGGGAAGATGGGAAATAGCTGGAGAGATGGGTTGAGGCCAGATTGCAGAGGATCATAAAGACTTCAATTCTATATTCTCACTTCTTTTTTTTTTTTCTTTTCTTGAGAGAGAATCTCACTGTGTCACCCAGGCTGGAGTGCAGTGGCATGATCTCGGCTCACTGCAGCCTCCGCCTCCTGGGCTCAAGCGATTCTCCTGCCTCAGCCTCCCAAGTAGCTGGGATTACAGGTACATGCCACCATGCCCAGCTAATTTTTGTCTTTTTAGTAGAGACAGGGTTTTCACCATGTCAGCCAGGCTGGTCTTGAACTCCTGGCCTCAAATGATCCACCCGCCTCAGCCTCCCAAAGTGCTGGGATTACAGGCATGAGCCACCACACCCGGCCTATTCTCACTTCTGAGCCAAGCACATGAGCTAGTGCTCAGGAGCACTAGCAGCCTCCCCTCATGATGTCTCCTGCTTTCCCCATCTCTCCTCTCTCCCACTCTGAAAACCCAAAACAGTGGAGCATGGTCAAGATGAGGAAGGGAGGAAGCATCTTCAGTCCCCTACCCACAGCGAGGCCATAGCAGGTGACTGGATGATAGTGATAGAGTGAATTAAGAGAAAAAGGGATTAGAAGCTAGGAAAATGAAGGAAGTTTATCCTTGTTCTGGACTTAAGGATGAAAAACAGAAGCAATGAGACCAGGATTTCTAATTGTCCATCTGTGGATTAGTGAAGCAATATTTCTTCCTGATTCCCAGTCATCCTCTTGTCAGTATCTTTCCCAAAATACACTGATGGAAAAACCTCCTGGCCCCATCTCACTCCTCTCTAGGGCCTGGATTAGAGCATATGGCTAATATTTTAGATTGTAAATTGGAAAGCAGTAACCAGAAGAATACAGATATTAATAAAATCTAAACTGTACTCTAGGTTTAAAGCTCAGGAGCACAGCCTTAAGGCTGCTGCCTCGGCCAGGCGCGTTGGCTCACATCTGTAATTCCAGCACTTTGTGGGGCAGAGGCAGGTGGTTTGCTTGAGGTCAGGACTTCGAGAGCCACCTGGCCAACATGGTGAAATGCTGTCTCTACTAAAAGTATAAAAATTAGCCAAGTGTGGCATGTGCCTGTAGTCCCAGCTACTCAGGAGTCTGAGGCACAAGAATCATTTGAACTCAGGAGGTGGAGGTTGCAGTAAGCCAAGATCGCGCCACTGCACTCCAGCCTAGATGACACAGCGAGACCCTGTCTCAAAAAAAAAAAAAAAAAAAAAAAAGCTGCTGCCTCTGCAGATCAAAATATATGAGGATGATTTCTCTCTTCCAGAAGCCATCTTCCTGAGGCAAGAATATTCCTTTTGTTTTGTGAGCCTCACCCAGTAAAATTTGTTCTGGGTGTCCCACAGCACAACACCACATTCTCACGCTCATGTGAGTGTTTAAGGGCCCCGGGTGACTGTATATAAATACAGTGGAAGGCCTGGCTGAGCTCAGGGAGTTAGTTGGTCATCACTTGTTTAAGAAAGACCTCCTTAATTACGTTTGGCTTCTCCACTCCTGAGTAATGTTACTTTGATCTTGAGCACAGTAATTAAAGTTTCATAGCATGCCACATTGGTGGGTATATAGTTGATTGAATGCCATGGATCTTGCCTTTGAATTTATATTTCTAACTAGCTCCAGCCTTTTTCTTTAGAAGTAATTTTGTTTCTATGGCAACATTATTCTAGAGGAGTTGGGGACAGACCCAAACAATATCCACAAATGCAGAATCAAGAATCAAACCATGTAAGGTGGAAATGCCGGAGTGGGCTGAAGGTATGGCAAGAATTGGTGTAGGCTATGAAGAGCTATCGCATAATCAAACTTCAGGTAAAAAGACCTCCTCTCTCCTTGGCAATGAATTAATTAGACCCTCATCGAAAAGTCTTTTTTTTTTTTTTGAGATGGAGTCTCACTGAGTCGGCCAGGCTGAAGTGCAGTGGTGTGATCTCAGTTCACTGCAACCTCCGCCTCTTTGGTTCAAACGATTCTCCTGCCTCAGCCTCTCAAGTAGCTGGGACTACAGGCGTGCACCACCATACCCAGCTAATTTTTTTGTATTTTTAGTAGAGATGGGGTTTCACCATGTTGGCCAGGCTAGTCTTGAACTCCTGACCTCGAGTGATCTGCCCACCTCGGCCTCCCGAAGTGCTGGGATTACAGGCATGAGCCACCGTGCCCAGCCAAAAAAGTCATTTCAAGAGTGGGCTCAAACCCCAGCCTCTTCTCATATCCTGCCTCTTGCTCCCTTTTGGGTTCCTTACCCTCCAGAAGCACTGGAATTATTGCTGGTTGCCCTGGCAGCCTCCCCACCGCCCCTCCTTCATGCCTTCACTCACACTGCTCCCATACCTACAATCCCCAATCCCTTTAGAGTCCAGCTCAAAAGTCTTTGAATTCTTCCTTGGTCCCTTCAGGAACACTCCTTTTTCTCTATGATTTATAATCCCCACCCCACACCCATAGCATAAAGGATGTGTGCACCATAGATGCTCAGTTGTATTAATGTAGATTGGCTGGAATTTTAAAAAATAAGAGCTATTGATAGCTAATATTTCTTGAGCACTCACCACATCCCAGGAACTGTGCAAACTTGTTACATGGACGACGTTATGTATTCTACACAGCCCTATGAGGTGTTCACTAGCACTGTCATCTCTACCCCATGTACGGATGAACTGGGGCAGCTTGGGGAGGCTGGTTAGCATGCTCCAGGCTACGCAGATGATCCATGACAGAGTCAGAATTTGAGCCCATGCTCTTATCCACTCTGCAGTACAACACTAAATGCTCAGTTCAATGGCTGGTTTCCCTGGCTGGCAAGAAAGGAAATAAGGCAGGGTGTGAATCTACCAGTGAATACGCTGGGTGGGTGTTCCCTCATCCCTGTATAATTTACTCCATGGCTCAGCCAGAGTGGCAGTGAGATAATCCCTGTGTCCCTAGGGTATGTGCTGCTGCCTGGAATTTAGATGAACAAACTCCATGAGATCAAAACTCCAGAAGCAGCATAGATACCCAGCAGCAACCTATTTGCCGCTTGTCAAATTAGCAGCCCTTGTTTTCTCTTATATGGTAAAACTCAGCTAAAAGAAATTCTTATGCCACCAGTACAAACACAAGACTATTGCCCCTTCTTACATAATGTCTGTGACATACTTCTGAATATATAATGTATGTTTGTGATCCTGTTGTCTCTGCTTACTTTTTAGAACCCTTTCTTAGGGGCTAGCAGATTGTGGATTCACACCAGGGTGTCTGCCGGTGTGAGCAGAATGTGTCTTATGAGGGGGGCCCTAAACTGGAGGCAGAGCCCAAGAAAGCCTTGACCATTCTAAGAATCAAAAGGAAGCTTCGGCACTTGGATGTATCTGCAAAGGCTCCGTGGAGGAAGTGGACTTACAGGAGTTGATTTAATTATTAGGAGAAGAGGCTTCTTGGTCATTGGAGAACACTACCCTTGCCTCCTTCCCTCTCTCAGAGGATCAGATGTCCCACCTTCCATCCAAACCTCATTTTGTCACCTGTGCTGGGGGCCAGGTCTCTCACTTCCTCAGGAATTTCATTCTACCATCTACTCTGTCCTTGTTATTTCAGTCTCTCCCTGGTCTCTGCCTCCTCCTTCTCAACATAAATTCATGCTCACATCTCTTTAATAAGAACAAGAAAAGACATCTTCCTTCAATCTAATCTTGCTTTCCAGGTACATCTCAACTCTCTCATTACTTCTGTAAATTGTCTTACAAATGATGACTTTACACAGAGTGTCTACATCCTTCCCCCTCATTTCCTCCACTCATTGACATTTACTTTTTCTGAAATTGATCATCATGAAGTCCAGCATAGTTGGCCTTTATCAGGCTGAACAGCTTCTCTATACTGTTCAATACTGAGACCTCTCCTTCTCCCTGGTATTCTTCCTCTGGTACCTGTGACCTGCCATTCTCCAGGTGCACCTGCCTCAGACTACCTCCCCACTTCTTTCAAAGGCACATCTCTCCATGCCCAGCCCTAAATGTTGGTGTCCCCAGGACGGGGTTCTCTACCCTCTTCTGGCTGCATCATGTCATTTCGCCCACTCCCAACAGCAGATCATCCATGACCATGAAAATCATGCACTTGGGTTCTGTGACCATCCATGACCTATTGACTCCTAAGTATTTATTTACAGCCCGTGTCTCTTCTTAATTTTTTTCTTCATCTCATCTTTCAAAATGTCATCCTCAGGCATGCGGAAATAAGAAATGGGATCACTGCTGAGACATACACTGAACAATTCCTCTTTGATACAAAAACATAACAAAAATTCTGGGGTTTTCTTTTCAGACAGAGTCTCACTCTGTAGCGCAGGCCAGAGTGCAGTGGCGCAATCTAGGCTCACTACAACCTCCGCCTCCCAGGTTCAAGTGATTCTCGTGATTCTCGTGCCTCAGCCTCCCGAGTAGCTGGGATTACAGGCATGTGTGCCACCACATCTGGCTAATTTTTGTATTTCTAGTAGAGACAGGGCTTTACCGTGTTGGCCAGGCTGGTCTTGAACTCCTGGCGTCAAGCAATCTGCCCTATTAGGCCTCCCAAAATGCTGGGATTACAGGCGTGAGCCACTGCTCCTGACCTAAACATAACAAAAGTTGTAAAAGTGCCATTTGCAAGGGCTTCTAAGGAATGGATAAGATCCACCCTCTTTTTGAGGTCTTTTTCTAGTAGGAAGAGAGACAGGGTCAGGGAAATATTAATTTCTTCTTCAAGTTACACATACTTCACAGTGCATAAATCTCAACTATTTAATGTACCAGTCCCAATTAGACATGGTTTTCTTGAGTGCTGATATTTAGTATTATTTATTTTTGTAGCCTCTGTTCCCAGCTGAGTACCAGTATATAGTGAAAGCTTGGTGTATGACTGTGGGATGGATAAATGAATGAATGTGTTTCCCAATTCGTGAAATTGCTGAAAGAAAGGTGAGGAATGAGGATGGAGAGGGGTGTCCTGACTGTGGCACCAGCCTGGTACCTGCTTAGGATGCCAACAGGAAGTTGGCACATGAAGAAAAGTATAAAAATGCAGAAATAAATCCAGATGCTCAAGATGCGTATATCCAGTGACCTACTTGACATATTCATACAAGGAATTTGCAGATACCTCAAACAGCACGTCCAAAACTGAACTCTCACTGCACACTTTTCCACCCTCCTTTTCATGCCTCCATCTTCCCCATATCTCTAAATAGCACTACCATTCACCTACATGCTCAAATCAAAACAAAATCACCCTGAATAGACAGACATCTTCCTTGTTAGCTGGACAGCCCTCAGGCATCATCTTTCTCCCCTATGTGATTATCATCTGAGCTCAGAATAGTCCTCTGGGCAACAGTGTCATCCCCCTCCTTGGGAACCTCACATTTTCACTTGATCGGGCAGCCAACTGTTGCCTGTCTCCCGCTAACTTCTCTCATGTAAAGTGGAGGGATGGGTGGGAAAGAGTGAGGAAGTCTCCTGGAGCACAAACCTACGGTGCCTCTAGCCCTGCCTGGCCAGAAGTGAGAACCTGGGAGGCCACATGCATTTTGCTGACCCTTGCCTATAATTCCTCCCTATTAACCAGGCTTTGGCCTGCACCTCGTTGTTTGTGGTGTTTGGCCCACCCTCTGGCTTAACACATTCATGATTCCCTCTCATGTTCATTCATTTCACATGTATTGAACCTCTCCTGTATGCCAAGCACTGTCCTAGGCAATTCCATTTATAAGCGAACAAAACAAAGATTCTTACCCTTGTAGAGCGGGGGATATAGATAACAAATAATAGACATGTAAATTTTAATAGTATATTATATTATATCTTAGAAAGTAGTAAGTGCAATGGCAAAATTTAAAAGTAGACCAAAGAGAATGGGCAGTGTTTGGGAGGTCAGTATGGAGACAGTGGTGTGCAGTTCTTGCTGGTGTGGCCGGGGAAGCCCTCCTGGAGAAGCAAGACTTGAAAATAGTGAGGGGTTGGCCAGATGCAACCTGGGGAAAGCCCATCCTAGGTGGCGCAAAGGCTGTCGGACAGGGCGGGCCTGTGTGGTCGAGGAATTTAGAGGTCAGAGGGGCTGAAACAGAGAGCTCAGGGGAAGTACAGAGAGGTGACAGGAGTGGGCAGGTCTAGTAAGTACTTAGAAGTCACTTCAGAGGCTTTGACTTTTCTTCTGCATAAAATGGAGAAGGCCATTGTAGGATTTCAAGCAGAGCAGTGACAAAATCAAACTCCACTGTTGCAAGAATCCCTCTGGCGGCTCTTTTGATCATATACTGTAAAGGGGTTGGGGTTGGGGCTGGCAGACGAGGTCAGAAGCAGATGGCGGGTTAGGAGTTTCCTGCAGTCAAGCAGACAAGAGGTGATGGTCACTTGGACTTGGATGGTGTCACTGAAGTAGTGAGAAGTGGTCAGAGTCTGTGAAATTTCGAAGGCAGACCCAACAGGATTTCCTGGTGGACTGTACATGAAAGAAAGAGAGGAATCAAGATGCCACCAAGATTCTTGGATTGAGCAGCTAGAAGAATGGCTTTGCTACTAACTGAGATGTGAAAGATTTTGGCTGGTGGAGCAGATCTGGGGTTCCAGGAGCTGTTCTTCATTCTCTGTCTCCCAACCACAAGCAAGACAGAGATTCCATCTCCAAAGTGTCTCTTGAATCTTATTGTCTCTCTCCATCACTCCATCCAACCCTGGGGGACTAATAACCACCATCATGTCTCACCCGGACTCTTGAGATGGTCTCCTGCTTCCTACCCTGGTCTTTTCTAATCCGTTCTGAATGCCTGATGTTCCATCATGCATTAGACAGTCTGAAGCAGATTCATCTTTATAGTAGAAGCTGTCACTTTCTTGCTTAACATCTTTTCATGGTTTCCTGCTGCATCAGACTCCTCTCACTGGGACTCGAGCTCTGTGTATCATCTGATGCCCACTTCCTACTCCATGCTCGTTCTTTGCTACTCCCCTCCTTGCTGCAGATACAGTGGATCTTTCTATTTCTTAAACACACCATGCTCTTTGGCATCTTAGGGCTCCTGCTTATCTTGCCCTCTCCACCTGGAATGCTCTTCCTCCTACTCTGCATGGGCACGGCTGGATCTTTTGTATCCTCTGGGTCTCTGCTTAAATGGTGCCTACTCAGGGAGGCCCTCCTCACCCAACCTATCAGAGGGACCCTCACTCTATTATTCTCTACCACAACATCTTTTACAGCATTTTCACACTAGTAATTATATATGCACACGTTTTATTTGTTGTTCTGTTGGTTGCTCTCCCACCAAACTATAAGCTCATTGAGGCCAAGAACTGTGCCTGCTTTGTTTACCACTATATCCACAGCATTAAGCACAATGAGCAGCTATGGATGCCTCTAAAAATGTGTTGCATAAATGAATGAATGAATATTAACTGTAATGCACTCTATAGTTTAAATATAATAAAGACAGTTACTCTCAGAATAACATTCATACCCCTCAACACAGCCACACCCTCCCTGGATGATTGGGCTACAGGGCCTCCTCCTCCTCTCTCACCTATCCATCCTCCCACTACACTCACCCACTTGTTATTTGGGGAAGAGACTGTGGTCGTCCTTGCTGTGGACGTTGTGCAGGCTGCTTCCTCCATCTGGAGCTCTCCTACACCTCACTTGACGTGACTTAGACATCTCTTCTGAAAGGTCTTCTCTGAACCCCGCGCCTATGAACCCACAGAATAAGCTGAATGTCTACTCATGTTTTCATTACCTGCCTACCTTCCACCCCACCCAATAGGTAAGCAACTTAAATACAGGTAGTGGGCCTTGAGTCTTGTTCACTGTAGCATCTCAAGCACGAGCACAGTACTCAGCACAAAATAGATGCCCAAAAAAAGTCATTAAAAGAATGAACAAGCAGATGAATGAACACTAACAATATATTTCTAGGGAGAGAGTCTAAGAGTAAATAAATGGGCTGCATTAATATGTAGACTTAACACTTGAATTTAACATAATAATTTGCATGTTGACAATTACATATAAAAATCCTTTGAAATTGTTAGAATCCTGGCTGGGTGCAGTGACTCATGCCTGTAATCCCAGCACTTTGGGAGGCCTAGGTGAGTGGATCACCTGAGGTCAGGAGTTCGAGACCAGCCTGGCCAACATGGTAAAACCCCATCTCTACTAAATATACAAAAATTAGCTGAGTGTGGTGGCACATGCCTGTAATCCCAGTTACTCAGGAGGCTGAGGCAAGATAATTGGTTGAACCCAGGAGGCAGAGGTTGCAGTGAGCCGAGATCACACCACTGCACTCCAACCTGGGCAGCAGAGCAATGCTTCATCTCAAAATAAATAAATAAATAAATAAATAACAAGGATTCCCTATTTAATAAATGGTGCTGGGAAAACTGGCTAGCCATATGTAGAAAGCTGAAACTGGATCCCTTCCTTACACCTTATACAAAAATTAATTCAAGATGGATTAAAGACTTACATGTTAGATCTAAAACCATAAAAACCCTAGAAGAAAGCCTAGGCAATACCATTCAGGACATAGGCATGGGCAAGGACTTCATGTCTAAAACACCAAAAGCAATGGCAACAAAAGCCAAAATTGACAAATGGGATCTAATTAAACTAAAGAGCTTCTGCACAGCAAAAGAAACTACCATCAGAGTGAACAGGCAACCTACAAAATGGGAGAAAATTTTCGCAACCTACTCATCTGACAAAGGGCTAATACCCAGAATCTACAATGAACTCAAACAAATTTACAAGAAAAAAACAAACAACCCCATCAAAAAGTGGGCGAAGGACATGAACAGACACTTCTCAAAAGAAGACATATATGCAGCCAAAAAACATATGCAAAAATGCTCATCATCACTGGCCATCAGAGAAATGCAAATCGAAACCACAATGAGATACCACCTCACACCAGTTAGAATGGCCATCATTAAAAAGTCAGGAAACAACAGGTGCTGGAGAGGATGTGGAGAAATAGAAACACTTTTACACTGTTGGTGGGACTGTAAACTAGTTCAACCATTGTGGAAGTCAGTGTGGCGATTCCTCAGGGATCTAGAACTAGAAATACCATTTGACCCAGCAATCCCATTACTGGCTATATACCCAAAGGACTATAAATCATGCTGCTATAAAGACACATGAACACGTATGTTTATTGTGGCACTATTCACAATAAAATGTCCAACAACAATAGACTGGATTAAGAAAATGTGGCACATATACACCATGGAATACTATGCAGCCATAAAAAATGATGAGTTCATGTCCTTTGTAGGGACATGGATGAAACTAGAAAACATCATTCTCAGTAAACTATCACAAGGACAAAAAACCAAACACCACATGTTCTCACTCATAGGTGGGAATTGAACAATGAGAACTCATGGACACAGGAAGGGGAACATCACACTCCGGGGACCGTTGTGGGGTGGGGGTAGGGGGGAGGGACAGCATTAGGAGATATACCCAGTGCTAAATGACGAGTTAATAGGTGCTGCACACCAACATGGCACATGGATACATATGTAACAAACCTGCACATTGTGCACATGCACCCTAAAACCTAAAGTATAATAATAAAAAAAAGAATAAATAAATAAATAAAAACAATAAAATAAAATTGTTAGAATCCTTAAGTAAGTTGCACTCTTTCTTAACCTCGGATATGGTTTATATCATCACTTTGCTTTCAAAACCCTTTAACTCAGCTCAGACCAAATTACCTGAAAACCATCATTGATGG
Source organism: Symphalangus syndactylus (assembly GCF_028878055.3). Classification (NCBI taxonomy): domain Eukaryota; kingdom Metazoa; phylum Chordata; class Mammalia; order Primates; family Hylobatidae; genus Symphalangus; species Symphalangus syndactylus. Next base: position 143,158,072 of record NC_072427.2, read on the forward strand.
TTTTCCTTTCTGTAAATATGCCACAGGGAAGAGGAAACATTTCTTTAAGTTCAGAAAATCAAGAAACTTGCCCAAGATCAGAGAGCAGGCATCCAAAATTAAGTCAGACTCCAAGCCAGTGCTCATTTGATGCGACTAGTATTTTCAAAAAAAATTTCTTTTTTTTTTTGAGGTGGAGTTTCACTTCCATTGCCCAGGCTGGAGTGCAATGGCATGACCTCGGCTCACCACAGCCTCTGCTTCCTGGGTTCAAGTGATTCTCCTGCCTCAGCCTCCTGAGTAGCTGGGATTATAGGCATGTGCTACCACACCCAGCTAATTTTTTGTATTTTTAGTAGAGACGGGGTTTCTTCTCCATGTTGGTCAGGCTGGTCTCGAACTCCCGACCTCAGGTGATCTGCCTGGCTCAGCCTCCCAAAGTGCTGGGATTACAGGCATGAGCCACTGCCCCTGGCTTCAAAATTTTCTTTTACCCTATTCCCCAGTCAGAAATACATTTTACATTCAACCCAGGACAAACCCACACACATACACACACATACCCCTCAAACGTTTCACAAAATAATATTTATCATTGCTACCAATGTAAAATAAAAGCAGAGCAAAGCTAATATCACATATTATTTTATTGATATTTATATAGATTATAAAAATCCAAAATAACACAAAACAGAAATGTAGACACGATTTTTATGTAGTGGACAGATATGCTAAAGCCTTTATAAATTCATTCTGTGGAATACCTGAGGCAATAAGTACATCTGATACATTGTTCAACCTAGTTTTTTTCTTTTTAAAATCGAGTCAGAGTTCAAATCCTAAAAATTCATACAAATAGGCTGTAGCAATTGTTAACAATAGTAATATACCAGTTATGATAGTAGCACTGAAATTTTTCTTCAATCTTAATCCACATAATATACATTATGTATTTTAATCATTCTTCAGTATAAGAATTAAAGACAGGACAGGTGCGGTGGGGCACGCCTATAATCCCTGCACGTTGGAAGGCCGAGGCGGGTGGATCACTTAAGCCCAGGAGTTCAAGTCCAGCTTGGGCAACATGGCAACCCTCATCTCTACAAAAAATACAAAAATTAGACAGGCATGGTGGTCCCAGCTACTTGGGAGGCCAAGGTAGGAGGATCACTTGAGCCTAGGAAGTTGAAGGTGCAGTGAATTGAGATCATGCCACTGCACTCCAGCCTGGGTGACAAAATGAGACCCTGTCTCAAAAAAATAATAATAAATTTTAAAAAAGAATTAAATACAGTCAGTTATTCTCTTCTTTGTTCACCAGGTTTAATTCAATTATTGATTCAGAGATTTGAAAAGAAAATAGATCTTTTATTGAAATGCTTTTGTTTCAAGCTTCATATTTTCTTCCGAAAAGTAATCATTGTGACTTCGAAAGAAAAATGAGATGTAGCAATATCTCTAATTTTATTTCTCAAACTGATTTTATAATGTTCTCTTCTATGTGTTGCAACAATGTTGGGAACATACAGCAGCATAATTATGACCTTTATAAGGACAATTTTAAGACTTAGGAATGAACATCCCTTCAGTGGAATACTGGTGCCTCTGGGATTATTTGATCCTATAGGGATATGTGCCTTTGATTTTGACTAGGCTATTTTAAAACTCTGTAGAAATAAAAGTCAACATATGGAAAACTGATAGCAATGTGAATAATTCTTGCATACAGATATAAACATAAATTCTGCTCAGCGGAGTTTCAGTTGAAGAATTGGAACAAGAGGATTAATTTCCCAGATGGCTTTTCCATTTACATGCCTGGTGCTTTGTCAAGGATAGCTAGCAGGCTGGGCTCAGCTGGTACTATTGACCAGAGAATCTATATGTGGTCTCTTATGTAGCTTGGGGTTTTCAGAACACAGCAGCTGTGTCCTAGGAAGAGCCTTTGGACCAAGTATTCCAAAAGACCAAAGCAGAAGCTGCAAGGCTAATTTTCACCAAGCCTTGGAAGTCACGCATCCTCACTCCCACCACATTTTATTGGTTACAAGACAGTCATTAAAGCCAGCCTAGATTCAAGTGGAGAGGAATTAGACCCCATCTCTTGATGGGAGGAATGTATGATACTTACAGCCACCTTTTAAAATTGCTGCCTTTTAGAATCCTTAAATGTGTTTAACATATTAAAGTGTATCATACAGCTGAGTGCAGGGGCTCGCACCTGTAATCCCAGCAATTTGGGAGGCCGAAGCAGAATGATTGCTTGATGCCAGGAGTTCAAGACCAGTCTGGCATAGTGAATTTCTGTCTTCATGAAAAATTTTTTAATGGTTTTTGTTTTTAGGACAGAGTCTTCCTCTGTCGCCCAGGCTGGAGTGTAATGGCATGATCTTGGCTCACTGCAACCTCTGCCTCCTCCTGGGTTCAAGCAATTCTCGTGCCTCAGCCTCCTGAGCAGCTGGGATTACAGGTGTGCACCACCACACCCAGCTAATTTTTGTATTTTTAGTAGAGATGGTTTTGTCTTGTTAGCCAGGCTGGTCTCGAATTCCTGGCCTCAAGAGATCCACCCACCTCAGCCTTCGAAAGTGCTGGGATTACAGGCATGAGCCACTGTACCCAGATTAAAATTTTTTTTTGAGACGGAGTCTTGCTCTGTCCCAGGCTGGAGTGGAGTGGCCCGATCTTGGCTCCCAAGCAGCTGGGATTACAGGTGCCTGCCACTACGCCTGGCAAATTTTTGTATTTTTAGTAGAAACGGGGTTTCACCATGTTGGCCAGGCTGGTCTCGAACTCCTGACCTCGTGATCCATCTGCCTTGGCCTCCCAAAGTGCTGGGATTACAGGCATGAGCCACCACACCCGGCCAAATTTTTTTTTTTTAATTAAAAAAACATATTAGCTGAGCATGGTGGTGTGCACCTGTATTTCCAGTTATGCCTGAGCCCAGGAGTTTGAGGCTGCAGTGAGCTTTGATAGCAGCACTGAACTCCAGCCCAGGTGACAGAGCAAGACCCTTGTCTTAAAAAAAAAAAAAGAAGGAAAATAATGCCCCAAATCAGCTAAATGTGCACTTTTACTATCCAAACGCCATGTTCAAAAATATTTGCCAGATGACATAGTTTTTCAGTTTAACAAAATCTAAATCTTATTTTTGAGTATTTTTCCTCGTGGTAACCAGGACTTTGACGATGTGTGGTAAGTGGAAATGTCAGCTCCAATATCTGAACAAAATATTTCTACAAGCTTTGCCCACTGGCATCTCATTTGATTTCAATAAATCCATGAAGTTCAGTAAAATTTCTTCAGGTGCCAAAGCCTTATGATGAATAAACCAGGGCTGTTAGTTGTTTTTTTTAAACAATATTTATTAATTCCGCCAGATTTTCTGGTTGTATTTGTTGTCCACGCTCATAATTCCTTTACGTTTTTTTCAGTTTAAATAATATTCAATGTATGGCAATTCCTCAAAGAACTAAAGACAGAACTACCATTGGACCCAGCAATCCCATTACCGGCTATATACCCAAAGGAATACAAATCATTCTACCATAAAGACATATGCACGCGAATGTTCATTGCAGCACTATTCACAATAGCAAACACATGGAATCAACTTAAATGCACGTCCATGACAGACTAGATAAGGAAAATGTGGGACATATACACCATGGAAGACTATGCAGCTATAAAATAAAATGAGATCATGCCTTTTGCTGGAACATAGATGGAGCTGGAGGCCATTATTCTTGGCAAATTAACAAAGGAACAGAAAACCAAATACCACATATTCTCACTTATAATGGGGAGCTAAATGATAAGAGCTTATGAACACAAAGAAGGAAACAACAGACACTGGGGTCTACTTGAGGGGAGAGGGTGGGAGGTGGGAAAGGAGCAGAAAATGTAACTATTGGGCACTGGGCTTCATACCCAGGTGGTGAAATAACATGTACAACAAACCCCCGTGACACGTGTTTACCTATGTAACAAACCTGCACATGTACCCACAAACCTAAAAGTTAAACATTTTTTTAAAAAATGTTCAATAAACAATATACTTTTCCAACTAGGAGATTATATCTAATCCAGTTGAGGGTAAAATAAAATTTAAGGCCGGGTACAGTGGCTCATGCCTGTAACCCCAGCACTTCAGGAGGCCGAGGCAGGTGGATCACCTGAGGTCAGGAGTTCAAGACTAGCCTGGCCAACGTGGTGAAACCTCATCTCTACTAAAAACACACAAAAAATTAGCCATGCATGGTGGTGCGCACCTGTAATCCCAGCTATTCAGGAGGCTGAGGCACAAGAATCACTTGAACCCGGGAGGCAGAGGTTGCAGTGAGCCGAGATCGCACCATTGCACTCCAGCCTGGGTGACAAGAGTGAAACTCCATCTCAAAATAAAATAAAGTAAAATAAAATTTAAACAACACAACGAATTCTCCATAAAAATTGTCAGTCATATCTGCTCTGACTAAAACTGTTGGCAACTTACAATATCAGTGCTTTCGTTAAGTTGAATCACAAAATCTGTACCATACTGTCATTGCATTCAAAAACATTGCCTCTTATTGTTCTGTGATAGTATAGATTTGATGAGATATTATGGGATACTAAAAGGTATAATTTCTAATTTTTCAGCTGGTTTATCATTTTATCATAAAAAATCGTATGTACCATCTCATCCATTCTGGAAGAATAATTTTTGACATCTGTATGACCCATTTTCTGTTTTGCCCCTAATACACTACTAAATAGGTGATTATACAGCTCTTTCATTAATAGTAGTTGACAACTTATAAATTATTAATAATCATATGTATTTTTCCTTTGGAAACATTTCTTTGACTTATTGACAAGATATTATGTTGTATTTCCAGTATGTTTTTCATTTTGAAGGTCCTAAGCTTTCAATTATAAAAAATTTTTTATAAATAATATATTGAGCCTGTCATTTTTGTTAAGCCTTGCATATTTTATAAAATCGCATTTAAATAATCTTCATTATCAGGTCTTCCATGTACTTTTTCCTTTTTAGAATGCAACTCAAATAAAATAAAAAATAGTGTTCTCTTTCGGGTTTTGGCGGAGGCAGTTTGAGACAGGGTCTCACTCTGTCACCCAGGCTGGAGTGCAGTGGCGCCATCTCAGCTCGCTGCAGCTTCAACCTCCTGGGCCCAAGCGATCCTCCCGCCTCAGCCTCCTGAGTAGCTAGGACTACAGGTGTGCACCACCATGCCTGACTAATATTTGTATTTTTTGTAGAGATGAGTTTTGCCATGTTGCCCAGTCTGGTCTTGAACTCCTGGGCTCAAGCAATCTGCCAGCCTCAGCCTCCCAAAGTGCTGGGATTACAGGAGTGAGCCACCATGCCTAGCCTAGCCCAAAAAATGTTATTAGAGTCAACATTTTTCTCAGTATTGTCAGATTTATACTTCCAGATGCACAACAAATTCTTCAGAAAAATTGTCTTGTCAGTCATATCTAGTCTGACTAAAAGTATTGGCAATTTGTAACATCAGTGTTGTGATTTAATTGAATCAAAAAATCTGTACCAGACTGTAATTGCATTAAAAAACATTGCCTCTTATTATTCTGTAATAGTACAGGTGTCAACAAGCTGAACTTGAATATACCTCGATATTTTTACATCATCTGCTCTCTTCTAATAATAAAGCAGCTCTGTATAACAGAATGTATACTAGTTCAATTAAAGTGTTATAATAGCTACAAACTGAAAAAAAAGTAGAATATCTTCCATTCCAAAAAATATCCTGACATTCTTAAGTGATACTCAGTTGAGAGTCTTGACAATTTGCTGATCAATTCCTATGGCACTTCACAACTAATTCCACATTATATCAATATAAAATTAAACTGTACAATGTTCACATCCTGATATAAAATTGATCAAACTAGGCATCAAATACCAGAAAACTGAATAAGATGCCCAGGGCCAGCTATATAATTTCTGGAGCCAAATGCAAAACAAAAATACACGGCCCAGGCTGGGTGCCATGGCTCACACCTGTAATCCCAGCACTTTGGGAGGGCAAGGCGGGCAGATCACCTGAGGTCAGGGGTTCAAGACCAGCCTGGCCAACATGGTGAAACCCCATCTCTACTAAAAATACAAAAATTAGCTGGGTGTGGTGACACATGCCTGTAATCCCAGCTACTCAGGAGACTGAGGCATGAGAATCGCTTGAACCCAAGAGACAGAGGTTGCAGTGAGCCGAGATCATGCCACTGCACTCCAGCCTGGGAAACAGAAGTAGACTCCATCTCAAGAAAAAAAGAAAAAGGGAAGAATGAAAGAAAGGAAGGAAGGAAGGAAGGAAGGAAGGAAGGAAGGCAGGCAGGCAGGCAGGCAGGCAGGCAGGCAGGCAGGCAGGAAGGCAGGCAGGCAGGCAGGCAGGCAGGAAGAAAGGAAGGAAGGAAAGGAAAGGAAAGGAAAGGAAAGGAAAGGAAAGGAAAGGAAAGGAAAGGAAGAAAGGGAAAAGAAAAGAAAGAAGGAAGGAAGGAGAAAAGAAAAGAAAGGGGAAGAAGAAAAGGAGGAAAAAGGAAGGAAGGAAGGAACGGGAAGGAAGGAAGGAAAAAGAAAGAAAAAGAAGGAAAGAAAGAGAAGAAAGAAGGAAAGAAAGAAGGAAGGAGGGAAGGAAGGAAGGAAGGAAGGAAGGAAGGAAGGAAGGAAGGAAAGAAGAAAGAAAGAAAGAAAGAAAGAAAGAAAGAAAGAAAGAAAGAAAGAAAGAAAGAGAAAGAAAGAAATGAAGGAAAGAAAGAAAATATGCAGCCCTGCTTGGAAATGAACAAGTCAATTCCCCGTTTCTAAGGGCCCACTGTCCCAACCCATGGCAGACAGGTGAGCCCAGGTGAGGGGCAGCAGTAATCACAGAGCAGAAGCACAAATGGGGAGGCTAGCTGGGCAACCCAGGACACCACATGGTGGCATAGAGTGGGTAGCCAAGAACCTGTCTCAGGAAGGAGGGGAGGCCATGGAAGGCAGGGTGGGGTGTGAGTCAAGACTCAAGCCTCAGCGCATGCTTCTGTGTCCCACCCCACTTCACTTACCAAACACAAATTCAAAGATGCAAGTATTAACAATTTCAATATGGCAACCACGGAGTATCCAATTCCAAGCACAGGGCCCTTCTGAATGGGGTTCCCCATGCAACTGCACTGGTTACACCCTCATGAAGCCAGCCCTGGAGATGCCAGTGAGCAAAAGAACAAATGGGCCACTCCTGACTGATGCATTCCGTCCTACACAGCCTGTCCTCACACGGCCAGTCATGATAGCTGCAGAATGAAGAATATGTGATGTGCTTTCATATTCTTTTTGTGTGTGTGTGCCGGCCAAATCATGCTTAAAGGCTCACCTGTCTCCAAAAGCCTGTCCTTATAAGGTGGGGAAGAGTCAGGAAAGGCTGCCTGGTACAACAGCAAGAATATGGCCAGGAGACAACAAACCTTGGCTGTCATCTTCCACATTCCATATGGTAAGCACATCCCTTCATCCCTGGGCCTCTGCTTCCTTATTATTAAATTCCTCGTGTTGTAACATTGGCTTCCTTATTACTAATCATTAATAGCAGTTAGGCTAGGTAACCTTTAACATTCCCTCCAGCTCTGTTTCTGTGAGAAGGAAACAACATAAATAGGTGTTTGACATAAGATGTTTGGTGTCCTGACTGTTTTATTTCCATTTTTATTGGACTCATTGTAATCAGTGTATTTAGATTAATCAAAGCCATATCTGAGCTGTTTGTTCGGATGTTATTGTGGCATAGAAGCCAAAAGAAATGAGCTGTGAGTAATTTGGATGTGTGTAGGCAAAAAGGCCCCTCATATCCTTAAGGCCTAGCTGCAGATGGGTTAATTCTATAACGCTGGATTTTAAAATAAGAATAATTAATACCTGGGACACATCCTTTTATCTAAGGTACTTAAAGGGCTTTGTGGTCATTAACCCATAAATCCACTGGTCTCAAGCCATCAGGAGCTCAAGAGGAATCTCCTTAGAAGACAAGCACACCAGAAGCTAAAACATCACCAGGAGGAGGAATGACAACCATGACTAACCAGCAGGAAGGGGGTGGGAGGTGCAGGATCAACAAAACAGTACTCCTGAAAGAATTAAATGAAAAATCTTCCTGCAGTTCTGCCGACAGCAGTTTAACCACTCACTATGCTCTTTGAGTGGATGCTCACAGATGTCACATTTCATCACCTGAAAAATCCCTTTACCCTTAACATAAACATTAGCCTTCACAGCTTCGGAAAGACTGCTATTACACCCAAAGCAGGTAAAGGGGAGCTTAAGGTGTAATTGAATGTAAGAAAATTCTATCATCCCTAGAATTTTCTTCTTTCATAGGAGAAAATGGCTTCTTGAAGTTAAGGAACTCTAAAGATAGAACACCACTTCAGAATGATTTTATCAAGGGTTTGTTAAGTCTCTCACTTATTTGCAGGTGTTTTCCATTAATACACATCTGTTGAAAAACCACACCACTAAAAAGGACCTTCTGAAAGATCTGGAATTTTATCTTTAGAATCACTCCATTAATTGAATTATCCATCACCCAGGAGGTTCTCCACATAGAAGCAGGTACTATGGGGACATAAAATGTGGAACCTGACCTCCAGACAGCTATAAATCCAATCAGGAGATGAGATTAATTCAAATAACATAAATTGAGACACTTCTTATTTATTATTCATTTATTTCAATTCATTATTTCTTAATATGTATTCATAAGTTAACTAATAGGCAGAAAATAGGGTTTCTGTAATTTTGAACAGAACAGACCCCAAGTCTTATAGAGTTCCTGGTGGAAGGTGATCAGCGAGGGCTAGAATGATGAGGGAAGGCAGGAAGAGTCATAGAGGAGATAAGGTGAACAAAATCCTACAGGGAGGGAAATAATTTGGGTCAAAAATAGGATAAATGAGAATCAAGCACAAGGCAGTTTCGGACAGGGACAGAGGTGAGCAGATGGGAACTTATTTTTTTTGTGAGCCAGTGGGAAAACCAAGGGGGCTAAACCATAGAGCCTGGAGACGTGAAGAAAGTACAGGTGGGTAAGAAAGGTAGAACCAGATCACAAGCACCTTGAAACCAGACACTGGTTGGGGTCTTCAGCAGTCCTCTGTCAAAATACATATATTCAGAGGCCGGGTGCGGTGGCTCACACCTGTAATCCCAGCCCTTTGGGAGGCAGAGGCAGGCAGATTACTTGAGGTCAGGAGTTCAAGACAAGGCTGGCCAACACGGTAAAACCCCATTTCTACCAAAAATATAAAAAACTAGCCGGGCATGGTGGCATGCACCTGTAATCCCAGCTACTCGGGAGGCCAAGGCAGGAGAATCGCTTGAACCCAGGAAATGGAGGATGCAGTGAGCTGAGATCGTGCCACTGCACTCCAGCCTGGATGACAGAGCAAGACTCCATCTCAAAAAAACAAAACAAAACAAAAAAAAAAAACGTATATTCAGGAAGAAAATCAAGGAGTAAATTGGAGGTGGCAGGGGTGCAGTTGGTGGGTGTAGGCTGGACACTGTGCTGTGCTGTATTTTGTGTCACCATAGGAGAAAAGGAATATGGTACTCAAGTATCAGCCGGTGACCTTTAATTGTCAGTTCTTTATCTTGGGATAAATTCACAGACTGATTCACAGTTTCGCCTGCCACTGGCCATTTTAATGCCAGTAGTAAGCAAAACCACCCTTCCTTATGGCCCAGTGAAACCCTCATTACCTGTACTTTGTTGAATGGATGCTCTTTTGAATTAAAATCAAGATGTGGGGGCCGGGCAAGGTGGCTCATGCCTGTAATCCCAGCACTTTGGGAGGCCGAGGCGGGCAGATCACGAGGTCAGGAGTCTGAGACCAGCCTGGCCAACATAGTGAAACCCCGTCTCTACTAAAAATACAAAATGTGGTGGCATGCGCCTGTAATCCCAGCTACTCGGGAGGCTGTGGCAGGAGAATTGCTTGAATCCGGGAGGCCAGAAGTTGCAGTGAACCGAGATCACGCCATTGCACTCTAGCTCGGGTGATGGAGCAAGACGCTATCTCAAAAAAAAAAAAAAAAAAAAATCAAGATGTGAGAAAGTCTCCAGAGATGGCTTTTTAGGCAATAGGTCAGAAGAAGGACGAGGTATCCTGGTGTAAGTCACCTGAGGGCCTTGTGTAGCTTCCCTGAATGTGTTGCAATACACAGGGAGGAAGCTGTCTTTCCTAGATTTACATCCACTTTCAGATTTACACCCGCTCCCTAAGGCCAAGGTGCCTCTGGTCAGCAGTAGAATGAAAAAGAATTGTTCTCACCAAGGAAATCTCTGTAGAAAAGTTGCTGGGAAACTGGAATAGGTGTGTCTTTCTGTCTTTCCGGTTCTTTTTATAGATACTGCAGGAACCTCAGTGAGAGCCTACGGTTCTTCCGCCCATTTGGGGAGAGATTAAAGAAGCTGAGGTTGGCTCTTTCTTACTCATTAGCAGTTACAACTTCGCCAGCACGACAGCCTAAGCTTCCAGAGTGGACACGGAGAAGGTAAGTTGGAATCGGGTGGCCATGCCTTCAGCTGTAAACCTGGGTCACTCCAGCCATCTGGTCTGGGGATAACTGAAGGGAAGTAGAGCTGAGGGGTATTCAATTGCAATTGATTTTTTTTTTTCAAATGAATATGTGGGATCTTTTTCCTAGGCTACCTCAGTCAAGACATGGACTTTCGTACTAAACTGTTCAAAAAGGTATTTAAAGAAAGGGACCATTTTGTACAATTCTTTGATGAACGCACAATAGGTGTTTAATTACAACCTGTTGCATTGGATTGACTTGAATTAACTGAAAGAAGGAACAGTCACTAAAATTACTGGGAAATTTTATTCCCAGTAATTTATCTGCCTGTCTCCTTCAAGCAGTGCATCAGTGTCTAGAACGATCCAGTGATCCATTAATGTTGGCAGTCCTTGTTCTGGAGTCTGATATAACTGAATTCCATCAGTCATGCAAACATTCTCATACACCTCCTTTTATGAAAAAGATTTTGTATTAGCTTTCAAAGCCTTGGAAATTAGCATACACAAATGGACATATTATCAATTGAAGTCTGTTCAGCTTTTCCCAGCAGGATGTAGCCACGATAGTTTTGAGGGGTTTAGGTTGCCTTTCTCATTTCCTTTACTGACATCCTATATAAAACTGTTATAAATTTGGGATAATATGTGTGATGGCATTTCCCATCCCCTTAGACTATGTCTGCATATATCTATGAATTTCTTCCCCCAGGGAAGCTTAGCATTTAGATAAGTATCAGGAGTCAAACAAAATGTAACTCAGGCTCTCAACAGTGTCCTAGGAACAATTTTGGTAAAGACATTTATTTCATATGCCCAGGTGTCCTCATTTCAGAATGAGAGCAATTACAGTGCCCAGCATGGACCACCCAATAGGCATTCTTGTAGGTATTAGGTTGGTGCGAAAGTAGTTGCGGTTCTTGACGTTACTTTTTTTGTGTGTTTTTTGTTTTTTGGTTTTTGTTTTCAGACAGGGTCTCACTCTGTTGACCAGGCTGGAGTGCAGTGGTGTGATCTTGGCTCACTGCAACCTCTGCCTCCTGGGTTCAAGCGATTCTCCTGCCTCAGCCTCCTAAGTAGCTGGGAATATAAGCTCATGCCATCATGCCCGGCTAATTTTTTATGTGTGTTTTTACTAGAGATGGGGTTTCACCATGTTGGCCAGGCTGGTCTTGAACTCCTGACTTCAAGTGATCCACCCACCTTGACCTCCTAAAGTGCTAGGATTACAAGCATGAGCCACTGTACCCTGCCTTGTTTTTTGTTTTTTGAGACAGAGTCTCACTCTGTCACCCAGGCTGGAGTACAGCGGGGCAATCTCGGCTCAATGTAACCTCTGTCTCCTGGGTTCAAGCGATTCTCCTGCCTCAGCCTCCGGAGTAGCTGAGATTACAAGTGTGCACCACCACACCCAGCTAATTTTTGTATTTTTAGTAGAGATGGGGTTTCATCATGTTGGCTAGGCTGGTTTGAACTGCTGACCTCAAGTGATCGGCCCTCCTCAGCCTTCCAAAGTGCTGGGATAACAGGAGTGAGCCACCGCGCCCAGCCTTCTTGCCATTACTTTTAATAGCAAAAAGTGCAATTACTTTTGCACCAACCTAAGAGATGCAGAGTTGTCAATTTGTCTCATCTTTTTTCCGCAGGGCATCAGAAAACCATTCTGGTGAGGTCCACACCCATAAGTCACCATGTACAAGGACTGCATCGAGTCCACTGCAGACTATTTTCTTCTCTGTGATGCCGAGGGGCCATGGGGCATCATTCTGGAGTCCCTGGCAATACTTGGCATCGTGGTCACAATTCTGCTACTCTTAGCATTTCTCTTCCTCATGCGAAAGATCCAAGACTGCAGCCAGTGGAATGTCCTCCCCACCCAGCTCCTCTTCCTCCTGAGTGTCCTGGGGCTCTTCGGACTCACTTTTGCCTTCACCACCCAGCTCAATGAACAAACTGCCCCCGTACGCTACTTTCTCTTTGGGGTTCTCTTTGCTCTCTGTTTCTCATGCCTCTTAGCTCATGCCTCCAACCTAGTGAAGCTGGTTCGGGGTTGTGTTTCCTTCTCCTGGACGACAATTCTGTGCATTGCTATTGGTTGCAGTCTGTTGCAGGTCATTATTGCCATCGAGTATGTGACTCTCATCATGACCAGAGGTATGATGTTTGTGAATATGACACCCTGCCAGCTCAATGTGGACTTTGTTGTGCTCCTCGTCTATGTCCTCTTCCTGATGGTCCTCACATTCTTCGTCTCCAAAGCCACCTTCTGTGGCCCATGTAAGAACTGGAAGCAGCATGGAAGGCTCATCTTTATCACTGTGCTTTTCTCCATCATCATCTGGGTGGTGTGGATCTCCATGCTCCTGAGAGGCAACCCGCAGTTCCAGCGACAGCCCCAGTGGGACGACCCGGTGGTCTGCATCGCCCTGGTCACCAACGCATGGGTTTTCCTGCTGCTGTACATCCTCCCTGAGCTCTGCATTCTCTGCAGATCGTGTAGGCAGGAGTGCCCTTTACAAGGCAATGCCTGCCCCGTCACAGCCTACCAACACAGCTTCCAAGTGGAGAACCAGGAGCTCTCCAGAGGTACTTTCCTGGGGGATTCAGGGAACAGGGAGGTGCTCCTACAGGAGAAGCAGGAGAGAAATCATGCAGTAGGATGAGCCAAGAGGAAACTAAAAGAAAATGGTCAGATTTAGGGTGGGTGGCTTCATAGTTCAAGCATGGAAATGCAGACTCCCAGAATCAAGGTTAAATTTTTATGAAAAATGAGTTCTTCCAAAGCATAGAGCTTTATGGGGAGAGATCAAGACATACATGGATCAAAGGCCCTAAATAAAGAGGGTATGACTCTGAATGTTCACACTGGCTAAAGAAAGGCATCCACTATAAAATGAGTTAACTGGCCCTAAATTAGGCCTGGACCATGCGATTTTGCATGACATCTAATGTTAAGTCCAGATGTATTGGCCTGCAAGTGCAAAAGCCGATCCTGGCAGCAGTGATGGACATTTTAAAAATCTGTCTCAAAGCTAATTTGCCCAAACATAATCTTAAACTGATTCACAGGACTCGCCACCTCATTAAAGCCATAAAGCCCAATCACTTCTGAATTTCAACTTTTCAAACCATTTACTGTTTAAAATCCTTCAAGGTTTACAAAAAGTGAGAGGAAGAGCCATTATATCCTAATTCTGAGTAAAGACTCAGATGTGTGATCATTATGAGAAAGAAAGTAACTTGCTTATGTGACATTTTCATAATAATTTCTGGGTCATATTTTTATTCAAGCCACCTGACTACACTTTGTTAAGGAATAAAATACATTATCCATGGCAACAAAGATGCTTGGACCCCAACAACCTGGGGGAAATAGTGGCTAATTTCAATTATCTGGAAATATGTCAAAACTCATTAATTCCTTTTCTGAAACATCTGGGCTATTATCCAAAACCCAATATCATAGTTTTACATCAATTTTTGTGTCTTAATAGGCATCTGATTTCTCACATTTTATTTCTAATATGTAATGATGGTGTTATTTTATATATTGTACAGCACACATAATGTTCACCAGGCTCAAAAAAAATTCACGTAAGCTTCCTTTTAAGTACATACACTTTTTTTGAGCTGTAATCTATGGCTAATTGCACATTCGAATTAAATCCTGTTCAGATAAATACATCCATTAATTCTTTTCAGTTCCGTTGACCAAAAGTTGGAAATTGACACTACACATTTTTTCCCATAAAAGTTTTCCATTGCTTGTTGGTGATGCATAGTCACATCACTGAGTTTTGTGGCAGAATTGCAGAGTCAATCTTTCCTGAAAATACTTCTCATAGTTCTTACTAGAAGATAAAACTTTTTGTGTTTGTTTTTGTTGCTGCTGTGTGTTTCCAGGAAACAAAAGTCAGAGCAAAAAAAATTCTTAGAGTTTCACAATAAACCAAAATACAGTGAGCTTTGTAATGATCAATATTCTATACCCCACAAAGTACCAGGCAAGTGTTGAACGGGTTCAAAGGAGTATCTCAGTAGAACAGCAAGGGCCTGCTAAAATATGATGATTCCTGGTTTGGCCAGGAGTATCCTATTACTCAAGCTAGGTTAGAAAATCCACTTCTGAGCAGGAAATAGTCTGCCAATGATAGTCATCATCAAAGTAATTTGAAATTTTGTGGACAAAAATCAATAGTGTTGTAAAAAACATACAGATTGGCTGGGCTCTGTGGCTCACACCTGTAATCCCAGCACTTTGGGAGGCCGAGGTGGGTGGATCACTTCAGCTCAGGAGTTTAAGACCAGCCTGGGCAACATGGAGAAACCCCGTCTCTACAAAAAATTAGCTGGGCATGGTGGCACAGGCCTGTGGTCCCAGCTACTCAGGAGTCTGAGGTGGGAAGATCACTTGAGTCTGGGAGGTTGAGGCTGCAGGGAGCCATGATTACACTACTGCACTCCAGCCTGGGTGACAGAGAGAGACCCTGTCTCAATTTAAAAAAAAAGAAAGGCAGGGAGGGAGGGAGGGAGGAAAGAAGGAAGGAAGGAAGGAAGGAAGGAAGGAAGGAAGGAAGGAAGGAAAGAAGGAAGGAAGGAAGGAAGGAAGGAAGGAAGGAAGGAAGGAAGGAAGGAAGGAAGGAAGGAAGGAATTGCTCTCCAAGATTGGGCAAAACAACCAGAAACTTAAGCTCAGAAAGTAAAATCAGAATTTAGGTCACCTGGAAGAAGTACAAATATCAAAATTTAGAGGAACGATTAAAACTCAATTAAAAGTGCAGGATTCCACCTAGCTAGGAAAAACATACAAATAGATACAAAATAGGTAAGAGCTAGAGAAGTATAATAACAATAACTTGAAACGTCCTAAGTGTTATGATAGGTCATGAGCTGATAGTAGGGAAACAACTTACCACTGTCTTTGCTTTTGTTTGCTCAAGAAACAATCATGGTACTGTATAAACAGATGTGTGGTCAGCAAGAACAACCATGCCATTGTACCCGCAATCGGTCAGTCTCTAGCAAGGATACCCACTGATCCACTAATGAGAAGTGTGGGAAGTTTGGGGAGGCTCGGCAGAACCCCACAAAGATGATTAAAGGGTCATAACATCAGACCTGTGTGGAAAGGTGAAGACAGTGAGAATGAGATGGTCATTCTTAAGTTTTATGTGCTTTACCAGACTATCCAAGTTCTCTCTCGAAATTCTGTCCCAAAACACATTTTGTTTCAGTCCATGAGGCATGCATTTGTGATGTGACACTAATGCTGTTTGTAGCTGTGATTCCAGTCACATAATTATTTAATTTACCACTGGGTTATGAGACCAGAATTATTCAGCTAAAAGGAGAGTAGGACAAGGGATCCCTAGCTGGAAATTTCACAAGTATGGCCGGGCACAGTGGTTCACGCCTGCAATCCCAGCACTTTGGGAGGCCGAGGCAGGCAGATCACCTGAGGTGAGGAGTTAGAGACCAGCCTGTCCAACATGGTAAAACCCCGTCTCTATTAAAAATACAAAAATTAGTTGGGCATGGTGATGCATGCCTGTAATCCCAGCTACTCTGGAGGCTGAGGCACGAGAATCACTTGAACCTGGGAGGCAGAGGTTGCAGTGAGCTGAGATCACACCACTGCTCTCCAGCCTGGGCAACAGAGCAAGGCTCCGTCTCAAAAAAAGAAAGAAAGAAAGAAAGAAAATTTCACAAGTGTGAAGACCTCTCCCCAAGAGGCAGCTGTCCTGTTGTTTTCCATCTCCAACTAAAGATAGTGGGTGGAAATGGACGCAGAGGCATGAGAGATTTAGATTAAATATGAAAATAAGAGTTGGTAGACAGAAACAGATCAGCAAAGGGGATTAAGAATTTCATTTCCCTGGAAGTCTTTCTAAAGAAGATTAGGCTTTATTCCTCTGAAATGGATTATGGACTTAATTTTAAGATACAAAAACATCTGGATGGAGAATGAAAATGCAATCAGGCATATTACTGTAGGACACCAAACAAATGGGTATAAATATTATTTGCTCTGTGTTATAAGTGTGTCCCTGAGAAGGTGTATATTGATTGGACTTTAAAAAATCAGTTGGCCTCAACCAAAATCTTGAGCCAAAAATATAGGTACATCCTCTCACAGCATTTGACTGAAATTTAACATGCTCAGCATATTGTTAGGTACAGGAAACTTCAACAAAAAGATTAGGGTAAAGAATTTGTGTACATGAAATGAAGCAATTAAAATGCAAAATAAAATAGAGACGTAATTCTGAAATTATTTTGATATTTAACTACTTTCCATTTACATGCTCCTGGGATTATGTTATTTTTTAACATATTCTTCATTAATTAGTTGATGAATATAATACTTGTTTTATATTTAATTTGGAATTAGTAAATTTTGGAATATTTCTCTTCCTGAATAAATGATAACCTTCAAAATAGATAAATAGAATAAAATCAGTAGGTCTTTTGAGAATCTTAAATGTGATATAAAGAGCAGAAATCTTAAATAGAGTAGAATATCAGCTATGAATTGTTTTATGAGTGGAAAACTTCTAATTATTGCCTGCTTTATCTGTTTTTGACTAACAGGAATATCATTATACCATATTTGCTAACACTAAGACCCATCTGTATTTGAAAGTGTTGGCCGGGTGTGGTGGCTCATGCCTGTGATCCCAGCACTTTGGGAGGCCGAGGAGGGTGGATCGCCTGAGGTTAGGAGTTCAAGATCGGCCTGGCCAACATGGTGAAACACTGTCTCTACTAAAAATACAAAAAATTTGCCAGGCGTGGTGTCGGGTACCTGTAGTCCCAGCTACTTGTGAGGCTGAGGCAGGAGAATCACTTGAACCCAGGAGGTGGTGGTTGCAGTGAGTTGAGATCATGCATTGCACTCCAGCCTGGGCAATGAGAACGAAAAAGAAAGAAAGAAAGAAAAAGACAGAAAGAGAGAAAGAGGGAAGGAAGGAAGGAAGGAAGGAAGGAAGGAAGGAAGGAAGGAAGGAAGGAAGGAAGGAAGGAAGGAAGGGTGTCACATTACTGTAGGCATTTTTCCATCCAGTGTTTGGATGCATACAGACAAACCTTATATGATTCTTTTTGAAGGCATTAGATAATCAATGAGTCTACATAAAGTAAAAATGGATCAACGAGTACAAAACAAGATGAACCAAGAGAACATTATTCCTGCAAACATAAGCCCTTCTGGTTGTTTCCCTAGCAAACTCCAGCTTTTGCTGAACACAGCCCTTTTTGACAATTCTCAACATTTTTTTTTTTTTTTTTTTTTTTTTTTTTGAGACGGAGTCTCGCTCTGTCGCCCAGGCTGGAGTGCAGTGGCTCAATCTCGGCTCACTGCAAGCTCCACCTCCCAGGTTCACGCCATTCTTCTGCCTCAGCCTCTCCGAGTAGCTGGGACTACAGGCGCCCGCCACCACGCCCGGCTAATTTTTTGTATTTTTAGTAGAGACAGGGTTTCACCGTGGTCTCGATCTCCTGACCTCGGGATCCGCCCGCCTCGGCCTCCCAAAGTGCTGGGATTACAAGCGTGAGCCACCGCGCCCGGCCTCTCAACATTTTTTTCTTCAAGGCACACTCACCTTACCAGGGGAAATCCAACTTAAATGGTCCCAGGTCCCATTTTTGTTTGTTTGTTCTTTCATGGGAAGTTCTTTTCTGTCACCCTCAAGTTACA
This sequence comes from Symphalangus syndactylus, assembly GCF_028878055.3. Lineage (NCBI taxonomy): Eukaryota > Metazoa > Chordata > Mammalia > Primates > Hylobatidae > Symphalangus > Symphalangus syndactylus. The sequence continues at coordinate 143,176,331 of NC_072427.2, forward strand.
GGTCACAGAGAGAGAACTAGCTTAAAGCAGGGAAGAAGACAGTGGGGTCACAGGCAGGATTTGTTTGGTCTGAGGACAGATAAGTCAAGGATGGTGTCATTCATAAAGATTCAGAGAGCTTAGCTGGACATAGTGGCACACACCTGTGGTCCTAGCTACTCAGGAGGCTATGAGATGGATCACTTGAGTCCAGGAGTTCAAGGTTGCAGTGAGCTATGATTGCGCCACTGCACACTCTAAAAAAATTAAATTTAAATTTAAAAAAACAAATTCAGGGAGCGAGAGCATAATTGGGCAGCAAAGGGCAGTGGAAAGAGTGCAGAATCGGGCCTCACGTGCCCAGGCTCCGAGACACTGCTTCTTACCAACCTCGAGACCAAACCAAGGTCCTCAAACCCTAGGAGCCTCAGATTCCTCATCTTTAAATGCTGCTCATCACCTCCCTCCCTGCCTCCTCCACAGATAAATGGAAGGTCTTACTCAACTCAGATTTCCTATCACACAGTGGTGCAGGTTTAGTATAAAAAAACACTCAGCCTTTTGGTAAACTCATGAACTATAGCTAGAGCTGGAAGAATTAGGCTTTTCTAACTGATGATCTGGTTTGATGAAAATGTTGGATGAAAGTTGGTTCCCAAGAGACTGAGTGTGAAGGAGCCTTGTCATGATACAAGGAACGAAGTTGAGCCAAGGGTTCACTTTGCTCTGCCATGAAGGAAAGACAAGCATTTCATGTATCACAGCATCAGCCCCTTTAAAAAATAAAATAAATAAATAAAAAGCCACTAGGAAGAGGATGTCAGAGCATCTATTATAACTGCAGCACCAGCACCACCACCAATAATCATATACAAAGGATAGCTCTGTTCCAAGGACTTTACATAATATTTTACATAATCTTCAAAACAATCCTATGAGATAGACTTACTGTCATGACTGTCATTATTCCTGTTTTATTTCCATCAGGAAACAAAGGCAACAAAAGGTTAAGGAACTTGGCTCTAGGTAGGTAACACAAATGAGAGAGCCAAACAGTCCTTTTCCAGGGTCCATCCACTCAACATGAAACCCTAAGTGTGAACCCTACTAACACGGTTATGTCTGTGATCATCAAAAAACAACTAAGTATCAAGCAAGTACCTGCTCTTAGAGACAGGCACAGCTCCTGTCTTCACAGAGCTTACAGGCTGGTTGAGGAGACAGCCATTAAACAAATACCTATGTCTGTGATGATCCTACAACAATATAGAATTGTCTCAAGTGATCTCTTTTATTATGTCAAATTTTAAAAATTGAATTCAGGCCAGATATGGTGGCTCAGACCTGTAATCCCAGCACTTTGGGAGGCCAAGATGGGAGGTTTGAGGCCAGGGGTTTAAGATCAACCTGGGCAAAATTTTAAAAATTTTGAAAAATTGAATTCAAGCTTGTAGAGAATCAAGCCTAAAGGGGCTGTTGACAAGAGTGAGATGCCCAAGGCCACACGGTAATACTGAGAGCAAGAACTGACTCGGAGCTGGTGCTCTCCCAATGCCAATGTGCTTATCCTAAACATTCACCCGCTACCCATGCTTTCTACACCAATTTGAAATACACTCCTTTAAATCACAAACTTCTTCAATAACAGCTACAACTGATTGATAATTCCTCTTATTTATTTATTTATTTAGCCTCGCTGTGTCATCCAGGCTGGAATGCAGTGGTGTGATCTCAGCTCACTGCAACCTCCACCTCCCGGGTTCAAGAAATTCTCCTGCCTCCACCTCCCAAGTAGCTGGGATTACAGGTGCACGCCACCATGCCCAGCTAATTTTTGTATTTTTAGTGAAGACGGGGTTTTCCATGTTGGCCAGGCTAGTCTCAAACTCCTGACCTCAAGTGGTCCGCCCGTCTTGGCCTCCCAAAGTCCTGGGATTACAGGCGTGAGCCAACGTGCCCAGCCTCAGAATTCCTTTTAAAGAGTGAAGAGCCTGTTTGCAAGCCATGGAGTTTTCCTGTAGTCCTCATGTGCTGTCTCCGATTGACTCTTGGACACTAACCCAGCCCTTCCCTCCTTTGGCTTTCAGCCCGAGACAGTGATGGAGCTGAGGAGGATGTAGCATTAACTTCATATGGTACTCCCATTCAGCCGCAGGTAAATGTACTCACATACATTCACCTTAGCAAGGGACTTAGCAAGCACTCCTTCCTTAGGACAGCCTCAGGCTTCATCTCTAATGGCTTTACTGACCTGAGAGAGGAGAGACAGGGCAGGAGCATCCCTAAAGGCATGTGGAGCTTGAGCCACCCAGGTTTAAGCCAGACCAGGTGGCGCAAGACAGCCTTCACCCAAACCTTCCCAGTCTTCATCGCCAGCAACAATATAGCATTCTGATGCAAGTGCGTGTCCCTGGAAAGAAAGGGCAGCTTGAAGCTTTTGTGTGAAGGTGAAGAGCAGCAGGCTCACCGAATTTTGCCTGGGAGACAATACAGGATTGTAAATATGTCTGAGTTTGGGGTCAGCTTTTAGTAGCAGTTGTCTGAACCTATCACCTGAGCCCCACTGACTGCCTCTCTGAGTCACTGTCTAGCTCCAGCAGCCCAGGCTGCCCTAAGAACTGGGCAGGGTCTGTCATCATCATCTGGATGCCCAGATGGATGAATAAATTTTAATCCTTTCAGGCAAAAACAGAGGGAACATTGCTGAGTAGTTTGGGGGTAATTCACATTTGGGCTGTGAAGACTTGAAGACATACAAATCTAAACAGCCAAAAAGATCACACTGGGACACAATTCTTATATTATGGGGATCAAAAGTAACTAAAACCCCAATGTGAAAGCCACCCTCAGGTCATTTGTTCAATGAATTTACTAGGCCACTAAGCTAATCCCTCTGGTATGTTATCTGAGAATTTGCCTTTTCCTAGAATGACACATGGACCAGGCCACAGCTATATCATGTGCTTTAATCAACCCTCAGGAGGGCATTTACATAATGAAAATATCTTTATTATCCCCTCCAAGAGTTTCTTGGATTCATTTCAATTTCCAGTGATCAGCTATTCAAGAACCTTGCTTGCAAAAAGATTCTTGTTCGTGGCTAAGGGGTAGCCTGGTATAGGTAGGCTCAGTACGTTTCTTCTTTTGTTATTGACAAAGAATTAAATGAAGGTGAGATAATAATACGTCAAACATAACTTCAGGGCCGGGCATAGTGGTTTATGCCTGTAATCCCAGCACTTTGGGAGGCTGAGGTAGTCGGATCACTTGAGGTCAGGTGTTCAAGACCAGCCTGGCCAAAATGGTAAAACTCTATCTCTACTAAAACTACAAAATTATCTGGGCATGGTGGTGCATGCCTGTAATTTCAGTTACTCAGAAGGCTGAAGCAGGAGAACTGCTTGAACCTGTGAGGCAGAGTTTGCAGTGAGCCCAGATCACACCACTGCACTCCAGCCTGGGTGACAGAGCGAGATTCTGTCTCAAAAAACAAAAACATAACTTTGGAGAATATCATTTCTTTTGTTGCTCAGAAAGTTGATGATGGCATTTCTTCCTTTCCAGACTGTTGATCCCACACAAGAGTGTTTCATCCCACAGGCTAAACTAAGCCCCCAGCAAGATGCAGGAGTATAAATCTACAGGAAACATAAGTGGAGAAAACCCAGCAGACCGTCCTGGGTAGCATAGCCCTGATAGCCCACGGGGGCCCACAGAGTCACTCTGCCAATGAAGAGTCAGCACATCCCACCTTCTGTTTCCTAACCCCTCCATCCACCAGGACCCTCCACCAGAAGACCACCATTTTGAGCATAATTACAATCTTGCTGGCCACCCTACCTTGGCTATGTCTCTTTCTTCATTCGTGTAACTGCAAAATTCCCTTTCTTAGCAATGCTAGAAAGAATTGGTGCCTCTTATTCACAGAACTGAAAGACCCTGTCTGAAGAAATTAAGGGCATTCTAATATGACAACAAGGTTAGTAGTAGCTTATTACTGGGTTACATGTCTGGTCAATTTTTAAATTGTGCTAAAAAACACAGAACATAAACTTCACCATCTCAACCATGTTTAATTGTACAGTTCAGTAGTGTTAATCATATTCACACTGCTGTGAATTCTCTAGAACTTTTTCATCTTGCAAAACTGAGATTCTCAATCCATTGAACAGCTCCCTCCAGCCCCTGACAGCCACCATTCTACTTTTGGTTTCTGTGAGTTTGACTACTTAGATACCTTATGTAATAGAATCATACAGTATTCGTCTTTTTCTGACTTTTCCTAGCATAATGTCCTCAAGGTCCATGTCACATGTTGTAGCATGTCACAGGATCTCCTTTTCTAAGGCTGAACAATATTCCATTGTATGTCTATACCACATTTTCTTTATCTATTTATCTGTCAATGGACATTTGAGGTTGCTTTCACCTCTTGGCTATTGTGAATAGTGCTGCAATGAACACAGATGTGCAAAAATCTCTTTGAAATCCTGCTTTCAATGATTTTGGTGTATACCCAGAAGTGGGATTGCTGGATCATATGATCATTCTATTTTTAATTTTTTGAGGAAACTCCACACTGTTTCTACCGTGGCTACAGCATTCTACACTCTCATCAACAATGCACAGAGTTCTACTTTCTCCACATCCTCGCCAACATTTGTTATTTCCTGGGGTGTTTTTATTTTTGGTTTACAGTCATCATCCTAACGAGTGTGAGGTATCTAGTAATTTTTTTTTTAAAGGAACTCAAAATACGATAGGTCCAGAATCATCTATAAAAGTTAAAGCTGAATCCTCAGGATCACCACAATTGGGCGGTTTAAAGAACACGGACATTGCCATGGACTTGCAAGCTGGCAGTTTTTCTCTCCTGGTGCTACCTCCCTGTGACAGCTACTTGGGCAGCAGACATGGCTGAGGGCACGACCTGCTTTGCTGAGCCAGTAACAGCAAAGGAAGAGCCACTCCAGCAGATGCTCGTAAAGGATTTTATGTGGTGAACATAAAAAGCATAGTCTGCCTGTCTTGATGTTTCTAATGAGCTGGTGCCTCTGCGCTAATTTTCTTGCCTTTGTTCCTCATCAGCCCCACATTCTTCTGAATGCTTTCATCTGCGCTTAATACTCATTTGTTATCTATTGCAAGAATAAGAGGACCAGAGTCAGAGGTGTGCCTCTAGAAGGGCCCCGGGGTCTGAGTCAGCCCTCCCACCTTGCAGATGAGGAAACAGAACTTTGGAGAACAGAATGACTTACCCAAAGCTACACAGTCATTAGTGGTGAGCCAGATTTTCTGACTCCGAGGCCTGTCTTCTTCCCCCTCCACTAGGCTCCTCCATGCCCATATTTCTGTATGAGCAAGTAAGGTGTGTTCCCCTTGAGAACAAATGAAGTATTTCAGACCCGTGAGTGTTGAGTGCCTGCCAACTGAAAGCCTTTTGAAAAATAACTACAGCTTTATACATGCAAGAGAGCCTTTTCTGTGGCCAATGGACACCATAAGTTGTTCAACAGCAATAAATATTTCCTGAGCATCTGCAAGGTACCAGGAACCATTCTAGGACTCAGCCCCAGAGAAGGCGTACAACACTGCTTTAGCAGAGCTTGCATTTTTGTTGTAGAAGATCATACAATGCAGAGAATTTCAGGCACACAGTTCCTTTGTTTTTTACAGACAGGGAGAAGGGACTTGCCCAGTATAACATGGCTTGTTAGCACTAGAACCAAGACCAGAATCCAGGTTTCCAAACCCCTATCCAGTGCTCATCTCTACACCATGTTCCAACGTTTTCTTTTTTTTTTTCTTCCTGAGACGGAGTCTCGCTCTGTCACCCAGGCTGGAGTTCAGTTGTACGATCTTAGCTCACTGCAACCTCCGCCTCCTGGGTTCAAACGATTCTCCTGCCTCAGCCTCCTGAGTAGCTGGGATTACAGGTGCCTGCCACCACACCCAGCTAACTTTTGTGTTTTTTTTTTTTTTTTTTTTTTTTAGTAGAGACGGGGTTTTACCACATTGGCCAGGCTGGTCTTGAACCCCTGACCTCAAGTGATCCACCCACCTCAGCCTCCCAAAGTCCTGGGATTACAGGCGTGAGCCACTGCGCCCAACCTGTTCCAACACTTTCATATGTTTTTCTGCTGCACTAAAATTCGCTGCTGTTTTTCAAAATCTGTGCCATAAGCAATATTATCAGCACAACCCAAGACCTAGGTAAATGACCAAAACGTTTGACCTACTGCCCTTATTGATAATGAAAAACGGAGAAAAAATGTTCAAGCATTAAGCAATGCTTTGGTCTATAGATTAGGTGGCATCCACATGAAGACCCTAATTTGAGAGGTAGAAACAAGCCAAAAAACTTCCACCTATTCTGAAAGAAAATGATTATAACACGTCCTCCTGATGTTCATCCTAATAATCGTAATAATGATACCTTCAACATAATTTTGTTTTGGTTTGCAAGCAGGAGATGTTTCTATAGAGTTGGCTAACAAATTCTTAAAAACCCACTGAAGCCATACACAAGGGTCCAATATTGTCTCCCAAAATGTTTTTTCTAAAATTGATGAAGGCTAAAATTGAACCTCTTTTTACCAAACTGCCTCTGAAATTTACACCACAATTTATCTAATTTTAGACTACATATTAGTTAGATTTGGGGGGTTGTAGGTTGCAAGTGTCTCATTCAAGCTGTTTCAGGAATGAAGTTTTGTTTTGTTTTGTTTTGTTTTGTTTTTTTTGAGATGGAGTCTCGCTCTGTCGCCAGGCTGGAGTGCAGTGGCGCGATCTTGGCCCACTGCAACCTCCGCCTCCCGGGTTCAAGCGATTCTCCTGCCTCAGCCTCGTGAGTAGCTGGGACTGCAGGCACCTGCCACCACACCCAGCTAATTTTTGTATTTTTAGTAGAGACGGAGTTTCACCATGTTGGCCAGGATGGTCTTGATCTCTTGACCTCATGATCCGCCCGCCTCAGCATCCCAAAGTGCTGGGATTACAGGCGTGAGCCACCACGCACAGCCTGGAGTTTTATTTTAAAGTTACATATGACAGGGAAACAAAACTTCCTCAGGATACACAGTACAGCCTCTCAGCTGGCCTGACAGAGAGTAAACACTCTCAGGCACTGGGAGAGGCTTGCTGTCTCCTGCAGTCACTTCTACACTTTCTCTGCTTCTTTTAGTGGGTATTTTCGCTTATCCGCCCACCGCCGGCTGACCGATTCTCTCCCATGCCATAATTCAGCCCTTCTCTTAGGTTGAATCAGCCTGTGGATAGGCTGCCCTTGGGTCCGGCACCCACCACTGGTCCATTCAGCTGTGCCTGGCTTGGTTATGTGGGACAGACTTGGTCACATCTGCCTGCTTCCTCTGTGGGAAGCTGTGGACAAAGAAATGTCCTCTGGGGAGCAGAGGAAGCTATAACATGCACCATAAGAAACCAATACAGGAGAAATTCATCCTGAAAAATATAAAAATATAATTTTATAAAATTAGAGAATACTTTTTTTTTGAGACAATGTCTCACTCCATCACCCAGGCTAGAGTGCAGTGGCTTAAGCTATCTTCCCACCTCAGCCTCGCAAGTAGCTGGAACCACACATGCACCCCACTATGCAGAGGTAATTTTGTATTTTTTGTAGAGACGGGGCTTTGCTATGTTGCCCAGGCTGGTCTCAAACTCCTGGGCTCAAGCAATCCACCCGCTTTGGCCTCCCAAAGTGCTGGGATTACAGGAATGAGCCACCGCACCCAGGCAATGGAATACTTTTGTGAAAATACAATTGAATTTATTTCAAGTTTATGCAGCAATTCACATAAAGCTAAAAACTGTGAACTCTGTAAGTAGAGATCCATGAGGAAACTGCTTTAAAAAATAGATTTTCCCAGGTACTCGGGAGGCGGGAGGATCCCCTGAGCCTAGGAGTTTGAGGCTGCAGTGAGCTATGATCATGTCACTGCACTCTAGTCTTGGTGACAGTGAGACCTTATCTAAATGAATAAACAAATAAAACATAAAACTATTTATGGTTAACGTATTGTACTCAATTACTCAATTTGACAAGTATTATTTGAAGATCTAAATTCATTTACTTTTTGTTGTTGTTGTTAATAGAGATGAGATGGCCGGGGATGGTGACTCACACCTGTAATCCCAGCACTTTGGGAGGCCGATGCAGGTAGATCACTTGAAGTCAGGGTTCAAGACCAGCCTGGCCAAGATGGTGAAACCCCGTCTCTACCAAAAATCCAAAACAAATAGCCGGGTGTGGTGGTGGGTGCCTATAATCCCAGCTACTCAGGAGGCTGAGGCAGGAGAATCGCCTGAACCTGGAAGGCGGAGGTTGCAGTGAGCCAAGATAGTGCCACTGCACTCCAGCCTGAGCAAGAGAGCGAGACTCTGTCTCAAAAAAAATAAATAAATAAAATAGAGATGAGATTTCACCATGTTGCCCAGGCTGGTCTTGAACTCCCGGGCTCAAGCAATCCTCCTACCTCAGCTTCCCAAAGTACTGGGATTACAGACGCGAGCCACCATGCCCAGCCATCTAAACTCATTTACTTATATGTAATGGGTTACATAATTTGATAGGTACATATTCTCTAAAATATTATATTTTTAATTTTTCTTCTGGGTGGCTCATTTCATCTTGCAGCTTAAATATTTTAGATGTTATCCCTCTGATTTTACTTTATCAGAAAGAAAAGTTATCAATTAAAAGTTTTATTTTAAAAAGCCTGCCTGGCATAATGTAGCTGGTTAGCTCAGCTGGTTAGAGCATACTGCTAACAAAATACTTGCCTGGATAGAGTTAATATATCCTTCATCTTGATGATATTAATATTTTCCTGATCCAAAGAACATCAAAGATTTCCCTCTATATTAAATTTCATGATTATCCCATAAACTTAAAGGGCTTAGAGTAATATCTATTTTATATCGGCCAACTTCGTGCCTTCTTCTTCTTTGTTTTCTTCTTCCACAGTCAATTCGAGATCTACCTTTTCCTGGAAACTTTCTCTGGTGGTCTAGGAGAAAGGGCTGTCAGAGACTAAGCCCAACCTAAGTTATGGCAGAATGATATAAACCAGATACTTCTGTGGCTGTGGCATCCTCCTCAGATTAAGCATAATCACCTATTATAAAAGAACATAATTAATGAGAATTAAACTAGAAAAGAGCTTTCCAGTTTCCTTGGTCCAAAGCCTCATATTTTGCATTTGGGGGAGGTGCTTCTCAATGAACGCTAAACAGTGGCCATATAGAGACCTGGACCTCTGAGAAGATGCACCTGACGTCTGAATAAAGGCAGACTTTTTCCTGGAGCTGTTAAAAATGTCTTAAAGGCTCGGGCCTTTAAGAGATCATATCAGAGAATACTACAAACACCTCTACGCAAATAAACTAGAAAATCTAGAAGAAATGGATAAATTCCTCGACAAATACACCCTCCCAAGACTAAACCAGGAAGAAGTTGAATCTCTGAATAGACCAATAACAGGCTCTGAAATTGTGGCAATAATCAATAGCTTACCAACCAAAAAGAGTCCAGGACCTGATGGATTCACAGCCGAATTCTACCAGAGGTACAAGGAGAAACTGGTACCATTCCTTCTGAAACTATTCCAATCGATAGAAAAAGAGGGAATCCTCCCTAACACATTTTATGAGGCCAGCATTGTCCTGATACCAAAGCCTGGCAGAGACATAACCAAAAAAGAGAATTTCAGACCAATATCCTTGATGAACATTGATGCAAAAATCCTCAATAAAATACTGGCAAACCGAATCCAGCAGCATATCAAAAAGCTTATACACCATGATCAAGTGGGCTTCATTCCTGGGATGCAAGGCTAGTTCAACATACGCAAATCAATAAATGTAATCCAGCATATAAACAGAACCAAAGACAAAAACCACATGATTATCTCAATAGATGCAGAAAAGGCCTTTGACAAAATTCAACAACCCTTCATGCTAAAAACTCTCAATAAATTAAGTATTGATGGGACGTATCTCAAAATAATAAGAGCTATCTATGACAAACCCACAGCCAATATCATACTGAATGGGCAAAAACTGGAAGCATTCCCTTTGAAAACTGGCACAAGACAGGGATGCCCTCTCTCACCACTCCTATTCAACATAGTGGTGGAAGTTCTGGCCAGGGCAATCAGGCAGGAGAAGGAAATAAAGGGTATTCAATTAGGAAAAGAGGAAGTCAAATTTCCCTGTTTGCAGATGACATGATTGTATATCTAGAAAACCCCATTGTCTCAGCCCAAAATCTCCTTAAGCTGATTAGCAACTTCAGCAAAGTGTCAGGATACAAAATCAATGTACAAAAATCACAAGCATTCTTGTACACCAATTACAGACAAACAGAGAGCCAAATCATGAGTGAACTCTCATTCACAATTGCTTCAAAGAGAATAAAATACCTAGGAATCCAACTTACAAGGGATGTGAAGGACCTCTTCAAGGAGAACTACAAACCACTGCTCAATGAAATAAAAGAGGATACAAACAAATGGAAGAACATTCCATGCTCATGGGTTGGAAGAATCAATATCGTGAAAATGGCCATACTGCCCAAGGTAATTTACAGATTCAATGCCATCCCCATCAAGCTACCGATGACTCTCTTCACAGGATTGGAAAAAACTACTTTAAAGTTCATATGGAACCAAAAAAGAGCCCGCATCACCAAGTCAATCCTAAGCCAAAAGAACAAAGCTGGAGGCATCATGCTACCTGACTTCAAACTATACCACAAGGCTACAGTAACCAAAACAGCATGGTACTGGTACTACAACAGAGACATAGATCAATGGAACAGAACAGAGCCCTCAGAAATAATGCCACATATCTACAACTATCTGATCTTTGACAAACCTGACAAAAGCAATGGGGAAAGGATTCCCTATTTAATAAATGGTGCTGGGAAAACTGGCTAGCCATATGTAGAAAGCTGAAACTGGATCCCTTCCTTACACCTTATACAAAAATTAATTCAAGATGGATTAAAGACTTACATGTTAGACCTAAAACCATAAAAACCCTAGAAGAAAGCCTAGGCAATACCATTCAGGACATAGGCATGGGCAAGGACTTCATGTCTAAAACACCAAAAGCAATGGCAACAAAAGCCAAAACTGACAAATGGGATCTAATTAAACTAAAGAGCTTCTGCACAGCAAAAGAAACTACCATCAGAGTGAACAGGCAACCTACAAAACGGGAGAAAATTTTTGCAACCTACTCATCTGACAAAGGGCTAATATCCAGAATCTACAATGAACTCAAACAAATTTACAAGAAAAAAACAAACAACCCCATCAAAAAGTGGGCAAAGGACATGAACAGACACTTCTCAAAAGAAGACATTTATGCAGCCAAAAAACACATGCAAAAATGCTCATCATCACTGGCCGTCAGAGAAATGCAAATCAAAACCACAATGAGATACCATCTCACACCAGTTAGAATGGCCATCATTAAAAAGTCAGGAAACAACAGGTGCTGGAGAGGATGTGGAGAAATAGGAACACTTTTACACTGTTGGTGGGACTGTAAACTAGTTCAACCATTGTGGAAGTCAGTGTGGCGATTCCTCAGGGATCTAGAACTAGAAATACCATTTGACCCAGCCATCCCATTACTGGATATATACCCAAAGGACTATAAATCATGCTGCTATAGAGACACATGCACACGTATGTTTATTGCGGCACTATTCACAATAGCAAAGAGTTGGAACCAACCCAAATGTCCAACAACGATAGACTGGATTAAGAAAATGTGGCACATATACACCATGGAATACTATGCAGCCATAAAAAATGATGAGTTCATGTCCTTTGTAGGGACATGGATGAAACTGGAAAACATCATTCTCAGTAAACTATCGCAAGGACAAAAAACCAAACACCACATGTTCTCACTCATAGGTGGGAATTGAACAATGAGAACTCATGGACACAGGAAGGGGAACATCACACTCCAGGGACTGTTGTGGGGTGGGGGGAGCGGGGAGGGACAGCATTAGGAGATATACCTAATGCTAAATGACGAGTTAATGGGTGCAGCAAACCAACATGGCACATGGATACATATGTAACAAAACTGCACATTGTGCACATGTACCCTGAAACCTAAAGTATAATAATAAAATAAAAAATAAAAAAAAGAGATCATATCTGCCACTCTTCATCAAAGATAGCTTACTTAGAATTACGTGTGGAGTCCTGATAAGTAAACAATGACAAGGAAGGGGCCCCGGGTTGGAGTGGGGGGGCAGGTGGGGAATATCAATGAATGAATGATTGTTCTGAGAGATGGCTAATCACAAACAACCCACGGGCACAAGGACCTGCTGGGGGACCTCCTTCCAGCACGATCCTATAATACTTCCCTCCAGCCCCTCTCTCTCTGCAGACAGATCCTTTTCTGCTGTGCTGCCTGTTGCAGCCTTGCAAAGTATTTTCATTCCTTCTCAATAAATCTGCATCCCTTTACGTACAACTGTCTTGATAAACTCCTTTACCACCCACGCAATTGGCCCCAGATAGTCACCACCTGTGACATTAAGTTTGTCGGGTAACATATATCAGAACTTATTTATTTAAAGGACTTCAAAGTGGTTACATCAGGAGGCACAAAATTGCAGCCGTTGTTAAAGTATTATCAGAATGCCTTTCCTGGGGCTGCCTTCAGGAATGTCTCAAGAAAATCCATGTGACTGGATTACTGTGATGATGTGACCTGAGAGAGCAAAACAGACACCCCTTTATCAGCTAAGATGGACCCTAAGGGTAAAGAAATCAAAATATTACCTAGAGGTCAAGCATTCAGGGGCCAGGTGGCATGACAAATTTCTAAATTTCTACAAGCAAAACCGCACTTTCACTAAACCCCCTAACAATAGAAGCTATGAGGCAGATTATCTGAACTCTGGTTTACAACCCAGACCACTACAACTCTGTTGGACAGAGGATCAACCTTACAAACATCCTCTTTTTTGACAAACAACTGCAGACCTTAAGCCAATTTCAGCCAGCTTGTAGAGGCCGTGCACAAACTGTCTTTGAGTCATAAAGTTCACCTTTTGACATAAAGAGCCAAATTCTACCTCATTTTAATGCTAAAACCCCACCCCAAAGTGCACAGGGGATGTATGGTGCATATATATTTACCCATTGCTCAAGCACTAGGCAGCCTTCATAAATATGTATAGCTTTTCCCCAAACCTGCTGAATATGTATGACTCTAGTGTGTAATACAGACCCTGTGAGGCATAAAACCCAACCATCCTTCCCCTCCTTGAAGAGAGAGCACCTTTGATAAACACTGGACACTTTCTCTTCCCAGCTGGCAAAGCAATATCGCCAGTAAAGGTCTTCTTTCTACCTTTTAGCCATCGCGGTGGTCTTTTGGACAGCAATAATCAAACTGTTGGATCAGAGAGGCAAGCACAATGACGATTTCTAAAATTACCTGAATCGTCACTAAAAGAGCTTCCAAGTGCACTTTGGAAGTGCCACTGAATATCTTTTCTGGGTTTTTCTTTTTTTTTTTTTTTTTTTGAGACGGAGTCTCGCTCTGTCGCCAAGGCTGGAGTGCAGTGGCGTGATCTCGGCTCATTGCAAGCTCCATCTCCCAGGTTCATGCCATTCTCCTGCCTCAGCCTCCGGAGTAGCTGGGAATACAGGCGCCCGTCACCACACCCAGCTAATTTTTTTGTATTTTTAGTAGAGATGGGGTTTCACCGTGTTAACCAGGATGGTCTCGATCTCCTGACCTCGTGATCTGCCCGCCTCGGCCTCCCAAAGTGCTGGGATTACAGGCGCGAGCACTATTAGAACTTGAATCATATTTAGTATCTAGTTAAATCAAGTCTAGGTTTGGCAAATGATACGGTTCTTGAGGTTACTGTGTCATCCTAGGATTCAAGATCAACTAAACTGTAGGAATTTCAGTTGCATCTATTATTGCCCATTAATTGTGAGATGATGGCATATATGCTACAACATATGTACACAGGAAGCTATCCATAGAATTGTATATATATTTCAACTTGTAGAACTGACATAATTTTTTACTCACTCACATGTTTTTTATGATATTAATGCACTGAGGGAGCACATTATGCTTTTTTAATTACTTTCTACTTTATTTGCATATTTTTTAGAGACAGGCTCTCACTATGTCACACAGGATAGACTGCAGTGATGCAATCATAGCTCACTGCAGCCTCAGACTCCTGGGCTCAAGCATCCTTCCACCTCAGCCTCATAAATAGCTGGGACTACATACAGGTGCACACCACCACGCCTGGCAATTTTTTTTAAGAGACAAGGTCTTGCTATGTTGCCCAGGCTGGTCTTGAATTCTTGGCCTCAAGCAATTCTCCCACCTCGGCCCCCCAAAGTGCTGGGATTATAGGCATGAGATGCCACGCCTAGCCTAAAATGACTTTTTAATGTGCAATTCACCCCTTAATTATTCTGTTTTAAGAATTTGAAAATTTGCACATCTTCCTAAAACAAGACCCACCTACATGTATTGAGGGGGCTGAACTTTTTAAAGTATATGCTACAAATGGAACATTTCCTTGTAGTTTCCACCTGGGCTTTATTTGTATGTAGAAGAAACTTGTGTAGACTTTATCTGCAACTAATTTTTAAATTTCTCAATGTTTGGCCGGACATGATGGCTCACGCCTGTAATCCCAACACTTTGGGAGGCCGAGGCGGGTGGATCATGAGATCAGGAGTTCAAGACCAGCCTGGCCAAGATGTTGAAACCCTGTCTTTACTAAATATACAAAAATTAGCCAGGCACGGTGGCAGGCACCTGTAATCCCAACTACTCAGGAAGCTTGTATTGTGCGAGGGGAAGACAGAAAGGAGGCTGAGGCAGGAGAATCGCTTGAACTCGGTGGGGCGGAGGTTGCAGTGAGCCGAGATCACGCCACTGTGCTCCAGCCTGGGCGGCAGAGTGAGACTCCATCTCAAAAAAAAAAAAAAAAATTCTCAATGTTTAATTCAGTGGCATTAATCACAGGGAAATTTATCTCCAGAAAAACTGAGTTTTTCAGTTTTGTTTTGAGTATATATAGCTGGTCAGATTAAAAGAATGTTTGCTGGCCAGGCGTGGTGGCTCACGCATGTAATCCTAGCACTTTGGGAGGTCGAGGAGGGTAGACTGCCTGAGGTCAGGAGTTCAAGACCAGCCTGGCCAACATGGCAAAACCCCCGTCTCTACTAAAAATACAAAACTTAGCTAGGCATGGTGGCGGGAGCCTGTAATCCCAGCTACTTGGGAGGCTGAGGCAGGAGAATTGCCTGAACCCAGCGGACAGAGGTTGCAGTGAGCCGAGATCATGCCACTATACTCCAGCCTGGGCAAAAAAGCGAGGCTGTCTCAAAAAAAAAAAAAAAAAAAAAAAAAAGAAAAAAAGGATGTTCACTGTAGGAGTGCTATAATTAGAGCTTTGTTTTAAATGCAAATGAAAGGAAATGAGTATATACCTAAAGCAGAATAAGATCTTAGATCGTAAGTGTCCAGTGATGACCCTATGATGAGATGCCTGATCTTTTAGAGTAACAACAATTTTTTTAAATAGTGCTTTGCTTTCTACTTTATAGCTCTTTACAATTTACAAATAATTTTTACATCCACCATCTCATCTGATCCATTGGATGGCTCAGCCAATGCTTTTCAATTATGAAATACACACATACACACACACAGAGACATACATATATTTTATAATATATATTTTACTAAGATGCTAAGACTCTCACCTAATAAACTGCATTTGGGCCACTATCACTCTGCTGTTTTTTACAGCATAATCTGAGCCACCTCTACAACATAAAATAGACACATACCCCATGAGAATCTTTATTTACTGGCAGAGATGTCACCACACGATTTTCAAAAAAGACTGTCCTTTTGGTTTTTAACTGCAGTTGTTACTGCTGTGTCCTGCTGTTGACAACTCATTTTTCTAGACACCAAAACAACTAGTAGGGGTGGTTATTTAGAAAATTAGGAAAATCTGTCAACTTTATGGAAAGTGTCACTGTGGTAGTCATAATTGCTGTTTTCCAAATATTTCCAAACTCTCTTGTCTTCTGGGTACACTGCCAGTTTGCACTTTTGCACCTTTTGAGGTTGTGGGGGATGATGACACTAATTCTGCCCTACAAGTTGTGAGCAGAAATGATGTCACTTCCAAGTCCCAAGCAATTAATTGTTGATGCAAGACCCTCGTGGGCTTTTTCCTTCCTCCCATGGTGGTAAGCAATATTCCATATAGCAACTGCTGCATTCATCTGGGTTCCATGATGAACATGCAGTGTGTGCAAGAAACAAAGCTTTGTTGCTTTATGCCACTGAGACTTGGGGCTGTTTGTTATGTCAGCTAACCCAGCCCATCCTGACTGACATAGCCACTGAACCAGTCCTTTGGTATCCTGAGGTAAAGCAAGGAGTTACTTGTCTGAACATTTTACTTTACCATCTGTTTTCTAGTGTTCTTCGAAGACATTCTTAGATCAAAGAAGAACTGCCCTGCTCTTGACTGATGCATGCCAGACTGCTCTGCCAGCCATGTGGCTCCGCGTTTGTCCACATAATTACAATTCACAGAGATAGCTTGCTTCCATCATAAAAACATGTAGAAGGTCACCCTGCGTGCAGCAGAGGGCTGGTCTAAGGTGGAGCCCTCGAAGTGTGGCCTCCAGACCTGGGCCTGGTCAGCTGATGGTTTGTCACTAGTCTGCCACAAAGTAAGTATAGAACTCGAGAGTAAGCACTTAGAAACTTCTGTCTCCCAGACAAAAAAGCAATTCTGTCTAAGAGACTGAAAGCAAAATAGACTTCACAGAGGAGGTCAAAAGCTCAAGCTCTGTCTTACATGGGGTTGGTGGGGGGTAGAAATTCCCTGAACACATGATGTTGGGAATGGTACTCAGAACAGCCACACACAGGGAGACTGTGTGTGAGTTAGAAATATGTGCCTCCTCTGAGTGGATAAATTTTTAAATGTGCCCCCACCCCAAAGGATGTGACCTCAGGCCAGCATCCAGGGCTTGGCCAGCAGTGAGACTGGATTCCAACCCCACCCCAACCATCTCAGCTGGGTGCCTGTGAACAGTGCAAAAATCCCAAACTAGTCAACTGACAGCATTGGACCAGGTATGCGGGTCAGAAAAGTCTGTCTGAAGGTGAGGCTGCAAGGAAAACCAAGGCTCATTCAGCAAGCTGCAAGACTTCCTTATGCTGGAGCAGAGATAGACAAAGAGAGAAGCAACGGGAGAGGTTGGCTCTGCCCCCACAGCGCTTCCATCCCAAAAGGAGGAATGTAGACATGGTCAGTGTGTGAAGAGCACTGGAAGGAGAGGCCTGATCATCAGTGAGCACTGCTGTGCCAGGCCCTCTTAGAGCCCGAGACAGAAGGAAACGTGTGTGTCCCTATGTGCACTTATCAAAATATCTTTCCATGCTTTGAACCAAGTGGAAAAAGCTCATTTAAAAGTCTCCAATCAAAAAATAATTAAGCCTCGGCCCGGCACGATGGCTCACGCCTATAATCCAAGCACTTTGGGAGGCGGAGGCAGGTGGATCACTTGAGGTCAGAAGTTTGAGACCAGCTGGGTCAATGTGGTGAAACCCCATCTCTACTAAAAATACAAAAAAATTAGCCAGGTGTGGTGGCATACGCCTGTAATCCCAGATACTAGGGAGGCTGAGGCAGAAGAATTGCTTAAACCTGGGAGGCAGAGGTTGCAGTGAGCCAAGAATGCACCATTGCATTCAAGCCTGGGCAACAGAGCAAGACTCCATCTCAAAAAAAATAAAAAAAAAAATTATACATATATAAAATTATGTGTATATATATATATATAATTATATATATATAATTATATATATAATTATATGTATATATATAAAATTATATATATATATATATATATAAAGTCTCCTTCCCCCCAACTCCCTTTCTTCTCTCTTTTAAAACAAAAACAAAAATAAAAAGTCCAGGTACAGTGGTTCACACTTGTAATCCCAACACCTTTGGAGGCCAAGGCAGGACGACTTGAGCCCAGGAGTCCAAGACCAGCCTGGGCAACATAGCAAGACCCCCATCTCTACAAAAAAAAAAAATTATCTAATAAAAATATCCAAGAGGCTAGGCATGGTGGCTCATGCCTGAAATCCCAGCACTTTAGGAGGTTAAGACGGAAGGATTGCTTGAATCCAGGAGTTCAAGATCAGCCTGGGCAACATAGCAAGACCCCATTTCTACTAAAAATCAAAAAAATTAGCTGGCTGTGGTGGCACGTACCTGTGAACCCAGCTACTCAGGCAGCTGAGGCAGGAGGATTGCTTGAGCCCAGGAGGTCAAGACTGCAGTGAGCTGTGATTGCAATGCTGCACTCCAGCCTGGCAACAAAGCAAGACCCTGTCTCAAATATTTTTTTTAATAAATTTTTTAGAAAGTACCCAAGAATGGTGGCACACACCCATAGTTCCAACTACTCAGGAGGCTGAGGTGGGAGAATTGATGGGGCTTGAGAGGTTCAGGCAACAGTGGGCCATGATGGTGCCACTGCACTTTAGCCTGGGCAACAGAGCAAGACGTTGTCTCAAAAAAATATTTTTAAGCCCTCCCTTTCTTTCATCTCTCTTTCTTCCCTCTCAAAATACAAACTATATATATACATATGTATGTATGTGTGTGTATGTATATGGTGTGTGTGTGTGTATATATATATATAAAGCCCTTCATTGCCCAATTTGTTTGTACCCCAATGTCAACCCTCACAGATCCATGGCAGGGACACAGCAGCCACACAAGCCCAGGATCCGAAGCCTGATTGGAAATGGCTCCTCTCTTGCAATAACGCAGGGTCGTAAAACAAACCAAACAGCCTGGTTTTATAAAATTTTGATATGTTGTTTATCATGGGCTTTTTGGTATTGATTTTGTTTTTAAAAATATTGTGGTAAGGCAGGAAAGACTGAGGCAAGTATTAGAGCAGGAATGAAAGTTTATTAAAAAGTTGTAGAGCAGGAGTGCAAGGAAGTAAGGTACACTTGGAAGAGGCCAAGCGGGCGACTTGAGAGATCAAGTGGTCAGTCTGACCTCTGACTTACGGTTTTATACGCTGGCATGCTTCTGGAGTCTTGCGTTCCTTCTCACCTGACTCTTCCCTTGGTGTGGGTTGTTCACACTTGCGCAGTGGCCTGCCAGCACCTGGGAGGGGAGCATGCGCAGTGTGTGGCCTGCCAGCACCTGGGAGGGGAGCATGCGCAGTGTGTTTGTACGCATGCAGGAGTTGTACACACGCTCACGTGAGGCGTTCTTCCCTTATCAGTCAAATGTCCCTAGAAGGTCATATACCGGTTAAACTCTGCCATTCTGCCTCTTAGTGCTCATGCTTGAATCCACTCGCCCAACTCCTAAGATCTTATCGGGAAGCTGCTTATCACATGTTTCAGGTGTTTTCTATCTACTGGGAGCCTGTCTTTCCCTGGCACCAGCTGTGACCAATTATTATTTTAGAGCGACAGACTAACAGCCGCCTGACCATCACCTGATGGTCACCTGAGGTTCCCGGTATTGGAACGGACCCTCTCCTGCCCTGCTCATACCTGACAACTACCTACTGTAACGCATCTAGGCAGATAAAGATGAGATTGTGGAGTTCCAACAGAGGCAGACATTAGGGAATGAGCTGAAATGTGGAGGTGGAAGTTGTGCAGGGAGATGAGATTGCGCGGGGTACGTAAAAAGAGAGCCTCAGTAGGCTTCGCGGTGGAGCAGGCTGTCCCATCTCCAACGAAGCTCCCCTCATGCCTCCGTCTCCATATGGAGTTCCACTGTTAACCCTGGGCATCTCTAGCAAGATCCCTACGGGGAGAGGGAACGAATCTGAGTACTGTTTGCAGAACCACACACGACGGCTCTGAATGAATAAGCCAAGAGAACAAACACCCCAAGATTCTTCCTGCGGATTTGGGTTCCCAGGCCGGGAAGGAGCTGTTGGAGCCTGCATGGAAGATTAATAGATCTGCAAAAAGACAATGTGGATGACTGGCCGACGCCTTGTCCCAACCCTGTCCAAGCAGAAGAATCACCGGGATACTTGCTCCAGATACAAATTCTTGGACCCTGACTCAGACCTACTAAATCATAACTCCAGGAGGCCTCGAGACACTGCATTTTAAAAAAATTCCCATGTGATTTTTAACACAGTATAAGTTTAGGAAGTGCTGCTCTGTTGACAAGGAAAGGCTCTGGTCTGGTTTGTAGCAGACTGTCCAGGCTTTCCCAAATTTCGTCCAAAAAGGCAGAAAGTGATTGGCTTGGGAGAGCAGAATCAATGGAAAGAGTTTATGAATTCCTGCCCCTGGGAACATTCGTCTTTCACTTTTCATCTTCTTCCCCACCCCCACCTCTTTGGGATATAGTCTCCCCCATGCCACGGTTCCGCATCTGCTCTGACCTGGAGTTCCCACCCAGCCTCCATCCAGGACAGGCTCACCCTGTTTTTGTAAGAGAAAACATTGCCAAAAGCAGCTTATGCCTGAAAATTCAAGAAGATAAATTTCCCCTGAGCCTATTTGCTGGTATTCTCATCTATTTCCAGTTTGGTGTACATCATCTGAAGGGTCTTTGTTCATCCATTTTGGTTCAAGTCAGTTTAGAAAACAAATGCACTTTATGCTGGGCGCAGTGACTCACGCCTGTAATCCTAGCACTTTGGGAGGCTGAGACGAGTGGATCATTTGAGGTCAGGAGCTTGAGATCAGCCTAGCCAACATGGTGAAACTCCATCTCTACTGAAAATACAAAATTAGCCAGGCATGGTGGTGGGCACCTGAAGCTACTTGAAAGGCTGAAGCAGGAGAATCGCTTGAACCCAGAAGGTGGAGGTTGCAGTGAGCCAAGATCATGCCACTGCACTCAGCCTGCATAACAGAGTGAACTTCATCTCAAAAAAAAAATTTTAGAAAGAAAAGAAATGCATTTGGAACACAGTGCAATTGATCTTTGCGGAAAATCCATCTAAAATATTTCTCTTATTATTGTTTTTTGGGGTTTTTGTTTTGTTTTGCTTTGGGGTATGCTTTTCTCTTTTCTCATATTTAAAGTTTGTTCTTGTGTGGTTCTCCTAGGAAACAGCACTTTCCCAAGCTTGACAAAGAAAAGCCTCAGGGAAATAAATTGGGATGTGATGAAATGTATTCAGCCCAAGAAGTAAAAAATTCCTTTCCTTTCTTCCAAGCCTCGGGCTTGTAAGTTGCTTTTATCACACTGGATTTAAGTGTTCTTGTATGGAAACAAACACCCACAAAAATCTGATGGTTGATCAACTGAAATTCATCAAAATTATTTGAAGACAAATTGGCATTCAAGACACCAGAATAGAGAAGAGAGGAACCTGAGAGCTGTGTTCTCTGAGTGAAAGGACATCATTCTAATTAGCCTGTGACCAAAAAAAAACAAAAAAAAAACAACAAAAAATAATAGCCTTCTCCCAAAAAGTTTATTCATTTTACCCATGTGTACAGGCACTGTCCTAGGCTCAGGGAATACTGAGAAAAACAGAACAAATGTCTGTCCTTCTAAAGCCTATATAATAGTGAGAGAAAAACACACAAACCAACAAATAAATCTAAATTCAAAATTTCAGTACTCTGAAGACTTACCACTATGGGAGCCCAGCATTAAACTGCCTGTTCAGGCCGGGCACTGTGGCTCACGCCTGTAATCCCAGCACTTTGGGAGGCTGAGGTGAGCAGATCACTTGAGGTCAAGAGTTGAAGATCAGCCTGGCCAACATAGTGAAAACCCGTCTCTACTAAAAATACAAAATTAGCCGGGCATGGTGGCTTGTGCCTGTAATCCCAGCTACTCAGGAGGCTGAGGCAAGAGAATCTCTTGAACCTGGGAGGTAGAGGTTGCAGTGAGCTGAGATCGCACCACTGCACTCCAGCCTGGGCAACAGACAGAGACTTCGTCTCAAAAAATAATACTAATAAAAAATAAAAAAAAATGCCTGCTTATATCTGGGCCGGCTTGTAGTCCCAGCTACTCGGGAGGCTGAGGCAGGATGACTGCCTGAGCCCAGGAGTTCAAGATCAGCCTGGGTAACATAGTGAGAACCCATCTCTACAAAAGATAAAAGGTAAATAAAAATGAAAGATTGTGAAAATCAAGGTCACAGGGATGGATCACTCACCGTGAGTTAGGGACAGTTGGTGACATGCACTGCTTTTCAGCCACACAAGCGGCAACCTTGTTTTGCTATTGACTTGAATGGAAATGTGTTTTATTTGTCATGACAATGTGCACATACACATACGGTGATAGAAGGCAAGGGCACTGGTTTCATCTAACATGTAGAAATGACTCTCCATACCTTAGGCTTATGGCCAATTGGTGTATACAGGAGTGGATGTGGATGTGGGTGGATGTGTGAGTGTGCCTGTACACACAGCCACCAGCAGGTACCCCACACATACCAGGAATTTCTCAGATTCTCACAGACCACTGAAGAAGATATCTGGGGAGCATGAAAGCTTCTCCACAGCCAGGCATGGTGGCTCACCCCTGTAATCTCAGCACTTTGGGAGGCCAAGGTAGGAGGATTGCTTGAGCTTGGGAGTTCGAGACCAGCCTGGGCAACATAGACCCCCCATCTCTATAAAAAATCAAAAAAAGCTAGGTGTGATGGTGCACACCTGTAGTCCAAGTTACTCAGAAGCCTAAGGCAGGTAGATTGCCCAGCCTGGGTGACAGGGCAAGACAAGAAAGAACAAAGAAAGGAAGGAAGGAAGAATGGAAGGAAGGAAGGAAGGAAGGAAGGAAGGAAGGAAGGAAGGAAGGAAGGAAGGAAGGGAGGGAGGGAGGGAGGGAGAGGGAAGGAAGGAAGGAAGGAAGGAAGGAAGGAAGGAAGGAAGGAAGGAAGGAAGGAAGGGAAGAAAGAGAGAGAGAGAAAGAGAGAGAAAGAAAGAAAAAAAAGAAAACAAAAGAGAGACCAGGCACGGTGGCTCATGCCTGTAATCCCAGCACTTTGGGAGCCTGAGGCAGGCGGATCTCGAGGTCAGGAGATGGAGACCAAGCTGGCTAATGCAGTGAAACTGCATCTGTACTAAAAGTACCAAAAGTTAGCCGGGCGTGGTAGCATGCCTGTAGTCCCAGCTACGTGGGAGGCTGAGGCGGGAGAATGGCGTGTACCCAGGAGGCGGAGCTTGCAGTGAGCCCAGATCGTGCCACTGCACTCCAGCCTGGGCAACAAAGTGAGACTCCGTCAAGAAAGAAAAAAGGAGCCGGGCGCGGTGGCTCACGCCTGTAATCCCAGCACTTTGGGAGGCTGAGGCGGGTGGATCACGAGGTCAGGAGATCGAGACCACGGTGAAACCCCGTCTCTACTAAAAATACAAAAAAATTAGCCGGGCGTGGTGGCGGGCGCCTGTAGTCCCAGCTACTCGGAGAGGCTGAGGCAGGAGAATGGCGTGAACCCGGGAGGCGGAGCTTGCAGTGAGCCGAGATTGCGCCACTGCACTCCAGCCTGGGTGACAGAGCAAGACTCCGTCTCAAAAAAAAAAAAAAAAAAAGAAAGAAAAAAGGAAAAGAAAAGAAAAGAAAGAGGGAGAGAGGGAGGGAAGGAAGGGAGAGAGGGAGGGAAGGAAAAAAGGAAGGGAGGGAGGGAAAGAGGGAAGGAAGGAAGGAAGGAAACCTCTCCATTACGCAGAATATATAAACAGTCATTTTTCTTTCTAAATTCTAGTTTTCTTTTAAAGTTAAATGCAACACACATGCACGCAGACTCTAGCCCTGATGATCTGGGAAAAATATACAGGTACCAATTCATCAATTCATTGTTTCTGGCACTGCCGCCAGGTTTGTCAGAGAAAGGAAAGGACAGAGGACCTAGCCAGGGCGTTGGGAGTGGGGAGGGGATGGCCAACATCATCAAAAGACCCATCTCTGAGCATGCGCGGTTATGTGCTTTGAGGAGGCCACTCCTCACCTTGTTCCCCGTCTTTCATGAAGCCGGGCGTTCTAGAAACGTAGAGGAAAAACTAGAAGGACGTTCTATGATGAGGTCAAACCCATCTGCCCAGTTTCACACACAGGTCTGACCCTTTGGGAATTGTAACTTAATATTTTCCTGAATTCATGATTCTTTTTTTTTTTTTTTTTTTTGAGATGGAGTCTTGCTCTGTCGCCCAGGCTGGAGTGCAATGGCATGATCTCAGCTCACTGAAACCTCCGCCTCCCTGGTTCAAGAGATTCTCCTGTCTGAGCCTCCTGAGTAGCTGGGATTCCAGGCGCATGCCACCATGCCTGGCTAATTTTTTTGTATTTTTAATAGAGACGAGGTTTCACCATGTTGGTCAGGTTGGTCTCGAACTCCTGACCTCGTGATCTGCCCGCCTCGGCCTCCCAAAGTGCTGGGATTACAGGTACGAGCCACTGCACCCGGCCAAATTCCTGATTCTTAAGTCCTTAATTTTAACTTTAGTGTAACATTCTTTTATCTTCTTTACTTTGCCAGGCTCTGATTTTACAACTCTTCCTCCTACTTATCGGCTCTCACCCCCCATCCCCTCACCCTCACTCTGACGCTTTCTTCCCAAGGAATCCCTGGCACCCCTCCCCTTCCTCTCCCTCCCTCTAATTCGGTACAGTCAGATGCTCCCTTGGACCCTCATTCTGGCTCCCAAGTATCCAGAGGTCATGGGTTTGTGACTCAGATGATAAACTCGTGCTACCCAAGTACAACGCACAAGCCTTTTTGATTTTGCTGAGTAACACGAATCATGGGGTTCTTTCTTATGCAATTAATCACCCTCAAAGACAACATGGACTAGTTTTTTGTTTTTTGCTTTTTTTTCTTAAAAAGACAGTAGTTTTTTTCTAAAGAACGAAATCAGGCAATAGTTCAGACATTGACTACATGTATCTGAGGTGGGAGAACACAGTGGTGTTTACAAAATTCAAGTGCTTTTGCAAAGGATTTTAGATCATCACCGTGTCCACAAAAAGTCACATTAACATAGCATGAGCTCTAATCCATGGCAGCTCCCATTCTAAAGCAGGGCTCTGAACAAAGGAATAGTCCTGCAACACACAGCCCCCTTAATTTTAATCGACACCCAATCATAACACTTACTAAAAGGTGAGGGCCCATCCCAAGAGTGAAGAGTATTTCCACTTTCACCTGAAGGGCAAAGGAAGCATTCGGGTTGGAGGTATATGGAAAGAAAACTGTCCAGTAAAACTATAATCTAAGAACCCTCCATAGCTCTTAGATTCAAATATGAGGAATAACAACTCAGCCAATAAAAGTCTAAACCCTAAGAATTACAAGCTGCCTCAAGCTTATCTAAGGCCTCGCTCCAGACAGAATTCCCCGCATTGTCCCCAGCAGAGCTGAAGGATGTGTCCTCACCTTTTAATAAGTGTTTTTATTGGATGTCATTGTTAGTTGTGTGTTACAAGACAATTCTCTTCTTCTTAGCTTTGCTTTAGAATGCAAGTTGCCTTAGGAATGTAGCGCACGCTATTTGAATAGCATTGAACTGATCAGTTCATTGAGCTTGAACATCACCAGCCAAGAGAGGACCCGCTATTTTGCAGGAAGCTCTTCTGGAATCTGCTTGCCAAAAATTTCTAACCACAGAGCCACCTGTTTGGCGATCATTATTAAAGACAGTTGGGAGGCAGCAGGGAGTTATCGATAAGAAATCTGGAGGCAGCCCGCCCCGCCCTGGCTCCCAGCCAATCACTTGACAGCTGTGTTGCCTTGGGTGTTACTTAGCCCCGGGTGCTTCAGTGTCTGCAGGTGTTAAATAAAAAAGGGACAACAATAGTAATAACCCATGAGGTTTTTATACATATTAAATTATATTATACATCTAAAGTGCTTAGGCCGGGCACAGTGGCTCACGCCTGTAATCCCAGCACTTTAGGAGGCCGAGGTGGGCAGATCACCTGAGGTCAGGAGTTCGAGACTAGCCTGGCCAACATGGTAAAACCCCGTCTCTACTAAAATACAAGAATTAGCCAGGAGTGATGGCAGGCACCTGTAATCCCAGCTACTCAAGAGGCTGGCGCAGGAGAATCGCTTGAACCTGAGAGGCAGAGGTTGCAGTGAGCCAAGATCACGCCACTGCACTCCAGCCTGGGTGACAAGAGCGAAACTCCATCTCAAAAATAAATAAATAAATAAAGCACTTCAAACAGAGCCTGGCACGGAGTAATCGCACAGTAAATGTTAGTGATGGTGATGATTATGCCCCTGCAACATCTCCTCCTCTCCGGATTGACTAGTTCCAGTCCCATCAGCCATTCCGTATGTCATGAAATTCCAAAAATAGCTCCTCTGTTAGAAGCTCCTGCTCCATTAGAGTGAGCTGCACAAATGTGGATTTTATGCTCTGATGTGGTACCTCATGGGAACAGCACATGCCCTGACTTGGACAAATGTGTCAGTGCTGCCTACGATTGCCTTGACTTTCTGGCTGTTGTCTCATCACTGGTTCTTCTCAGTTTTCTAGACACTTCAAACTACCAAGTCTTTTTCATAAAAACTACTGTCAAACCAAGTCTTTCCAATTTGTATTTATGTAATTTACTTTGACGGCACGAATACATTTACATCTATTAAGGTAAATTCTTGATTTGGGATCTTTATTCCAGCTTATTGCAATATATTTGTATTCTGGTTTTATTATTCAGTCTTTCCTAAGTTTGTGTCATGTGCGAAACTTGATAAATGTGCTTTATCTTTATCCAAGTGATTGATGAAAACGTAATCCAAACAGATGCAAAGACAGAGCCCCGTGGCACATCACTCGAGACTTCCAGCTAGTAAAGGATCTCTTCTTGAATGTCTAAGTTATGACTCCACCTAACTCTATTATCACGATCTCTGCCTTTTTCCATTGTTCATAAGATATCATGCTGGCTGGGCGCAGTGGCTCATGCCTGTAATCCCAGCACTTTGGGATGCCGAGGCAGGAGGATCACCTGAGGTCGGGAGTTCGAGACCAGCCTGACCAATATGGAAAAAACCCCATCTCTACTAAAAACACAAAATTAGCCGGGCGTGGTGGCACATGCCTATAATCCCAGCTACTCAGGAGGCTGAGACAGGAGAATCGCTTGAACCCAGGAGGCAGAGGTTGTGGTGAGCCAAGATCGCGCCAGTGCACTCCAGCCTGGGCAACAAGGGCGAAACTCCGTCTCAAAAAAAAAAAAAAAAGAAAGAAAAGAAATCATGCTAAAAATTGACACGTGCTTTTTCTCTTTCAATTCCTGGCGGGGGAAAAAAAAGTTGGCCTGGAAGCATTTCTTTTAGAAAGAGAAAGGTAGTAGCTTTATGTAATCAGGAGACACGTTGCCAGCCCCTACAATCATGACCCAGAGCTCACAGCCTGGCTACATGGGCTTGTCAGAGGAGTTTTCTGAGTTGAGTTGATACAAACCCAGCAGGATTGACAGATCATCACATGGAAGGGGGTTGCACTAGAAGCAACTGGAAGCAGGCAATTTGGTGTGGCACACGCGGCAACTAAATTTCACTAACATGTCATCTTCTTTTCTGCTGAAGACCACGATTGGATTGGACTTGGATTGAATCACCGGGCTCGGGACAAACATCTTGGCTGAGTTATTACAAACACAAGTTATCTGCAGGGCTCTCCAAGGACTACCTCTGCACCTGCTCCCAGAAGCTGCACAGGGAGGGAGGGCTCTTCCAGGTGTGGCACTTGCTCCCTGAAGGCAGCCAGAATTCCATGCAAAGAGAAAGAAGGAGTATGGGTGTGGGTTTTTGGCTCATTATGGGCCTCAGGGAAGTTGAAGGAATTAATAACACAAACAAATGAATAGGAATTCACTGTTGATTGGGGGCATGGTGGCTCACATCTGCAGTCCCAACACTTTGAGAGGCCATGGTGGGAGGGTTGCTTGAGCCCAGGAGTTCAAGACCAGCCTGGGCAACATAGGGAGACCCTGTCTCTACAATTTTTTTTTAATTAGCCAAATATGGTTGGTGTGAACCTGTGGTCCCAGCCAGTACTCAGAAGGCCAAGGCAGGAGGACCACCTGAGCCCAGGAGGTCGAGGCTGCAGTGAGCCGTGATTGCACCACTGCACTCCAGGCTGGGTGACAGAGAAAGACCCTATCCCAAAAGAAAAAAAAATTACCTTTAAAATTTTTTAAATTTTTTTTAGAAAAAGAAAATCTCAGTAAAGGGGAGCATGTAAGAACCAGTTGAAACCTTGAATACATTATGATATGAAACCAAGTATATCGAAAGATGGTGCTTGAAAACAACAAATTTTACCACCTGACTCAGACTTCTTTATTGTTGTTTTATTTAAAATGTTATTGTCTCTGATTAGAAAATACAGCCATGAGGGCTAAAAATTGAAATGATGTGAAAAGGCATCCATTAAGCAGTGTTGCCCCACCACCCTCTCCGTCAGTCCTGTCTCATGGGGGTGGGGAAAATGAAGACAGAACTCTTTGCCTTGCTTTGCAATCCCTCCTTTGAAGGCCTTCTGTCCCAGGAAGCCAATGTTCATTTGATGTGGAAGAGGGGTCCTGTGTTTAACCAGAAGCTGTCCTCCCCCATCCCTTTCCCATGGCTTACATGCAGAAGGGAGAGGAGATGACCAGAGGAGAAATCAGGGGAAGAAAAGGCAACGGGGGAGGCAAAGGGAAAGGAGAGGAATGCTTAAAATATACAGTGAAATTTGAGTAGGATTCTCTACTCAAAGACTTCTCTGGGAAAAGTGTCCAGAATTGACCATACAGGTGCTGACAGTAGAAAGAACACAGAACCAAAACCCTGATCTAGTTGCATTAACTCCATTAGGCCTGAGTTCCTCTGTAAAATGAAGACTGTGGAGGCACCAACTAGAGGATTTCTGTGACCTTCTCAAACTCTAAAATTTTTGGCACTGGACTGTTCCACTTTGAAGGGTCAAGAAAGAAATCTGGAGGTTGCAGAAATCAGGGTCAGGTGCACACACACACACACACACACACACAGATCCAGCAGCATCCTTGGAACATCCTGAAGTCAAGAAAGGCACAGCACTGTCTGCCCCAATAGAAGGAATTCCAGAAAACAGCCACGAGGTTGGGCTACAGAATTTCCAAAGAGGGCAATCTACAAACTGGGGGTTGATTTCCCGGTTCCTGGATCTCAGCAGTCAACACTCGAGAAGGGTTTTTTTCTGAAGCTGCCACCTCCAATTCTGAAATAATCCCATGTTTCAGATTGGGGCCGGGACAGTGGCAAACCTGCAGACCCTGGCAGCAACATGAGGGCAAGGAAGGGAAAGGTCAGCTGGGCACGGTCCAGTTCTCAGCAGTCATGACAGAAATGAAGGAAGGAAGCTCAGAATGAGTGCACGGGGGAAATGGGTTTTGCTGATGCATTTCCAGGGCCGGCGGTACTCTTTGTTTTGGCACACTTTTCCTGACAAACAGCCAGTGTTCTCAACACATAAATACTAGTCGACGTTAACAACAACTGCATATGAGACCGTTCTCCTCCGTAAAGATGCCAGATTGCATGCAAATGGACTGGAAATACCTTGGAGGGTTTCACAAAAGTAAGACAAAGGGCAAAGGAACTTTGCCAA